>NW_004955421.1:6378145-6510645 GCF_000276665.1 Chinchilla lanigera | reverse complement strand
AGAAGTCAAATATTTGCTTGCCAAAAATTAGTGTTAAATTACTTCAGAGGGATGCATAACAAAATAATTTGAACAATAAATGATCCTAATGTAACAGGAATCAGAAAGCAAAAGTGAAAAGCAAAGCAATTATTGGTTATGGAAATATATAAATTCACCAGAAAGGGCTATATGGCCAGAGATGGACATTGGAAAACAAGGGAGTACCAGAGAGTAACTCAAATTTCAAGAAATTTGGAGAATTTCAAGAAAGTTTATAGAGCAAGCAAATTGAGAATAAAATATGGGGCTGGTGTATGGACAGAATCCTAGAAAAAACTGTTACAGAAAAAATGTACCAGGCTTAATTGTTATTTATGAATATTTGAACCAGTTGCAAGGCATGAAATCAGCTGCTTTGAAAACACATGAATTAATTCAAGCACCTAGTCATTACTATTTTTGTGTTCTATTAATTTATGTTCATAGACACCACTCAAAACTAAATCTGAACAAAATCCATAAACCCAATATCATTTTAAAGAATAAAAATAATCTGTTGCTCTAAGTAGGCTTTACAAAGATAAGGACATTGTAATTTAGGAAGAGCATATCCTTGGAAAACTTTTGCTAACATTTATTAGCTACTTCAGTTTTGAAATACAATAATATAAGGAAAGAAAACATTATTGATCTTTAAAAGGTAATGAGTTGGCTGAAAGAGAAGAGAACTTTGCAGAGACTTGAAGTGTTCTTTTACAGATATATTTGAATGTCATCTCAAAAAATAAACACGTTTCCCATAACAATGCAGTGAGGTTAATGGAATAATGCACATGAAAGCTTTTTGGCTCAAAGGGGTTCCATCAGGGCAAAGTATTACTGTTTAACGCACCACGAACTAGACCTGTGAGTGCCAGGACAGTGGTTATTTTTACACAATCCAGTGCAATATCCACGGTGTTCCTGGCATTAGAACTCAGCAAGGATTTTTGTGTTTGAGTTCTGCGATTCCTCCCCTACTCAAACTGAAGAGTTAATCCCTCATCTACTAAACTAGAAAGTAGTTTTCCTCACTGAGTGAGACTAAAGATTGTTCTCCAGTTTTAAGGATTCCTGACTCTTAGAGCTCTGAAGTCAGTATTATTACAAGTATCATATTTACATTTATTTTTGTTTAAGTGCTAGCTAAGGATGTTTTATGTAATTAAATATGAGGTAGGGAAAGATATTCAAAAAATAAACATATGTTTTCTTTTAAAGTCACATGTATTTGATACAAGATCCATCAGAGTAGTAAAATTATTAATAGGTATAATCCATGTGGTTGAACAGAATTATTTTCCTTCCCATTTAGCAACTTTAAGTAGGACAATTTGGGAAAAAATGTTTTTTCTATGTTTTTATTTTATTTGTGAAATATATGAAATATTTAATGAAAGTTTTGGTAATATTCAAAAATTAATGGAATATAAACTATGTATTGACCAGTGTTTTTACTTATCGACTAGCATTTATTTTTTTCTTTCTGCTTTAAACTTTATTGCATCTGTGTGTCTTTTATTCAGAATCATTTATATTTCTCAGATTACAGTCTCAGTGAAATCCTCTTAAATTTCTATTTCTTGAACTTTCCATTAGAGTGTTTATATCTTTTTGAACATTTCTAATTTTCTTCACATTTCATAAGAAACTTTCTCTATTAAGAATTCTCTATATTTATTCCATAGAGTCAAGATTTGAGGGGATTTCCTTGGGATTGAACTAGGTAGCAAAATGAATTTTTATATGAAAAGGCAAAGGCTTTGTTATAAAGTGAAGGAACATTTTATATATATGTGTGTGAAGTGATTTGCTCACTTCAACCATACCAACCTTTCACCTTGAGATTACTGTCTACAGCAAAGTATGTACTTTCAATACGTGGCATTGCCTTGTATTGCTTTAAGTACTGGGGAAAGTGCTTTGTCTTTTGGTAAAAGCATTAGCTTTTTTGACAAATTTGTGTATCACAACTATCTAAAGTACAAGAAGAAAGATTGTACGTAATGCAGAGAGAAAAATGTTTAAACAAGACCAGTGACTAGATTAAATCTTGTGATCATTTGGAGACAAAATTTAGATCCCAAAGCCCAAATCTGTAGGTTTTTAGTGTTAGTTTTGCATGTATGTCTATCTGGTAAATAAAAATTTGAGATATAGGAAAATTCTGTTAAATTTTTCAAAGTTTAGAACTCAAATTTTACTACCTCAACTATTCAAATAATCTTATTCTGTAAATTCTTGATTTACTATTGTGGTGTCCATTCTATTTCTTGGAAAATGCTACTGTGGTACTGTCAGTCATACTAATAAAAAAGATAAAAATATGTTATGTTTAAAAGAGAAATGATTGTCTACCCAGATTTACACATTATCTGACAGTTTGGAAAGCCACGCAAGTGACATCTACCTGTTTATTACTGACTTTCCTTTTGACTTACTCAACAACCACTAGAACATAGGAAGATGCACAGTTTGTTCTCAAGTTTATTGAGCACACACACAATTTTTCATAAAAATAAAGTACGAAGGGAACATTCCCCATCATTTGGCAACAGCAATGTATAGTTAGGCATCAATTTAAACATGTTTACTTATAAGTTGAGGGGCTGTGATTGAGGCTCAGTGGGAGAGTGCTAGTTAATGTGCTCAAGATCCTGAGTTCAATACTTAGCACCAAATATATATATATAGTTTTAAGATGGAAATGGTTCTAAAACATCTAATGGAGACATTCTACTGAGTGGTTGAGTTGAGGACCATAAATAAGTCTCGTCTCTAGTCCAAAAATAATAGTTTAGGGCAAGAAGTAGTATTCAAATGACATGGTCTCAAATCAAAGAACTGTAGCTAGAAGGAAAGGAAAGGATAGAGACCACTGGGTCCAACTTCACATTTTTCATATGAGGAAACTAAAAACCATGAATTGTTCACTGATTTCCAATTACTTCTAAGCAGCTGTGAAGTGCTATTACCCCAGCTTTGCTTACACTAAGGCCTGACACCACAGGGAGGATGGAGAAGGAGGAAGGCCATTTGGTGCTAAGGAGTCATGCAGAGTTTGAGGTAATTCTTTGTATCACTTCCTGCCAGACAAAGTTCCTATAGGGACAAGTCTTTCACTAAAGTGGGGAAATGCAGGATACTTCCCAGAAAACCACCATAATCCTTGCTCATTTTACCTTCTGTAGGTTAAACCCATTAATAAGCTAGTTTGCCTTGCGCAGAATTTTGGTTATGATACTCTTTTGTCTTCTAGAGTCAGTTTAATTTGAGCTATATGTAATTGGTTCTCAATTTATTTCTTCTCTCGTTTCTACCAGTGAATTGGAAAGACAGCATACAGTTTATGTATACTAAGCAACGCAACACTCCAAATATAACACATATTTCTGAAGAATACAATAACTAAGAAAATATTACACTGACAGAATCTCAGAATATTGGAAAAAACTTCCGGGTCCTGTCTCTTTTAAAACACACTTGTAAAATAGATTCCAACTTGGCTGCTCTGTTTTCTATTTTATTTTATTTATTCATTTCAAAATAAGGATTGATCCTAGGGCCTTCCACAGACTAGGGAAGCACTCTACCACTGAGCCACATCCTCACAGGATGTGAACCTCTGAACCTTATCCTCCCACTGCCTCTTTTCTAATTTAGGAATGGTAAATGAGCCTTTATTTTGTTTCCAAGAGAAATATAGATTAACATAATTCTTTTAAAAAGTGATCTTCATCTTTGAAAATTAATAATGATGGAAGGAATACAATACACGTAGAACAATGTCCTCTTTTCTTGATTTTTCATGAACTCAACACACTTCAGCCTACAGCTTTCATCTGTTTAATTTTCCAGTAATTCTGAGATAGTGCCAAAGTGCAGATGTTCTTTCCTTCATTTCACAGATGAGAAAATTGTGGTTCAGAGACACTAAATGATTCAGCCAACAGCAGACTTTTAGGTATTTCCAATGCCAGGAAGAGTAGTCTGCCTGTCTGCCTTTCTCATATGATTCTCTGTCTACTCATTCACTTTGACTGCTAAAATGTACTGTCCTGTCTTGCACACAGCCCCTGAATTTTCCTTTTATTGGGACACAAACACTGTGACAAAACTGAGTATACACAGTGAATGCTGCATAAAAAGACTAAGCTTTTCTGTTGTTATTGACTGTGTTTCACAAAGTTTCACAATCACATTATAAAAGAAATATGAGATATTAGTTGAGATCATGTTCGTATTACATCGAGCTAGAACTACATTTTGCAGAAATTAAAGATTCATCTTCTGGCCTGACTGCTCAAATGAGAGTCCTGAGAGTTACAGATGCATTGCTGCTCAGGTAAGTCAAGAGTGCCCTTTACTAATCTTTTCTCCCACATTCTTAGAGACTTAAAGTTTAGCATTGACACCATACATTATAATTGAGTACTATTCATCATCCATATTGCACATATTGCTATATAAAAAAGTTGCTTGAGTCATTAAATTCTCCATTATTCCAATGTTATGACCTTAGGCAGCACCCTAGCAGGTAGTTTACTGGGTATATTAAATCATTCCTGGAATGGACTACAAGGACATGGCCACCGCTTACCATACTATCTCTTCATGAAAGGAAAATGGAACTGAGAAATTAAGGAAACCTTCTGAAGGTATCTGGCTTTTGTAGTCATCTAAAAAGCTACTTGTTTCTAGCCATTATACCTGATCATTGACTGGCAGTTATTCCAAAAACAATAATAATAAAATTGTCCAGAACTTCATAGATAATTTTATCACTGTTTTTTATTTCTTATGTGCACAATAAAGCAAACCCAGCCATTTGGATCTCTAATAACTTGCATCAATTATTACATAGAGATAAATTGAGTCTTCTGATATGTGATCTTTCTGGACAGATCTGAGATCTTCCCTTCTGGAATATTGTTTAAACAAATATATGGCCTTCTGAACTACAGCAGAACAGAAGATGGAGAATAATGACCGAGGTGATCTGACCAGGCCAACAAGCAGTACACTATTTGTTGGGCCATAATGCAAAAACATAACTTGCAACTAAGTGCAAAGGAAGCCCATGAAGGAATTCTTCTATGTAGCTAGGAAATGAAAATAAAATACATCTCACTGGGGAGGGTGCCGTTAAAGGTTGTTAATCTGTGGTAGAGCAACACGGTGTTTGCAGGTGGTGATGGGCAAAGATGAGTAAGATTGATTTCTAGACCATTGAAGAACACTGTCTCATTATAGAACTGAGTCCTAAATTCTAATAGATTGAATCATCTGCTGAAACTTCAAATTTCTGAACTAAATAAAAGGAAGTATGGCATTACCACTTATATACTAATGAAACAAACATTTACATCTGCCAAACCACTTGCTGTCAAGAACAGCTAACCCTTTCTTTCCTCCTGGAGTCCTGAATCATTTCTGTGCTTTCGATCAGGATGTGAGCAATTTACTTGCTATGGTCAGTGGCCCCTTTGATTTTGTTTTGGTTTTTTGGTTTTTTTGGTACCAGGAATCAAACTTGTGCTTGCCAAGCAGACGCTTGTACCACTGAGCTATATCCCCAGCCAAGTACCCCTTGATGGGAGCCTCTCATCATGCAGGACCAACAACAAAAATGATGTCAGTTTCATTGCTCTATGTATCAGAAATTTACTCTCAAAATGGGTCATTTGTTTTGCACATTTGAGTAATTCCTTTTATTTTCACAAATTTGGCCCACACTATGATCATATTCTTCTGCAGCTTTCTTTTGTCCAAAGTTTACATTTACATTTTCTTTATCCTGTTTCTAAAAATGTTAATTCACTTATCTATTTCTTTGGGGTATGTCTAGCAAGGTCACAAATTCAAACACCATACAATATAAAAAGAGGAATGGTAGAAATTTCTTGTAGGAATTTTCCTCCCTCATCCAATCAGTTTTCAGAGCATTTATGACTTTTTAATAATCATTAATTTCTTACATGTCTGTTGGATATTATTCTTTCCAGATATATGCATATATATTTGTATATTTCAAAGATTATATCATAAAATTATAGAAACAAGAAATCCAAACGAGTCATGTAAGTAAATATTTGTACTCCCAAGACAAGTGATAATAACTGGAGAAAAATAGCATAGTAAGAAATGTTTGCTATTTATTTTTTAATCACATTTAAGGGATACTTAAATAGTCAATGAAAACTTCTGTTTCTTTAGTTCTTATTATTTTCATTAATTTATTTCTTAAAGTTATTGTTTAGATGCAAATATTGATTTTTATTTTTTAAGTTAGGACTCAACTTTCAGATGTTAAAAAAGTGCCACTCTTAAAAATGAATTTGTTTTTACAGTTAGTGATGTGGATATGAGGCTAGCAACATGTCACAAACACACATAAAATATTTTTGAAATATTGGCATCATATCAGCATCATTCAAGCCCATCAATGTAAACAGAATAATCTGATAAATTACAGCATTTTTGGAGATTCACAGAGCTAGATTATCAAATAAGATCTCAGTTTAAAACCAGATCTTTCTCCCCAAGGCACATCCCACAGATTACCAATTTCATGGTCATTCTAACTAAATATTTGTCTTATTATCCTGTGCCTTATTTTTAAGCTTGTTAAATATTTAAAATATATCACTTATACATTTCTGAGAAGTTAACTAATGTTAAGTGAAAAGGAAACAATGAAAAATTATTTTTGTATTAAAATATATTCAAGCAATGCTGGATTAGACAAACATGTTTCTACTTTAACAAGCTTCTGGAATGTAGACAGAGCTATGATGTGCTGTTTGAATTTCCATGTTAAATAGCTTCTTGTTTGGCTGTACTATCCTTTGCTAGGGGAACATATTGCAAGGGTTCTTGTTTCTAGCAATTTTGGAAAATTCTATTCTAGTCTCAGTTAAGCCCATTTTTCCCCAGTAATGGGGATCAGATATCCAAGGGCCTGACATGTGCTAGACAAGTGCTATACTACTGAGTTAGATCCCCAGTCCTGCCATTGAAAACTTGGGAATTAGATAGAGACCCTCAGACAAACTCGTCAGATTTCCAGTACAGATATCTGTACTATACCCATGCTGTATACTCATTTGACTGTGAAATAAAACTTTAATAACAGAATGTTCAATATGTATAAATTACCTGATTTTATATTTGGAATGATTGTTAGAAAGCTTTAACATAAATTCCTGTTACAGTTAGATAATTTTAACTTTTGAAATGTGTTTATTGGACCCAGATATAATCTTTGGATTAATGAAAATACTAGTCAAGAGAATTAACTGTTTTTCTAACAGGGGGGCAAAATACCTGACATCTGCAATTTAAGAACAGGTTTATTTTGGTTCATAGGTTCCGTCTGTTCAGGCCATAGCAGGCTGAATGTAAAGTATAAATGGCATGGTAGAAAGGTCTGGTGGAGGAAAGTTGCTCACATCATTAAGGCAAGAAAATGGAGAGGGGAAAAAAGGGCAGCTGGGAACAAGAAGCGAATTGAAGCAAAGCAAGACTGAAACCCTGCAGTGAAATCATTAAATCCTGTAGCTCCATAGCTAGCACCTAGGACAAATCGTGGTTAGATGTTAATAACAAAGTGCTTCAGTGGCCCTGCCCCCTATGACCTTGTTAGTTGTAATCTGCATGGCCTCTCTCTTGTGCTGACTCCACTCACTCTAGTTTGTCTTTCTGAGCAGATATTTCATATTTCTAGTATCTCCAACTTCTTGGGGTCTCCATTGCTCTTTCAGCTGCACTCTGCTCATCTGACACACTTCTTTCACAGGGCCACACCCTGTGGCCTTGCTACCCAGGCTTTCCCCTGAAATCTGAGAGGAAGCCTCCACTACCCCATAACTCTTGCATTCTACATGCTGATGAGACCAGTACCATGTGGATAATGCCAAGGTCTGTAAATTAAGTGAGCAGTAGCCAGGCCTTCATAGCTGCAGTGACTTTGAGTTCCTGGATGGCTAATCATATAGTGAAATAAATCTCAGAGAACTAATTCCATGGTGGTCTTCCACAAGTGGGATCCTAGACGCTCTCTTCTTAAATGAAGTGTTTACATTTCTGCACCTTCCAGCCTGTGATGCGGTGGGGTTTTGCTGCCCTCAAGACATCTTTCCTATTGTTCTAGTGAAAGTACTTGACTTTGTTTTAAGGCTAACCTTTTTATCAACAACACTCTTTGTCCCCAACTTACAGGTACAGTGGTAAGTTCGTGAACAGATACCTCAGTTCACAAACTTCAGTCATTCTCTGGTTCCTAAAAAGATGTCCACATTCATGTTCATGTGGGAAAGGTGACCTCAGACATGTTCATCACCCAGTACAGAGTCTGCAAATAAAACAACACTTTGCCAAAGTCTGCTTGTGAACAAAATTGTTTGCAAATAAAAGCATTTGTGAACCGAGGCATGACTATAGTTCCTTTTTGGTGAAGATTCACATCATTCATGTCTCCTTTTTTTCCTAATTTACACTAAAGCTGGCTGAAACAGTGGGAAGTATCTATGTGATAGTATAAGATTTCCTCCAACAGATTAATCAGTTCATCACTTTTAGTCTCCCACAAAATATCGGGACTTGGTAAAATGTTTAGAAATTTTCCACCAGAGCGTAATAGACCAAGTCTATAGTCCAGTTCCAATGGAGTCTTTCCTTCCAACTGAAACCTCCTGAGTCTGTCTGTTCATATTCTTCTCAGCATTCTGACCTTCTGAGCTCTGATCAGCATCACACATGAAGCACTTGGGGATATAGCTCAGTGTCACAAGTGCTTGCCTAGCAAGCAAAAGGTCCTGAGTTCAATTCCCAATACAAAAACCAACAAACAACAACAACAAAAAACCACACATCAAGCACTGCTCACACTGTTCTATGAGCTTCTCCAACCTCTATCTCTAAACCTCTCCAAATTCCTCTTGTATACCAGTTGCAAAAGCTTCTGAATAATATGGTCATGTACAAGCACAGCAGTGCCCCACTCCTAGCTCCAGTTCTTCCTGTTAGTCAGCTTTCCCTTTCCTAGCATAAAATACTTCACAACTGCAACTTAAAGGGGAGATTCATTTTAGCTCACAGGTTCAGCTGGCTCAGTCCATGGTTGGCTGCCTCTAAAGTAGAAATAGGATGGTCGAAGGGCCTGGTGGAGAAAAGCCACTCACATCATGCAGGCCAGAAAGTAGACAGAGATAATGGTGGTTCCAGGGACAAGAATACATTCTTTCAGGCATACCCCAGTGACTCGCTTCTAACCATGCCCTACTTCCTAACAGCAAGACAACTATGAGCTCCTCAGTGGATGAATCACCTAATGAGTATAGCACCCACATGATCAATCACCTTATAAATAGATACTACTTCTGTGGGGCAATATAGATCTAAACCACAATATCAAGTACTTTTTTATTGAGTGACAACTTATGCCTAGAAAAATTCCTACAATAAGTAATAACAGCTAAAGATAAATATTAAAGAAAACTTTTATTTAAGTTAGCTATTAATAGTTTAAGTTAGATATTGGTTGTCATTAAATAAACCAGCAAATTTTCCCTTATATATAATGAAATTTAGGATAAATTATAATTATGTTTAATTGCTAGAATAAAAAAAGCAATTGCATATTTTGTGCAGTGGCTATGTAGCAAAATTGGCTTATAGAAAAGCACCCTGTGATTCATCACATATTAAATATTAGCATCTAAAATCAAATGGAATAATCCTGAAAAAATACTTTCAATGAGTGTATCAATTCTCCTGAGGCCTTCTTTCAATCATTTCATATACGAAATGTTTATTTTGTAGCCCCTATTGTGTTCATTTATATTTTTTATAATGTTATCTTTTTAATATCTTCATCTGGAAGTGGATTTGGATGCTTCATGGAGCAGATTTCTGACTTTATAGCTATCTATACAATCTAAGGTTCTATTTTCAATTAATTTGCATTTCAATTCTATTGTATGGCAAGGTGTTTAAAACATACAGTCAACAGTAAGAAACTGACTTGAAATAAGATGGACAGGTTACTGACCTGGAAGATTGGATTTTGGGGCAACTTAATCATGAGTCTATGTATAACAGCACTGGGATGGGGCTGGGGCTATAGCTCAGGGGCACAAGTGCTTGCTTTGCAAGTGCAAGGTCCTGAGTTCAATTCCCAGTACAAAAAAAAAAAAAAAAAGAAAGAAAGAAAGAAAGAAAGAAAGAAAGAAAGAAAGAAAGAAAGAAAGAAAAAAGAAAAAAAAAGAAACAAACTATGGGATGTGAAGAAATCTGTTATGTGGAAATACTTATCAATGACTCTCACAAATTTTATGTACTCTATGCTTATTTCTTTCTGGTTATTTAGTAATAGGATACTTAATTTTGTAGGCAAGAATACTGGATTCTTGACTTTTTGCAGGCTTCCCCTTTCCAGGTTCCAGCTTGTAGAAGCTCTAGTTTCATTCTTGACAGTGAAGTGGTGTTTCTAGTCTAGTCAGCAGATTGCTGCATTTGAGGTTTAAAGTTTTTGTAGCAAGAGTAGGTAGGAGCTGTCCTTAGCCTCTTGCAGTCTTCCAAGTAACCCTCCTCTGGTCAGTTTCATCAAATAGAAACACAGAGAGCCAAACAGAATGACAAATTTCATTCTTTGAGTAGCAAATTATCTGCTGTGACCTTCATAGGCGTATCATTAGGAAAGGTCTGTTAGATAACATCACAATTGCTAGGCCTCATGTTGAAAATATTGCACACTTTTATCTCCAAAACCTCATTTCCACTCTTAACTCTCCATTTTCTTCCCTCCTACATAAAGTATTTATTCACCTGCACAATTTTCAAATATCTGGAGAATAAAGTGTTTTATTTCCTTTGTGTTCCAATGTATCCTCATATCCTCTAGAAAGTCCCTTTCGTTAGCCAACCCTAAACTTTACTTAGCTTTTAAGGACTTCAAAACTGCTTTCATTCCCAGCATCAACAAGTCAATTAGTCAATAAACATTTAATAGGTTCATTGATTGCTTCAAAATTCTCCATCCATGCATAAAATTATGGATATTTACCAAGGATGATTATCTTGCTCTCATCATAATATATTTTAGCTCAAGTATTTGATTTAATGCTAAAATACTTAATCATTTATTTTGTTATTTTGATAACTCTATGACAATGTCAACTCCTGAAGTCACAAAATACATATTTAAATTTTCCAGTATTATAGTATCTTGTTTTATTTTTTACTTTAGTGATTATACAAAACATTTGACTTTCATAACTTAGAGAAGAAAAGAAACTTCATCCAAAACTCTCTATCTGTATTCAAGACCAGTGGGGATCCTGCCTTGTGTAAGTGCATGTGCACATTATTTGAGTGCAGCATCTGAGCACATGTGTTTGACAGCAGTGAAAGAGGATGCAGTGTTCTACATGTTTCAAGGCTGAAACCAATATGTACAGTGGTGTACAGCCCCTATTCACCATAATGATTATATTCCTAAACATGTACAATAGCTACACATTTATGATTTTTTGGATGAATCACATAAACCATAGTTATCAGTATTTTAAAAATACTTTTCAGAGTGCAATTCTTTTGGAAGTTTTATATTTTATTCATCTGAATACAATTATTTCTCAGTTAAGAGGAGGCAAAATGTAACATTTGGGATTTTTGTTATTTTTTTATTTTATTTCATAATGTGCCTTAGTGATGATAGGCTAACTTTTCTTTATCTCCTATAACAGCATATAGGCAATGATTTTTAAATTTAATGTGAAAAAATTGACTTTTACAGTCACCTACATGGAAAATATGAAGAAGTACCCTTCTTAAAATATTTCTAGTTTTCTGGTTTTGAAATAGGAAGCAATTTCTCAATACAGTCATCAGGTTTCCTAGTTCAGCGATAGTCATTTGACTCCATGCATGCTAATGAACCTGAATGCTACATTTTCAAATTCACACTAATATGTTTAGTACAAAACTTTGGAAATTTTTCCTCTGTACTCATTGGTATTTTATTAGTTATCAAGGTGGTGTAAATGCTTGGATGAACTTGACTTAAAGGCATTTATATGCAAGGAAACGAAAATGGAAATTAGACACCCAAATTAAGAAATGAAACCAAAGGACTTGATGCTCCTATTTCACTTTTCACCCACAAATATGACGAGTCAGTCTTTATCCCAGAATCTGTTTTACATACAGAAAGAAGAATCATTCTTAAATACATCTTTTATTTCAACCTGGCCCATGAATTTCAGCCTATATGCATAATGGCAGAGTCAGAATTTGACTGGTTTTTGTCTGTTCTAATCAGTTCTATAGGCAACAAGCTGGAACCTGGCTTGAGAAGAGTTTTAGGGGTAGACCCAGAATAAATTTGTAGGATGACACTGTTCTTGTTTATGCTACAGTCAACCATAATCATTGATTTAGCCACGAGTTTATTTGTTCTTACAATAAAGTCCTATATTCTTTCACTGAGAACATTCCTGGGGGCTTATTATGCATTAGATTCTGAAGATCCAATGAAGTTACGGCTGGGTAGGAACAGGGAATATAAGACTGACTCAAAATTATCACTGTAATTAACATTTAAGACATTTCCCCCTTTCAGACACTGATGTCTACTATTTATTGGGTGGTAGGGGACTGGCAGCACCCTCTAGTGATTGGATTCAAATAAAACTTCGCCATAAAAATACCACTCTGTGTGATCCCAGGAGAGTTACCTAATCAAGCTGTGCTCAGTTTTCTCATCTCTCAGGTGAGAATATTAATAATACCTACACTATAGGATTTGGGTAAGATTTGATAAGAACCTGAGACTGGGCCTACCATTCAGTCTCTATATAAATGTTAAATTTTGTACTTATATGGTATTTTTGCATACAGTTTGCTAAACTAGGAAGGAAAATAAATGTCATTAAGATGGTGAACGATTCAAATAGATTTCGTCAAAGTACAACACAGATGATAAATAAAATTTTCTTATAAGGTCAAATTTCAGACAAGGAGAGTAGAAAAAGGTTCAGAGACAAAAATGATGCTGTGAACTGATTAAAAATTTGCATTATGAAAACTGGAAATCAATGAAGTTTTGTTAATTGCCATTTTTGAAAGGGAAGATGAATGCTTCTAATAAACTTAAATGAAAGACTTTTAAAAATGGTTCCCTTGGAACACAGAGGCACAGACAAATGCTCATAATTTTGTGGCTTGGGCTGAAGTATTTCTCAAATGTCCTTGAAAGTTCCCAAAGACAATCTTTCCTCAGGAAAGTATTTCTCCTGTGAGTAAATAATGTTCTTGCCTAGAAATGAAATGCAGTAATATATTACATTGCAGTTGTACTGATAGCAAGAATGGCAGAAGAAGTTCAGGAAAAATGTCACTTTGCAGTTTAGCATTTGAGTCTCTGTAGCTAAATTTCCTTAACTTCTTAAAGGATGCCCTCCTTCAATCAAAACCTTCCAGTGAGAAGTTTCAGCTGCTCTTTATTTACCCATGAGAGGGATTTATTTTAAATTATCATTGCATCGACAATGTACTGCCTTAAATTTGTAAGGTTTAGCTGCACAATTGATGAGCTAATGCTTCTCTGATCATAAAATATCCTTTTTCAGGAGCGCTCTAAATGCCATTTGAAATATTTGCTTGCTTTTGAAGAGAGCTTTGTACTTTTCAAAGTGCTTTTATACACATCTCTATGAGGCAGGTAGAAAAAGTTCTGTCAACAGTATTTTACAGCAGAAAAAACAGAGGCCGTTAAGGAAAGTTACTTGGGCAGGGTCATTCTATGAGTTAGCCAAAGGTTTCATCAGAGAAATTACTCAAAGTTTGGTAGGGAGGCTACCAAGGAAAACTCCAATTCATCTTTTCACAAGAATTTTGGTCAGTCACTTTGTTGGGCAGAGTGAATATCAAAGTGCATTAGGTACCTGGTGCTTTAATTAACTTTAAAACACTAGTGAAAGATTTAGCCTCAACCTATTCTAGCCTAATTAAGGTGACTGTGAATATCTTGGTAGTTGATCACAATAACTTGTAATCTGAAGGATTCCAAGTTGAATATCCTTGGAGAAAGCTACTTAACCTCTTAAAGTCTGTTTGACCTTTTATTAAGTGGCAAATTTAATACTATCTTATATGTCTATTTGTTTATTCATTTAAAAAATTGATTAAGCTCCTTTCATGTGTCAAGTATCCTGCTAAAAATGACAAAATTCCCTAGGAAATCAAAAGGTACTTTTCAGTGGATAGTAAAAATCTCAAAAAGTTACAGTTAAGAGTTAAACTGACCTCAGAGGAAGATGAAAGCTCAGATAAAGGGGGAAAAAGAGAAATGACCCTTACACAGTTTAAAAAGGAAGGCCTGGCCATCCAAAACCACAATACATTGTGGTTTTCAATATACTACACTTCTAGTCTGAGTCTCTAAATGTGGGAATAGGAGTAATGATCAAACATTTCATGGAGCTTATTTGGTAAGAATTAAAAGAGGAAATCCGTGTACTGTGGCACTGGATAAGTTGATGAATTACTATATCTGAGGGTGTTTGTACATAAAATTAATTTCCATGACTATTTTCCATACTAAGCTCTTCTAGCACTTTTTAGTTTTCTAGCTCAGCCAGGACACAAAGTCATGATTGCTCAGGTAGTTTATCAGACAGTACTTTTTCAGTGTGTGGGAAATTCTTGCCCTCATGGTCCAATGAAATTTAAATTCTTTAGGTTAGGATTAGTTAGGGTTAGGGTCATAAATAGGCTATGTTTTAAAGAAGTGTATTTTAGATTTTGTGATTCAAATGTAGAACACCATTATTGTGTTTTTGGCCAATATACATTTGAATATGTGGATTGGTTATTTTTCTCTCTGCATTTGGGGTGAAGAGAATGTGAAGAAAATATTGGAAAATTTACTTTCAGTTGAATGATAATGAGGGTGTCTCCCTGTTTGATTTAAGCAAACACTAATCATCAATTTTTGACAAATAATATGAATCAAGATACATTTTTAAATATTCCAAATTATTTAAGGCTTGTTACTATATTTAACTGTGGTAGGAATATAGGATTGTGTTAAACATTTTTTTTTCTTGGATTTTTAACTACTTCACACAGAACTTGTGCCTATTGCTCCTTGAATTTCATAACAATTTGAGTTGCTAAATCCAGAAATGAAGGTTAGCTTATGCTTATTAATTATACCCAATATCGGATAATTCAGCAAATGTTTACAATGCACATTTTATAATGTGAAGCATAACACAATGCTGAGAGTCAAGGCTCTTGGTCCTACCAGCAAATTAATATATACTATGTAACTACTAAAACCTATAAAAATAGTTTACTTGTCACATGGTTTTCTTATTTGTTTTACTTTAAATACTTTTGTACTTTTATTTCTTTGGGAAGACTTTTAAGACTATTGAACTGTAATTAGAGACAAATTAGAATGCATTTTATTAAGCCCTAAACCAAGATGATAGGAGATTAATTACTTTTTTTGAAAATTCATAGGATAATATGGCTGCAGATATAATCAAGGTAGTTTCCTATCACTTCTCCTGCATTGTCTAGCTTAATAGCTGACATTCACTCACTAAAGTGAATACTCACAATTCACATCATTTGGGACTGGGTCTACTTCTTTAGATATTCAGATCTGCTTAAGTAGTATTTCATGTGCTGCTGCTCTAGGAAAACCGTATAACTGAGAAGCAATTTCCACGCGAGCTTCTTCCACTGCATATCTTATCATTTCATTTTGCCAATGTGGATCTAGATATAGTCTCAGAACTGCACATTCCCCCAATATCACAACATATTACCTAGAAAATAGGAAGAGCATGAGCCAAAGATACATCTTTGATGATGGACAAGTGTAAAGCAGACTTAAGACAAGTCTAAAGCAGCAGATAATTTCAAAAGTATTGCATATAACTTCTGGAGTCTGACTGATAACCTCATGAAACGCAAGAAAGCTACTTCCAAAGGAATCTATCCATTGGCTTAGAGGAGTCTGCTCCTTCAGTACATGAGTTAGGCCACATTGCATCCATACTTTGGCTTCTCTCTGTGCTGTGGTTCCTGCTCCCCAGCAAAGACAAAGTTCTCTGAGAGGTATCTTATTTGGTTTTGGAGAAAGCTCAGTGTGAAAAGTTTGTAGGCAGAATCAGAAAGAACAGCTGCAAGAGAGATGGGGGTAGATGACAGCTAATGATTCAGAAAGCAATTTGCATGAGAACCTTCTGCTTAATTAACATGAGGTAACAGTGCCTGGGTGATGGCTTGCCATGCGCTGCTGGGCTGGTTTCAATAGCCTGAGTCCTTCAGTCAGTCCCTGTATCCCAAGGGAACTCACAGCCAACAGCTTCTACTTACCTGAAATGGCACGATTTGCTATTTAGAATTTCAGAAAGCTTTCCATCTATTAGAACACATGAATCTGTTTTATCCTGAGGCTCATTATATCTACTCTTATATAAACTGATTGAACAACAAACATTTCAGCATGAATCCAAAGTCATCTAGTTAATATTCCTTGACAATTTTTTGCATATTAGGCCCTGCACTATGTGCTTCCTATCCTGTGTATTGTTTAAAAACAGACCTCTGAAGCAAGTACTGAAAGTTTCTAACAGGAATTCTGCATACAGTGTGCAATAGCCAGACATTCCAATGCCAAAGTATTATTTATGAATAGTGGCCTAGCCTCTGCTGCATTTTGAAATTCTATATAATCTCTCCCTCTCCACTTTCCTCTCTCCCCTCTCTCCTCTCCTCTCCTCTCCTCTCCTCTCCCTCTCCATCCTCCAAATCACACACAACTGGATTACAGGAGGAGAAGGCTAATTTCACATGATGTCTTATTTACTGTATCCCAGGTTGAGATACCAAGGCAGATGTGTGACACATTAGTCACTTTCCAGTGTAATAACTCAACTCCCTGCTTATTCAGATCATTGACCAATAGAATTATCAATTCTTCTAGCAGCCCAAGATGAAGAGCAATGGGGTTGTATCTCCAGTTCCCTTCCAAACATGTAAAAGCAGGAGGATAACTCTAACTTGTTTTAGTCACTATTTTATAGATATGCAAAGAGCAGAGAAGCCAAATGACACGTCCATGTCTCCTAAAAAATGCTCTAGATTGTACTCTTTGTACCTCCTCTCCTGCCAATTCATTTTATATCCTGGAGTCTAAGCAACAGATACTATTCAGGATAGAAATATCCACAAATAGCTTGCAATTCACTTATATTTTTATTACCTAAAAATATTGTTTCTGTCTTTTAAGTGCAGACTTCCCCCTTTTAGTGACCATCAGCAATTAATGTTGTGTTTCACTTCGTTAAACAGCCATGAGCTGGGGATGTAGCTCAGTGGCACAGCACATGCCTGGCAAATGCAAGGCCCTGAGTTCAATTCCCAGTACAAAATAAAATAAAATAAAATAAAATAAAATAAAACAGCCAAGAATTCTGCAAGTATAACATTTCGTGGAAAAACATTATATTTCTTTAAGCTTTATATATGCTTTTGAATTTGAGGTTCTAAATCAACTATGTTTCTGGTTTTCCTAAAAGAAATGAATGCAGTATTTCCTTTTGTATATCATAAAGTCTTTTGACATACTATAAATAATGACTATTGCTGGATTGATTGGTGCATGTGGTGAATGCAGGCATTTCCTTCACTAAATTACAAATTTTAGAGACTCATGCATGTAGGACAGGCCTTTGGGAAGAGACCATGGAAAGACTAATGTGCTAGAAAATATAAATTGATGTTGAAATAGGCTTAGCACATAATAATTAGTCTATAAAGAAGTTCAGATTGTAATGATCAGTTATAATGTTCTGTTCAAAGATGATGGAGGTACTATTGTGGTATTTTGATTGTCAAAGGAATGTTCTGATTTCAAACATTGGTGAATTATTGTGAATAAATTAATAAAGAACGTTGAATTAAGTGAAGGTGAAATAAGAGACCTCCACTCTAATCTTGTCTTGGCCACTGGCAGGGATGATATTGACTGGTAGCCTTTCACACCTGTAAAATGTGAGACTGGCCATGGTTACTAGTCCTTGATAATTCTTATCACTGTTTCTAGGAGCAGCTGAATCTGATTTATGCATAAATTCTTACTAAAGAAAAAGTGTTCCTTTATTTCTAAAATGGGCTTCAGATTAGATTAACATAACTAATGAAATTTTTTGAGGATTTTTCAAAGAATCACCATTTTAGAATTCAGCTCCACTGTTAGTTTTTATTGCTTGTTTAACTTTTACGAGATCTGTAATAGTTTTATTTTTTTCCACTGCACCTGGACTGGTGGATGGGACAGTTTGAGAAACACATCAACACTTATTTTAGATACTTTGTTATCAGAGCCAACTCTGTGATCTTTGCTCTATCTATGAATTATTTATTTCTTTTGATGTGGTTTTTCTTGGGTTCATAAAACTTGCTTTTGTCATGATGTTTCATCCCATTTCTGGGACTGTAAATACAGCTGACTAAGCCTCGCTAATGGTTGAGCACATCATGTCTTTTGTGTGAAGTGTTTTAGTTTTCTTTCTACCCACAGTCCTACTGCATCTTTATTCATGGACTTTTTTGTTGATAAGCATTTGCAATACATGAAATGTACAATCTTGGGGTATATATGTATATATGTATATACATGTATATATGTATATATATATATATATATACATACATTCATATTTTCAGGCCTTAATCATTTTATCCTCCTCCTTCATTATTCCCCCTCCCCTTTGCCTTCTTTAGATGTCCTTTCTCTACTTCATTATAATCTCAAGATCCATGCACTCCTACACATGACTCGAATTCTTCCTTCTTCTATGGTACAGCAACATCCCATTGAGTATATATGCCATCTTTTCTTTATCTAATCATCCATGATTGGACATCTCCACTGTTTGCATTGTTTGGCTATTATGAATTGATCTGCTGTAAACATGGCCATGTATACATCCCTGTAGTATGATTTATTTAACTCTTGGGAATGTACCCAAGAGAAGTATAACAGGGTCGAATGACGTCTTAATTTTTAGTTTGATGAGGAATCTCCACAATGATTTCCACAATGGAAATCAATAGTGTAGATTAGTACTAATTTAGTTTAGCCCTAGAGTTTGTAGTACTTGTTTATGTTCCCACCAAGAATGTAGGGTTTCAGTATTTCAGTATTTCGTTTCCTCCATGTGTTTTGGTTTTGGGGTTTTTTTGTTTGTTTTGGTTCTTTGGGTTGTTTTGTTTTGTTTTGATGACAGTCATTCTGAGTGGAGTAGGATGGAATCTCAGAGTTATTTTTATTTGCATTTTCCTTATGGATAAGTATGATGAACATTTTTTCTGTAGTTATTGGACATTTGTACTTCTCTTGCAAAGTATTTGTTTAGTTTATTTGCTCATTTTTAAATGAGTTTTTGATTTTAGGAAGTGTTAATGTTTTTTCAGTCCTTTGTAACTTCTAAATATTAGTCTTCTATTAGAAGAGTAGCTGGCACAAAGTTTTTCCCACTCTGTAGGTTGTCCCTTCGTTCTGTTAATGGTTTCCTTTGCTATGCAGAAGATTTGAATTTGATAAAACCCTATTTGTTGATTGTTAATATTATTTTTTGTGCTATTAGAGTTAAATTCAGAAAGTCCTTACCTGTACCCATGGATTTGAGTGTTTCTGCCCTGTCATTTTGCAGCAGTTTCAGAGGTTCTGTTTTTATATGCAAGTATTTGATACATTTAGATATAATTTTAGTACCAGACAAGGGTTTTGGGCCTAATTTCTTTCGTCTGCATGTGGATAACCAGTTTTCCCAGCACTATTTCTTAAAGATGCTATTGTTTCTCCACTGTATGTTTTTAGCCCCTTTGTCAAAATTCAACCAGCAAAAGGGGCATGTGACCGTTCTATGTCCTCAATTCTATTCCATTGATCTGTATGTGTATTTTTGTTTGCTACTATGCTATTTTTTGCTACTATAGCATTATAATAGAGCTTGAAGGGAGGAATCTTTTGTCCCAGTGTCAGTGATATGAATAAAAGAACACCTGAAACTTACTTAACCTGGAGTAAGAAAATGTGAGCTTTTCTCAATTAAAAAAAAAATATTTTCTAGCTCTATGAAATGTGCACTTCATTTATTTTCTCTGAATTGATCTTCCTTTCCTATAAAATGGAGTTAATTATGCTTACTGCACAACCTGGTTAATATGATAAACATAAAAGGATTTCTACCAGGTTAGGGAAATAGAATTGAACTTAATGATCTGTTTCAACATGTATTGACAACATGGGGTGCTATGGGAACTCTCTGAAAGCACCTCAAAAAGACTGACAAGTATCTCCAGATCATAAGAAATGGAGATAAGATGGGAAACATTCTGACTTTTCAGCAGAGTGAGAGTCTGCCATGTAGGCGGTTGTTAATTTGGGCTACACATAGGAATCTCTTGGGGGAACTTTTACATTGTGACACTCAAGCTACACCAATTAAATATGATTTTCTCAGGAGCTTGACCCAGACACTTATATTTTAAGCCCTTGTAGGTAATTTCAATATGTAATAAAAATTGAGAAGCACATTTTGCATTGGCCAAAGAATTGCAACTATATATACTCTGGAAAAGTCATTCTGCTTCTTACAGGGAACTCTGTAAGGATGGGTGCAATGTAGACATTTTTACTTGATAAATGATGACAAATCCATATATGAAAAAAAACTTTAGCATACTGCAAGACATGAATTAAAAATATGCAATTTATTAAAACCACATCAACACATTTCCAAAAGGAAGAAATTGCAGTCCCGTGATCTGCAAGTCTGCATACCTAGACCACTAAAGGAGCTGAAGGGGAGAAAAACTATTAAAAATTTCCAAAGAACCCCTGAGACCCTTTTAGGGTTCACATTATAAGAGCTCACTGGTTCCTGACACCTGCTTCATAATATAAGATCCTGAGTTCCATGGCAAATCAATATCTGAGACTCCTCTCTGATATAGTCTAAATGACTCTGAAAAAGGAAATAAAAGCATGAGTAGGGTGGAGAAAGAAAAAAAGCAAAGTAAACTGTGTGCAGAGGACTTACTTTTGGGGCATCTCGGTATTTCCTGTTTTAGGCTGCATTTCATGTTCTACTCTGTGTACACACTTAATTGTAGGTTTCCCATGCATTTTGATTTCCATTAAGGAGATTTGTTTCTGCTGGTATTTGGTTCCACTGATCCCACAGATGGAGCACAGTCTCTCATTAAGGCTTTATTGAATGAATCAATTGATTAGTAAGTCAACCAAACCTCAAACTCAGCCCCATTCTCAATTAGATCTCAAAGGGCATCATGATTTTGATTTTAAAAGCTGAAGTCATTTCTTCTATCATCTCACTGAATGCAAAAATTTACTCTAGAAAACTGGATAGTTTTTTTTTTTAGGTTTATTTTATTTGTTTATTTATTTTTGTCTTTTTGAGACAGTTCAGGCTAGACTTGAGCAGTTCAAGTCTAGACTCTGCAGTTCAGGCTAGACTTGAGCTCACTTTGTAGCCCAGGCTGGTCTTGAACTCACAACAATCTTCCTGCCTCAGCCTCCCGAGTGCTGGGATTACAGGACTGTGCCACTATGCCTGGCTGGATAATTTTCATTATGTCTTATTTTAAGTGTTTCTAATGACCTGAATGTGCTACTGGATGATTTAACTTGATTTATAGTGAGTATAAGATGCTTCCTTTTGTCTGCATCCCTGAAGCATTTCACCATTGATCTCACCTTGATGTGGCAGAACTATAAGGGGCAATAGTTCAGGGTCACGTATACATTTATTGGCACTTCTGACAGTTATGGACTATTATCATACCCCTAAGCACTTTTCTCCAACACTTTTTCTTATGAATAGTGTGAAATTATGTTTAGGCCTTCACTCTCTTGTTTACCAGTGGATTTTGTTTTCTAAGGTTCTCCTCAAAGTGGGTTGCACACACTTTATCTAATATTCCTGTGGTGATCCATCTGAGCCAGAATGCAATAACACACACACATGTGCACAGGCACAAGCACACAAACACATAAAAATTATACTTCTATTACATGTAATTCCTACAACATATAACCTATGTTTATTACAAAAATAAACCCAGTATTTTTAGTATTAAAAGAAACATTCACAATAACCCAGTGCTGAGAGAAGCTCTCTCTCAGAACTTGGCAGATCCATTTATCTCTCTTCTTTGTGTGTATATTATGTGTTTTCATTTCTATGAAATATCACAAAACCACAGGCATGCGTATACACATAGCTTTAATCTCATAGTTTAAACATATGTTTTAAAATTTATTTATATGTATTGGGCATTATTACTTGGGTATATGTTTCTTTCTACATTAAAGTTTGCAAATTTGTGAGGAGTAAAATGCAGCCTACTATCATTTTATTTCACCCCAGCCTTGAACAATATTTTAATTTAAAGATTTGGGTTGTGGTGGGTACTGGGAATGGTTTTACAGCTTCTCTTGAAATGTGGAAATTTGGTGATAATGAGTCCGAATTCATAGCCTCATGTGGATAGCTCAGAGCTGAATGGCAGGGTCTCACTTACACTGGCAGGTGCACACTTTCACTTTGAATTAGTGATTATTCTCTTCTACTACTTATAAACAGGCCATAAGAATTCTTTCTAGATGTGAGTTTGTGATCCCTAAACATCATTTTAATAGTGGTAGAATTTTAGGCAAGTTATATCAGAATTTGTTTCATAAATCCTCTTTTGAAAGACTGAAAGGTTGACTCCATACTTTCTCTATTTCAAATACAGTGGTATGGAATATCATTGTACAACATATTCACCAAGACCCTTGATAATTACATACGACAGAATTCTAAACAGTATGTGGAATTGTTGAGCCAAAGTAGACATTTTAGGACTAAAATTTTAACATTTGATCATTGTTAGGCCTTCAAAAATAGTTTTCAGTTTTCACTTGCACTATGTTAAGCAAGTAACTGACCCTTATAAAAACAACTTCAAAAACAGAATTGTTCAAACTGCATTAAAGCTGCACACAATAAAATTAAATGGTTGTTAGGAAAATGTGTAGTAAGTTAAATATTTATTGTAGGAAACTGCAAAATACAGAAAAATATAGAGAAAAGTAATTATACCTATGCTTTTGAGAAAACAGTTTTCTATTTTTAGTTTATCTCACATTATAGACATATATGTTCACACTGAGAAACATATTTACATTGATTTACATTGTATACACAGTGTTTAATAATGATAAGATATTATATGATTTCTCTATATTACATTTTCACCTAATATTACAACATGACCAATTCCTATATGATCTAATATTCTTTAGATAAGTGTATAAGTTGCTTAATATTGCATTCTTATTTTTTATTTCTTATTTATATTTTTTCCAATTTTTTATGAGTACCTGTTTGAAGTATACAATGCATACATTCATAATCACTAATAATCATTTAAAAGTAGTACCCTATTTTTATACATTTATTTCTAAGTTTTTCATCTACAAAGAATGTTGTGGTTAATGTCATTGTACATAGATTTGTTTGACTTCTACTTGAGCCCTGAAACCAAATATCTAAATGTGCAAGCATCATAGGTCAAACATACCACTGTATGTCACACAGGCAAAGTTAGAATATCTAAATTCAAAGTGCACTGGACTTATTTGAGTTGTATTTCTTTGTCCTGTTCCTTAGTCTCACTCTGTTGAGATATGTGCTTTAATCTGAACACGTCTTCACATCCTCATCAGTCCTTCACCTCTTGGCCTTTCCCATGCACTTCATAGTGTTTTGGAACTAACTGGGCATTTGGCTGAAAAGTCCCTTTAAATCCTCCCAAAATAACTGCTCAGTGTCTCTTCCATGTTCACGTGCTTACCATGCAATTGTAATGGTTTATTAACACATAAATACAATTAAGCCCCACATTAGCCGCACAGGAGTGTAGATTTAGGGCCAGATTTATAAGAACATCACAAAGTCACCTGCACTGTAAAGTAGGATTGATATCTCATATTTATATCATGGGATACAAGGAAGTGAACAAATTCAAAATGTGTGCATATTTATGCAAATAAAAATATTATTTATTGCTAAGTATAATTAGTAGTTGTCAAGCAGATCTTTTTCTGCCAGTCAAAGTGCCACATATCTTTTGAAATGAACACTTGTAATTAATAATATTTAGATTTGGGAAGAATGACTTTTTCCAACTTTTTCATCATAATCCAGTTATTGCCAGGGAAACAACTTGATAGAATCAATAGAAGCTTAGTTAAGCAGGTGATAATATTCTCTTGCCCCCTAATTTATCACTCAATGGCTTTCCCATGGATTGCAATCATCAAAAGCTTGTAATTGTAGCTTTCTGCTATATTTACTGTTAGAAAATTTCCTTTTAAATGGACCGTGCTGTGCTAATAAGTAGTGGATTTGCAAGCACTTGGTTGTCATTCACAGTGATTAGGTTCCCCCATATTTGAGCTGGCTCATAAAATGCCAGTTATAGTATTTTAAGATGATTTTTCCTCTGCATTTCTGTGTAGATGCCTTGTGTGTAGTTGCTTTGTTAATGTCTTCCACCACTAGTCCTCTGCTAGCAAGCAAGAAAGTTACACATGCCACCCACAGCCTGCTCAGAAAGCTGAGAAAAATTTGGAAAGGGATGGTGATATGTAGAATGATCAATCTGTTTCATTCAGTGTGATATTATACTACATGCTGAGTTGATAAAAATCAGAGTCAAAACAGTAGTTCAGGGGAGTGTGAGAAAGGGATCTTTACAAAGATAGTGCTTGTTTTGACAGAAGGACTCATGATCATCTTTAATAATGCCTATAATGTTCATTCCCCTCCCCTGAATCCATTTCCTTGTCTGTTTAGATACCTATTCCTTCCTGGCCACTTTCACCATTCTACCAGCTGATCATTTTAGGACTTGCTTTGGCATAAATACAGAAAGGAGCTCAGAGAGCACAGGCCCAATCTCTGCAAAGATGAGTCAGTCATATATGTGCTGCACAATATAAAAGGAAATCAGAAAAAGAATTAAGGGATATATGAGCTAAAATTGAAAAGTTAGGAAGATGATACAGATTACCTGCTACATATCACCTTAGTGTGCTTTTTCTCTTTTCTTTGTATTCCAGGGAAAGGTAAATGTATTTGACTATCTGCTAACAATGCCTATTATATTATCCATAATGGTGATGTAAAAGTAGGGAAGAAGATATACATGCATTATTTAGTTATTGATAAGGAAGACAGACCATAGTAGAAGGCTTTGTTTGCAAAGAGTGACTTTAAATGGGCAACCATGAGAAAATTAAATTCATCTGAATCATAAATGGTCTAAAGATATATAAAGAAAGTGGAAGATGAAAAACAAACACAGGTTTGAATGCTAACAAGGTGGCTTCAGGCTGACAGAAAGTATTTGAGAACTGTCCTAGATCTTTGTAGCATCAGATAGAACTGTCCAACACAGATCACCTCTCTTTCATGTTCTAGAAGGCAGATCTCTACATACGCATTCAGAATAATTCTCTAATTTTTTAATTAACTAAGTTTATTGATACATTTTTAGGTATACTGTACATAATGATCACATTCATCATAGGGAATTTGTACCTGTACATGAAATATCTTAATTTTTTTTCTCTTTCCCCTACCTTCTCTTCAATCCCTCTACAATTCCTTATTTACAAAGGCTTAATTTCCATTTATCCTTCTTTTCTCATTTTTTCTTTTCCCTTCCTTTACCCCTCCACCCTCCCTAGTTCCTCTTCTAATTTGAGCATTTTCTTCTATTTCACAGCATCTATTATATATTTGGGGCTTTCCTTTCACTTTCGGTTTTTCACACCAGAGAAACAATGTGATATTTACACATGTGTGTCTGGTTTGTTTCACTTAAGAGTATGGTATCAAGGTGTATCCATTTACTTAGAAATGTCTCAAGTTTATCCTTTTTTATGTCTGAGTAATACTCCATTGTAGCTTCTTTATCCATTCACAAAACTTCTTTATTCATTCATCAGTTAATGGGCATTTGGGCCGTTTCCAAGATTTAGCTATTACAAATTGTGCTGCTATAAACATGGCTATGCATATATAACTGTGGTATAATGCTTTTAATTCTTTCAGGAAGATACCAAGAAGGGGAATAGCTGGGTCAAATAGAACCTGTAGTTTTACATTTCTTGAGAAATCATCACACTAATTTCTACAGTGGTGGCAACAATTTGCACTCTCACCAACAATGGAGAAGGGTTTCTTCTTCCCCATAGCCTCACCAGCATTTGTTATTGGTTGATTTCTTGATAATAGCCATTTTTTATGGAGTGAGATGGAATTTTAGTGTTGTTTTAATTTGTAACTCTTGGATGACCAGAGATGTTAAACATATTTTCATATATTTATTTGCTGTTTTCACTTCTTCATTGGAGAAGTGTATATTCATTACAGAGGCCTATTTTTGAATGGGTCTTTAAATTTGGGGAACTCTGAATTTTTGAGTTCTTTGCATATTGTAGGTATTAGTCCTTTGTCCAAGAAAAAACAGCAAAATTTCTTCTACATTGTGGGTTGTCTCTTCACTCTGTTGATTTCTTTTGCTGTTCAAAAGATTTTAATAAAATGCAATTCCAGTTGTTGATTCTTTATAATATTTCCTGTGTGATCAGGGTTTTATTCATAAAGTCTTTACCTATATCTATGTCCTCAAGAGTTCTAACTAATCTATCTTCCAGCAGATTTAGTTTTCCGTTTTAATATTTAAATCTTTGATCCATTCTGATTTTAGGATAGTGCATGTTGAAAGATATGGGTCAGTTTTAGTCTTCAGCATGTGGAAAGCCAGTTTTTGTGGCACCATTTGTTAAAGAGGCTTTCTTTAGTGTTTGGCCCTTTTCTGAAGACAATGTGACTGGTATTTATGCAGTTGTTTCTGCATCTTCGAGTGTATTCCATTGATACTTAGGTCTGTTTTTGGTTTTAATTTTGGTTTTGACAGTATCATGCTGTTTTTATCACAGTAGTTTTATAGTATAATTTCAGGTCAGGGATTGTGATGATCCCTGATTTGCCTTTGTTGCCCAGCATTTTTTTGCTATTCTAGGTCTCTTCTAGTTCCAAATAAATTTTAGGATTGTTTTCTCTAATTATTTTAAGGTATGCTATTGGTATTTTGATCAAGATTGTATTAAATCTGTATAATAATGTTGGAAGTATATCCACTGACACTGTGTTGGTTCTTCCTACCCAAAAGCAAGAAATACCTTTCTATTTTCTTTTTGATCTTCTTTTTTCAGAGTAATGTAGTTTTCGATGTAAAGATCTGTACTTCCATTGTTAAGTTGATCCTTAAGTATTTCATTTTTCAACATTGTTATAAAAGGTGTGGTTTCCCTAATTTCTCTCTCAGTGAGTTTGCTATTTTTATACAGAGATGCTATTGATTTTTGAGTGCTGACTTTGTATCTAGCTATGTGACTGAATTTGCTTATTAAATCTAGAAGTCTTTTGGTGGAGTTTTTGAGGTCTTCTATGTAGAGTATCATATCATCTGGAAATAATGACAATTTAACTTTTTACTTTTGTATCTCTAGTCTTTTTATTTTTTCTCTTGTCTAATTGTTCTGGCTAATATTTCCAAAACTATACTGAATAGGAGGGGTGATTATTGGTATCCTTGCCTTATTCCTGATTTCAGAATGAATGCTTTCAGTTTTTGACCACTTATTATATTGGTTGTTGTTTTGTAATAGATAGCTTTTATCAGATGGATTCACTGCTGAATTGTAGAAGAAATTTACAGAAGATTTAATGGTACTACTCTTCAAACTCTTTAATGAAACTGAAGAGGGAGTAGTGCTCCAAAGTCACTCTTGGAGACAAGTATTACCCTGATACCAAAACTACAGAAGGGTTAAAACACAAAGAGAACTATAGGCCAATCTCCCTAACGAACAGAGACACAAAACTCCTCAATAAGACACTGACAAATAGAATGCAGATGGAATCATCAAGAAGATCATGAACCGTTACCAAGTAGGATTCATCCCAAGCATTCAGGGATGTTTTAACATACACAAATCAATAAATATAATATATTATATAAGTGGAGACCAAAAAAATCACATGATCATCACAATAGATGCAGAAAAAGCATTTGACAAAGTCCAACACTCATTTATGATAAAAACCCTCCAGAAAATTGTAATAGGTGGTTTTTATCTCAATCATCTATTATTTTCTAACCCATATGCATACATAATTTGCTAGGGGAGAAGTTAAATTAATGTAGAGGCAAAGGACAGTGAAAAGATACGAACTCTAGAGCGAAGTAGACTGTACTAGAAGAGCAAGTGGGAAACCTTAGAATCCCACCTGTGCCATTAACTTAATTAGATAAGTTGAAAAAGTCTGTTAAGTCCTCTAAACTGCAGTTGGTTTGTCTATATGGTAAAAATTGGGGCCAACCTTGCTGGGTTACTGTAAGCATTAGATATAATGTATGTAAAAAGCCCTGCTCAGTACTGACATAAAAGACACACCCAAAGTACCATAACTCAGTGAACAAAACCCCTCTATCTAATACAGACTATCCTAAAGTAAAGTAGTATGTAATGAATATTTCTCAGAAATTAAGTCAACAAAGTTTCAACTGATTTCATGAGTATATCATGTGTTTAGGTCTTAACATATAAACTTAGATTCAAAGAGATTTTCAAGGGGTAGTGTAGGTAACTCATTTCCTATACATGGCATTGTGAGCACTAAAGCTTTGTAAATCTTTGATTTCTTACTGTTTAATTTTTCAAACTCAGTAATGTATTAGAGTATTTCTGAGCTTAGCACTTACTAAATTATACATGCTATTATTTTATACCTGAGGTTCATGGTTAACCCAATGGAGATAGAGAAAAAAATAAGTATTTTGAACTGGTTGATTCTGGTTCATTGAGCTTTTACTCCCAGTTCATAGACTAAAGTGTCGAGTTAGCAGAGCTGATATATCAAGCATTTCTAAGTATGTTTGCATTACAAAAAGAGCTAATTCTGTAGCTATATGCACTCTTAAACGGTCTTCTCTTCAGTGTAAGGATACTTCTTTCTATATAGTTTTGATATGGTAGTAGCTGATGTGTCAAGTGAAAACTCTGAAACCATTAAAAGGTGCTTAAGGTTTCCCACTTGCTCATTTTTCTCACATTTAGGAGGAGTCTTAAAAGCAAACCTCCATAAGTTACTGGGATAGCCCATCGGTTTCCAACATCACCTTCACTTCCACTATCTTTGTCGTGGCTTGTACCAGCTCAGCACTTACAATAAACCAGGCATCATATTTACATCATCTCAATATTTATTAGCTGTTGACTCCCCCAAACAGATATCCAACCTTTTGTTCAGAAAAATTAAGTACTGAATTATGTGTTCTTTATTTGGATGCTGTTTCACCATTGATTTCTTGTTTTTATTTAAATCAAAATACTAGGTAAATTCATATATAACGACAGTATTGTCCTAAAGCATTTAAAAAGAAATATAGTGGTCATTTTCCCTATGGTGAATACCCAAATATGCTTTTATTTCAAGGCTATTCTTAGTCTTACTCCTTTATTCTGCTATTAACTTGATATGTGCACTAATTGTTCCATCGAGAAGGCTTGATGGAGGCACAGGTCCATTTGCAAAGGTCAGTGGGGATTATGTGAACACAAGTGTCTTGGAATTTTAAGTAGAAAATGACCTAGGCGTCTCCTACAGTTTTGGGGACCTGTTGTTATAACAAAGTAATTTAGAAGAGAGAAGTTATATCTGTTCTTTAGACGTAAATACATAACTTGGGATTAAAAAGAAAAAAGCAAGGGATATTTAAAATGAAAAGTGGTTTTCAATGTGCCACTATTTTCTTTCAGATTCAATGGTAAATTATTAGGTGCTTGTTCATCATAACAGAATATAACACGCCGCTCTCCAGTTGAAGCAATTTTAGAAATAGCCTGGAGCTTTCACCTTGATCATTTCTTTTTTTTTTTATTTTGATGAGATGGAACAGAAAGAAGGAAAGGACAAATTAGGAAAAAATAAGGCAAAATATTTCTTTGAATCACATTTAAAGTAAGATGGAGTTTAATAAAATACAGGAAGGAAGGCTGAGAGGCCATACCCATTCCAAAGGAAAAGCTTTTCTAATTATATTATAGCACTTGAGAGAGATACAGAGCTTTATGCGTAGGCCCCTAGGGTTTCCCCACATCATGGTCATTCCCTTTGACTCAATCATGTGAAAAAGAGAGTGTCTTTGTTGTTTGGCAAACTGTTCTCATAGCCAAGCTGTAACTGAGCTCTAACCTGATTGCCATACTGTATAAATCTTCAAGTCCTGTACAGATGGAAGAATTAACAGTATTTAAATCCAATGGATGCTGCTTACTTGATATGAAAGCTCTATAATGACTTTTAGTTCAATTTCTGATCTTGTTTTATGCTGAATATACGAGGTTACACATATGAAGTGCGTGGAAGATAGAAGCAAGGGTAAAGCAAGATATGGCTTGCAAGAACAAATCAGAACCTTTGGTCTGGTGGAAGAATGATGACCAGTTGTGTGCCTAATATCTTTTTTATAATCAAGCAGGTCTCATTACCAAAATGCTTTTAGGAAAGCCTGGTGGGAAACAAAATCATTGTCCATAGAATTCCCATTTGGATTCAAAACTGTGCCAAAGTAGTACTCAGAGCTTGAGACTATTATTCAGAAAAAATTAAGATACAATACTCACCATATTTAAAAAAAATAAGGTATATTGACGTGGATAGTCTTCTTTTTTTTGAAAAACTAAGCAATTATACAGTGAAAGAGCCAATAGAATCAGAATGAAATGTTAAATATATAACGGATGTACTGTACTTGTGCTTTTGCTTTATGTTGCAGTTAAGTAAAGTTTATTGAATGAGTGAATATTAAATTTACTGTGGAGTTGGTAGGTTTCTTTTACAAAGGAAGTAAGCTTTGCATTTATTTTACATTACATTGTAAAAATATGGCTATTCTCAAAGAATACTGTGAAATTAACTTGTAAATTCCCATCCAGAGACCCACTGTCAATGTTTTCATGTGTCCTTTCTGCCAATTTTTGTGTATTGCCTCTTCACTCTAATTTCCCTTTTTTACTTGCTTTGTGACAACAGATCTGGGCCCTTCAAATAGGGTTTCCTTTGTCAGTGACATGATATAAAGCTTCACCAACAGTATTAGAGAAATACTGGGAAAGGGTTTCACTTCTTGCTTCTGGTGTACTTGCTAGGAAGTCTCTGTGAACAAATCCATGTCCTATTCCTAAAGTACTGTGGTTTTCCCTGTACCCAGCTCTGCAGAGTGTGCAGTTTCTTCATCATTCATGGTTCTTCCAGTAGCTCTCAAGAATACTTCAGTTTCCTATACCTGCGTTAGAAAAAACTTCTCCAACTGGCTTCAGCAATACAGGGCATCCAGCAACTTCCCCAAACAACCGCACTAACCTTTTGTAGTAGAGTGCTTCCAGTAAGGAGAATCACAATGAACAGCTGTCCTGGCAAGCCTAGAAGGAGATAGTCATTAAGTCCAAAGGACATATTTCCAGAAACTTCCGTCAGGGTCATGCCATAGTAATGTCTCCATTATCTGGTGAGCCACAGTTGTGAGCTTTCCAACCAGTTCAGGTTATTTCCAGTGAGGTGCAGTTTTTATGCTTAGCCTCTACTGAAACGTTATTCCTGAAATCTGCATTCCTTTGTGGTGTTGGGCATTCTCTTTACTTACTACTACATATTTCCTTATCATTTTAATTTTCCATCATTACTGGTAATTCTCTTAAATTTTCTGGCTGAAGCTGTGTGAATAACTGATAACTAGAATAACTGATGAGTTTTCTTACCCTTAGGTGATATTACTGGTTTAATCCTTAAAAGAATCACAATCCCCCGTTCACAACATTCTATGAGTTTCTACATTAGTTATTTTAATCGCTTCATAGGAGTTCATAATGGTAGAAGTTCATCATTTTTTCTTCTATTCCTCATTATTTCATTTTCATCATTAAACATATATACTGTCTTTAAATCATAAGCAATATTCTGGTAAGCATGTTTGAATATAAATCTTTGCTGATATCTGTAATGACTTCTCTATTAATAACTCTCAGTCACATAGATGTTTGAGTCGGGGCAAATAATTCACCTACCATACCTACTGCTTTATATAATACCAGAGGGATTTCAAACATATTATTAAGAGATATAATGAAATGTCAGAAAAAATGTATAAGAAGAAAGGAAGCCATATTGCTTATGGTCTCTAGCAAGAATTTTGAAAGTCTCTCATGTAACACAAGAACTGAAACAAGGGTTGATTTTGAGCTGTTAAGGAGGTGGAGGATGGGGGCAGTAGAAAAAGGGAAAGGGATGTAAAAAGAATTAAGGAATTAATTAGGGAATGAAGATGTGTTGTGTACATTTACCAACTCCCCATAAGGAGTATTATTCTTATGTACTAAAAATGTAATAAAAAAATAAAAATTGTAAAGGCTATTGGTTATAAACCCCTTCTATTTGCCTCTGTGGTTAAATTTTTGTGTGTATTTTACATCTAGGCGATCTACCACCTCAAAAGAGTGGCGAATAGGATGAGAATAAGTGATTCATGAGAACTGGCTTGTTCTTGCAAGGGAGTGCTTGGAGAAAGACAGCAAGTTGTCTTTGTGTTCTGTCCTTTTACAATTTACAGCAGAGTGTCTAGTTGTGAATATTAATATGTTACTGATATACTGGGCTACAACTGCTTACTGTTTTGTGGCATATTAGAAAATATGATTTACATACCACACTAGAGTAAGCTGAAGGAGGTTTAAATGGAGGTTGGTGAGAACAGTATTACTCTTCTTTGAATCAAGTAACTGAAATAAATATAATATATAAGTTATTTGGAAGATGTTAACTAACAAAATTTTTCATAAATATTTTTAATTTTACATGAGTTATTTGCTCCTCTTTCTATGAACATAAGTTTTTTATCATATTTTACACTTTAACTTGTATACAGTATGATCAATATGCTTGAACAATATACTTTAATAGTGTTGTCTTTCATTTTTGAGAGTAATTTTCAATAAGATGTTTTTCATTATTTTTATACACATTTGGAAATTTACAAATTTATTTTTGAAAGAAACTACCATTTCTTTGACACTTACAAACACTGAAATATCTTCTGTCAATATGTATAAAATTAAATGCAATCCAAACAAAATTCACTGTTTTCACAATCATACTATGGTAAACATGGTGCTCTATTTGATAGACAGTAGAGTCTGTAAGAGGTCAACCTTCTGTCCATCCTGGGCATATCCACAGTCACATCATCTTTATGTAAAGACAGGGAAATTAATAACAGTAACCACCTACTATACCTATGTTCTGAAATATGAGTTCTTCTTATCAGAGTTTCCCACTGTCCCTTGTTTACATTGAGCTCTGGTGTGCACTGCAGTTGACAGTTGCAAAAGTTTTATTATTTGTACCTCCCAGGCTTTCCATTCATTCATTTGTTCACATTTGTATTCGTGTATTCATTTCTACCTTTACATCAATATATTCATGAAGCATTTGTTGTTGTGGACACAAAGTTGCTTTGATTTAGGTCCTGGGCTGATAGATGAACAAGTCATTATCTTTACTTTGGCAGCCTTTCCAGTCTTGCATAAAATCTTGCAGGTTAACACTTAACTATTGCGCAGTTTAACAAATATCATTGTCGTCAGATGGATAGAACATCAAGAGACAAAAATTGCATTCAGTCTTGGTGTATATTTTACCATTTGATTGTCCAACAAGCAAAATCTACTTCAAGTGGTAATTTTAAATACACAACCCATAGTTTAATCACTTTTATTTTAACTGTAATGTATTATCGAATGTTTTGCTTACAAGTATCTATACACTCATGGATATATTTTTGGCTATTTTTATTATTCGCTTTATCTTCCTCTTCCTAGATGGATGATGATCTTGTAAAGTGGCAATATTAATAAAACTCTCACCAAGAGGACTATGAGGATTAAAAGTACAAGATAAATAAAAGGCTAATTTTAACAGCTTTTTAAGGTATAATTAGCATAATATAAGATACATGTTACTAAAATATACAAGATTTGACTTACTTATAAATCTCTGACACTGACTACAATAATATACAATGCTTACTGAATTTTCCTGACATATTTTTGTTAATATAGATAATGTATTTTCTAAACTCTTATAAGGTCTTATAATGTCACTGTTGGTATCTTTCACTGAACATAATGTGTTTGAGATATAGCATAATGTGTTTGAAATATTTCAATGTTATCTATAGCAATCATTTATTAATTTGAACTAATAAGTAGTCTGTATCATTATACAGGTGTACCATAATTTGCTTATTTAACCACTTATTTTTGTTTGTTTGTTTGTTTGTTTCCGGTACTAGGAATCGAACTCATGACCTCACGCTTGCCAGGCAGGCACTGTGCCACTGAGCTAAATCCCCAGCCCCTTTAACCACTTATTGATGATAATTGGGGTTGCGTTCAGTTACTGAAGATATTACAAAACTAAAGTCTCTGTGAATATTTATGTGCAAGCCTTCATACAGGTGTGTGCTTTGATTTAATCTTGTTCCCTGCAGTGGAATGCCTGTACAGAGCTGCTTTTTGGGAGACCCTAGAGAGGTTCTTTGTGACTGTACATGAAGACTTCCAGGATTCTACATAAATCAGATGCCACTGGGAGCCTAAAGGTGGAGGGGATCACTATCTCATCTCTTACTTTACACAAATCACTTTTACACTGTGTATGCAGATTGTTTGAGACCCTTTGCTTTAGGTAAAATCAGTCATTGATAGGGGCATGCTTAAACTAAGAAGCTGTCAAACTGTTTCCCAAAGTTGTTGTATCATTTTACATCCCCTCCAGCATCATGCAAAAATTCTACTTCCTGATACAAGCATGCAAAATTCATTAAAACATTAAGCATTAAGTTTTCCTTTCAATAACCCAATAGATATCAGCAGTATAATTATCCCAGGTATCATTGTATACACATACATATTTTTCCCTTTCTTTTTCTTTCTTTCCTCCTTTCCTTCATCCCAGTTGTTCCCTTCCTTTAACCAGTTTCTTACCTGGTTATCGGAACAGCTAATTTGAAGACGACAATACGCAATATAATAACTGTTGTTGAATTCCTACCATGTTGTTTAGTGAAGCCCTGTATCATTTATAAGGTTGTTATTATTATTATTATTATTATTAGTAGTAGTAGTAGTAGTAGTAGTAATAGTAGTAGTATTTTATTCTCTTTGATTGTTTGATCAATCTTGCATTTTTACGTCTGGTAATCTGAGCAACTTCATTGAAGATAACAATATGCAATATAACCACCATTGTTAATTTCTTATCATCTTGTTTTGAACTTCTGGGTCAGTATTATTATTTTTGTGTTGTTTTGTTTTTGTTTTTGTTGTTGTTATTGTGTTACTTTTTTTTCTCTTTAAAATAAAAAGTTCTACTTTATACTTCTAACACTTTGGAGAGTGTTTAGTCATTCTATATGTGTGGAGTGATATCTCATTGTGGTTTGGATTTGACTTTACCTAATTATTAGTCATTTTGAGTACTTCTTTAGATTTTTTTGCCATTCATACATGTTTTTAATAAAATGCTCAAAATTTTGTACACTTTTTGTTTCCTTATTGTTGAATTTTGAAAATACTTGAAATATTTTAGAAATAATTCATTTGTGAAATAATTCATGTGTTTTGTGACTTTTTCTAAGGCCATGGCTTATTTCTTCCTTCATTTAAGGTCTTTCCAGAAGGTTTTAGTTTTAATAAAGTCACATTTTAAAGATTGCTGTAAATTGTATCTAGATGCTCCTGCAAAGCTTCATGGTCTCATAGGTGGGTCATTTTGGATGTGGCTGGATCTAGGATGTGTGATACTGGGATTAAAGTTGTGCAGTACTAGATTAGTCCAATAATTGGTTTATAACAGTTCTGGGTATGGATAATGGGAAGTTTTACCCTGAGTGTGGGTGGCATACCAAAAAGCCTTGTCACTTGGATGCGATAAAAGGGAAAGGGAGCCTGCTGCCTGCTGTATTGCTGCGTGCTGCCTCCTGCCTGTCCTGCTATAGACTCTTTCTCTTCCACTGTGCTGTTCAGGTATGCCACCCTGCCTTGCAGCCATCCAGCTATGGACTGAAACTTCTACAATCCTTGAGCTGGAATAAAGCTTTTCTTGTTGTGAGTGTAGAATATTTTGTCTCAGCAACAAGAAAAGTAACTATGACATCGATCATGTTTTTATTATAGTATCTGTATCTTTGTCTAATTGCAAGTCCTAAGATTTTCTCCCATTTTGGTCTACATGTTTTATAAATTGTCAATTAGGTCTATAGTCTATGCCTTATTTATTTTTGTATTTTCTGTATTTTTATACGCTAAGATTAAAGTTCAATAATCTGCACATGGAAATTCCATTTTTCCAGCACCATTGTTTGCCACTGAATCAGCTTTGTCAGCCAATTTGTTGCTAGTATATGTGCAGTCAATTTATAGGATCTCTATTCTATTTCCTTTTTACATTAGTTTATCTTTATGCCAATATTTTATACCAATCCACCAGGTGCTGTAGCTTTACAGTGAATATTGAAGTTAGGTAATATAAATCATCTAACTTTGCCCTTTGAAGTTATTTTACCTTTTATTAGTATTTTTCCATATTTATATGAAATTTAGAATCAGCTTTACAATTCTGTCAAAGACATTTGTTTAGCTGCATTTAGGACTGCACTGAATTTATTGATTAATTTGAACAAAATTGTCTTTTTAATAATATTGAGCTTACTGACCAGTGGAAAAGATTTATCTTTCTAATTGGACCATTGCAAATTTCCTAAGCAATGTTATAGTCCTCATTGTACAGGTCTTACATATCTTTTGTGACATTTATCTCAATATTTCAAAATTGTGATGCTGTAAGACATAGTATTTTTTAAAATAATTTCAGTTTAACTGTTTCTAGCAAATAAAAATGTTGATTTTGTATATTGATCTTATACTTTATATTTTTTATAAACTCATTTTTTAGTTTAATGGTCTTCTTATTGATTCTTTATATATGGCTATGTCATCTATAAGAAAGATAAGTTAATCTCTTTACTTAAAATTTGGATGATTTCAATTTTTAATTTTGCCGTAATGCACTGGATAGAAACTTTAACACAATGTTGAGTGGAAATGGGTATACTCACCCTGATCTTAAGAAAAAAAGTTTTCAATCTTTCTATATTAAATATGATAATTTATCTGTAAGTTCTCAGTAGATGCACTCTACCAGGTTGAGGAAATTCCTTTCTACTAGTTTTCGAAGAATTTTAAGCAGGAATAGATGTTGGTTTTAACCAATTTTACTACCCATATGAAGATAATTATATGTATTTTTGTTTTAAATTATGTTAAATTACATTAATTGCTTTTTAAATATTAAATAAGCCTTATATGCTTAGGGCAGGTTCAGTTGGTCCTGATATGGGGGTCCTTCTTATATTTCTTAGGTTTTTGTTTCTTGAACTTTGTTTAGAAGTTTTTGTTTGTATTCATGAGACAGTAGTCTGTAGTTTGGTTTTTTTTTCAACAAAGCTTTCCTTTTCCTAATTTTATTATCAGGATAATGTTATTATCAAAAAAAATGGAATTTGAAAGTATTGTTTCCTTAGATCTCTAGACTTTGTGAAGCACTAGTATTATTTCAGTCTTAAGGACTGGGTAGAATCTACCATCAAAGCTATTTGAGCTTGGAGTTATTGTAAGATTTTCCATCATAAATTTGGTATCTTTAGTAGGTGTAAGTTGATTCTGATTTTTCCATTTCTCTCTTGTGCCTTAGTAACTTTCATTTTTCGTCTAAGCTCTTAATTTATAACACAAAATACCTATTATGTTCTTTTATTATACTTCAAATATCTGTACAATATGTAATTTTGTACTTAAATTTACGTTATTGTTACATTTTAGATATACATAATGATCACATTCAGGATAGGGATTTGTGCTTGTGCATAATCTATCCTGATTCTTCTTTTTTTCCCCAATCCCTTCCCCTTTCAGCCACTCTTCATATGCTTATTTACAAAAGCTTTGTTTCCATTTTTTTCTATCCTCACTTCTCTTTTCCTCCCTTTTCCTTTCCTCCTTTCCCTGTCCCCTTTCCCATTTGAGTATTTTCATCCTATTTCACCATATCTATTATACATTTTGTTCTTTATTTACCATTTTGGTTTCCCATATCAAAGAAACAATGCAATATTTAAATATATGTGTCCAATTTCAATTAAGAATATAATCTCAAGGTACATCAATTTACCTAGCAGTATCTCAAGCTTATCCCTCCCATGACTAAGTAGTACTCCGCTGTATAAAAAAAAAAAAAACAAACAAACACACACACACACCTTTTTCACATTCATGCATTGATGGGTATTTGGGCTGTTTCCAAGATTTATAAAGTGTATTGCTGTAAACGTTGGTGTGCATATATCACTGTGGTATGATGCTTTTAATTCTTTTGGGAAGATATTAAGAAGAGAAATAATTGGTCAAATAGAACCTCTAGTTTTAGTTTGTTTGTTTGTTTGTTTTTTGAGGATTCACCACACTGATTTCCACAATAGGTGTGCAGATCTAACGCTCGCCAACAATGGAGAAGAGGTTCTTCTTCCCCACAGCTTCTTCAGCATTTGTTATTGGTTGATTTCTTGATGATAGCCACTCTTTCTGCAGTGAGATTGAATGTCAGTGTTATTTTAATTTGCATCTCTTAAATGACCAGTGATGTTGAATTTCTTTTCAATACAATCTGCAATGAAGTTACTTTCTAATGATTGATAGTGGCAATATGTGTCTTCTCCCCTTCTTTCAGCTCAGTTTGATTATTCAGGGTATCAGCTGTTTGTTTTTCTATATTTATTTTATCTCTATAATGATGTTTTCAGAATGATTTTTGTTACTTTCTTTTCTATCCTACTTTAAGTATACTTTTCCTTTTCTACTTTCTTAGTGTGAAATCTGCAGTCACTGATATGAGATCCATCTACTTTATTCTTTTAATATAAACATAGAGTGCTATAGATTTCCCCCTAAGTACTGCTTTGGTAGCATTCCCCAAACATTCACATGTTATATTTTTGTATTTGATTTAAAACAGTTTAAATTTCCCTCAGAATTTCTTCTTTCCCTCATGAGATATGTAAAAATGTGTTACTGCTTGAACAGGTATTTGGTATTTTTTCAAAGATTTTTCTGTTATTGTTTTCTTTTTTAATTTTAATTTCTATACAGGAAAATATTTCCTTAAGAATCAGTACTATTTTACACTTATAGTGTTTTGTGATTTTACTAGTTCACCTTTGCAGTTCGCAATGATTACAGTCATCCTGGGGAGCTGGTACATGTACACAATACATTTTAATTCTTTTTGTATCTCCTTCCCCATCTACCTTCTCCTTTTCCATTGCTTTCCCTGCCCCACTCACTCCATCTTTTCGTCCTCTTCCTGTTTGCAAAAGTTCTTGTTAAAAATGTATTAAAGCTTGTTTGTGGCTGAGAATATTGCCTGTCTTGGTAAATGTTTCAGATGTACTTTAAAAAAAATAAAATAGTTGTGCTTCATTACTGCTGGGTGGAGGATTCTATAAATGTCAGTTGGGTCAAGTTAGTCAATAGAGTTATAAAAGTCTACTGATTTTTTATGTTCTTATTCTATCAGTTATTATACTTCATATATTTTGTAGCTCTGGTATTTTTTTCACAGACATTTAGTGCTATTGTGTACTCTAGATAAATTGATCTCTTCATCACTAAGAAATCATCTTCTTTATTCCTGGTAGTATTCAGTGTTTTGACAACCACTTTGACTGATTTTATTATAAACACTCAGTTAGATTTTTCCAGTGATTGTTACTATTGTCAAGTTTATTATATTGGTGTTTTCTACCCGTTCAGTCTGTTTCTTGTCTCAGATTTAAACTGTTATTGAGTTTTGTTCTGCATTGCAGTGATGTAACTTGGAAACAGTTCCATTCTCTCTTATCTTGCTTTTAAGAGTGGTAAGGAAGGACCAGAACCATATTTAATCTAAAGCTAATTATCCTCCATTACTGAGGCAAGACCCTCGTGAGTCCTCTCTCCAAGGTCCCATGAATTATGAGGATTTTTGGTCTAGAACCTAGAAATAAGCACTAGCCCTGGGTATCTGTGCCTCTCTTTTACCTATAAACATTTTGTAGTGTCCTTTTTCTCCTGTCTGATAATTTCTTGCCATCCTTGCATCAGTCAGTACTTTTCTAAATGCATAAGAACGCTTCCTTGCAGGCGTCTAAAGCTATATCTGTGTGTAACACTCTCCTTTCTGGCATTCTTTCCTAGGAACTCCAACTGTCTTGATCTTGCCTAGCTCACAGCTGTGTGTCTTCAACTTATGGAACCTGCTGGATTCTGCCTTCCTTTCTTTCCCTGCCTTTGGTTGGAAGACTCTGTCTTCCCAATAAGCTGGGGCTATCATAGGACTCATCTTGGTTTCTCATTTGTCAGGGGAAATCTCATCTTTATTGTATGTCTTAAGTTTTGCTTAATATTTTCTTTCCTTCCTTCTCTTTTTCTCTTTCCTTCTCACCCCTCCTTTCCTTCTTCTTTTCTCACTTCTTTCCTCCCTCCTTCCCTCTTACCTTCACCCCTTTTCTTTTTTCTTCTTTTTTCCACTGTCTCCCTCCCTCTTTTTCTTTGTTTCTTTCTTTCTGAGGGTAAATTTAGCCCTCATTATTCTGCATCTGAGTGAGTGTGTGTGTATGCAGAATTGAACTAATCACGGTATATTACCTTCCCTCCAATATTACTTTGTTACCAATACCCTCGTGGTTAAAATGAAGTTTCATGCTTCCCTGTGGATTTCCCTAATGTAGTCATAATGTGGAATCCCAACAAGAACGGAAAATTGACTGAACAATGCAACATCTGCTCTTAATGAAATAAGGAAGATTCACATTTCTACATTATGTTAATGAGGGTAATATGAGCTAGTATAACAACAATTCCTTATATTTTAGTGACAACATGAAAGAGGATTCATTTCTTATTCAAATAATAATCAGACATGGAAAATAAAATAGAATAATCAATAGCTTTTACCGAGTAACTGAGGGCCTTCTTCTCTGAAATGAATCAGATATTCATATTTCTTCCATCTTGTAACTGTCATTTGCTAGGAGTTCAAAATTTTCATTTTTTGTTTGCTTGTTTTTTAAGTATATCTGGACAACACAGAAGAGAGTATAGAATTCATATTGTTTTTGATCACCTCAACTTGGAAGAGACATTCCTTACCTCAGCTCAAAGGCCATTGGCCAGATATTCAGGGGATTCTGGGAAGTCAACATCTAGCAAGAGCTTTGTACAGAAGAAGGTGAGCAAACTCTTCTGAATTGCTCAACATTTTTAAACAAGCAAAAGGACGTTTTTGATCTTTTGGCCCTTCCTAAAATATATGCTTCACTTTCTCATCCCTTCCACTGTGAGCACAGATAGCAGGCTGAATGTTTCTTTGGTGTTGAAATGGCTCCTGCTGTTAAGGGATCTTTTCTCTTCTGCAAAACAAGCAGAGCACACTGACTTTCTTGTTATTGCATATTTCCCACATTTGGATCAAAATCATACATAACATCTCACCAGGTGATTGCTAAATAATTTTAAAATCCTGACATCCTCTAAAGGAAAGAAATCATTATCTCCCAAGGCTTTGGTAAGGTAGAACTGCTCAGCTACTCTTTAACCAGCTAGGATAGAATCTATTTGAACTCTTTGAGATTTGTAGACTACTCCATCGATTGACATGAGGAAATCATTACCCAAATAGGGAGGTTGTAAAGATAAAATGAGATAGTTTATGCGAGGTGCCTAGCATACTTATAGGCACATATAGAAAGTAATCAGTAATTGAAACTCTTATAATTACCAATTAAATTAGGCTCTTAAGCAGAAATTGAAGTGGCCTTCTTGTGAAAGATGATAATACGCTGAAAATGTAAACTTGGATTGCTTCCTGACTTTTAATAAACTTTCACTCTGATTTCTAAAGGACTTGGTTTTCCACCTCACCTTATCCCATTCATACTACCTGAATAAAATCTAAAACTTGTAACTTAATGCACTTTGATGATTTCGCAACTCTGTAAGTGGTGGCAAAACAGACTCGTAAAGAGGTTTGGTTGTATACTCAGAGTTCAAATCCTAGCTTCATTACCTAGCATTGTGTAAGCTTGACCAACCTATAGTTCTGATCTGTGAAACTGTGTCCTGTCCCTTTCTTCATAAATAAGGACATTATAATGAAAATGCATTGATTTCTGTACAATACTTGGCAGGAAAGAACAGATTCTAAATGTTTATAATTAGTAATATGATTACAAGATGAGGTAGTATAATGTAGTAAACAAAATACAAGAGTTGGAGCAGATGACACAAATTTATAGCCATTTTTGTTGCTTTTCAGTTGGCTGGTCCTCAATCTCCTATGTACAGGGACTATTAACACTGCCTTTCCATGACTGATGGATTGATTCTACTACAACATACATGGAGGTGTTGATGGAACACTGAATAGACCTTATGAAATGCTGACTTCATGCTAAAATTCTTTCTGTTTAGATATCAGCAATTTTATTTTTACATAGTTCTAACATTTACTTTTTGCACCCTTTTTAAGTTGATTGTACAGATTAATGTGTTTCAATTTTGGCAGTGGTACATGCACATAACACACTTTGATCAGCTTTACCGCCTCACCACCTCCTTTCCCCTCTTCTTCCTCCTCACAGTTTTGAGAGGTTTCAGTGTGTATACTACATTTTTCTCATCTCCATCACCTCAACTGCCCACTTTTACCCCTCCTCTTGCTCCCTCTTTTTCCCCTTCCTCTCGTCCAATCATGTCTCCCATCTACTTTTTTTGGCATCTTTTTCTCAATTCCACATATTGGAAAGAACATGTGAAATTCATTTTGAGCATGTAAAACTAGGCAAGTTGATCATTTCACATAAATCGTGCCTTCTTTGCCTGCTGTGGTTAATATTAAAACAAAGTAAAACAAAACAAAATTTAAGTACTAAGAAACAGTACTTTATCTCATATCACTATGTAAAAATAAAATTATATCCTTTCCCCCAGAGGATTTGGTGCCTGATATTATGGAGGAAAATCATTGCTGGATTTACCTGATGATATTTTGAAAAATAGAGTAAGGGACGGACATCTTCAGTTGCAAAAAAGAAAAAAATATCAGTATCTATGAAGATACAAGCCTTGCCCTGGGTTAAGTTTAAAATCATTATTAGAGAAAAATTCCACTTCAAAATTTAGTACCCTATAACAAGATCTCTCAGTACAAATGTTTGATAAGGCATAAAGAATGAACTCAAAAATAAATTAAAAACTAGCCTATGCCATACAACATCATGTTTCCAGGCAATTCAAGAAGAAATATGACCCTTTAATGCAGGAATAGCAAATAAGCTTTGCTTTATGGACTGACTCTTATGTATTAGAATATGTTAGGCAAGATCCTGAGCCCAGTTTCAAGATCAACCTCGAAAAAGCCTTTTAGTCTATCTATTATCAGTGATAGTGAGAAAGGTGGGGCTGCTACTTGTTTACCCTCTCCTACTTTGAAATGTTTTTTTATTAAGGTTAGAGGATTGTCTCCTTAGAGAGAAACCTGCTACTCTCAGATATCGCCCAGTAAGACTCTGGGCAAACTCAGGCATAAGATTTTTTAGAATTATTTTTGTGTTATTTATTCAAGGAGGAAACCTGAGAGCACTTTTAGCATCTTATACTCTTTCTTCTATCTTCTATGTGAATGTCTTTCTTCTCGCTGCTCTCACTTCCCCAAGTATAATCTCATAACAAATCTTTCCTGTGAATATTTACCTGTTCAGCCCTATTCTCATGAATCCCCGTCCTCTTGGAAGATGGTCATGTCTCAGTGAAGTGTTTAGTGTAGAACGTTTTCCAGATGATTTGACCCTGTTACTAACTCTTCTTCAAGCAACACAGACATGGGAGCATGGGAATTGAAGGGAGAGGCTAGTCCTGTAAGGTACATCCAGTACATCTCAAATTTCAGTATGTATTCCGATGGTAATAACACATAGTGTAAATAAGAATAAATTCACTTAAAACATTGGAACATGTAGTGATGCTTTCAAATAATTCTACTGAGAATAACATTGAACTGAATATCTAAAAATAAGTGGATAACTATAGCCTTCCAGATAGATAAATGAGAGAGAGAAAAAGAGAGAGAGAGGAACAGAGAGAGAGGGAGGGAGAGGAAACACTTGTCCATTGGAATTTTATTTTTCATAGTAGGTTTTTTTGGTTCCTTAACACTATGCACACATTTTTAATATTATCTTTGACCTCTAGGGTTACATTTTGTTGTCGCAACTACATGTAATACTAATATTTTCCATAAAGACTCACTTGCTTTTATTTCACTGAGCTATGTCAATTTAGTTAAATTAATCTCTCTGCTTAAGGAATTTTTCTCAGGACTCAGAACTTTTCATTCTCATTTAAGCTTTCTAACCTGCCAGCTTGCTGAAGGGACTGAGCTCACAGTGCAGCTCAAAGGCAGTAGAAACACAGTGGGATGCCTGACATGGCTTTGTACCTGGAAGGGCGTTCGTTAAGGGCTGCATCTAACACATGCACAAGTCTTTCTTTGTATTTGCATTTCCAATGCTGGTACAGAAATGTAAGTCTTGTTCTTTGGTGTCTCATAGCACCACACCTGCCATGATATTTTTAAGTTGTATTTTGTCTCCTCACAGAGTATTTTTTTTCTCCCTTGGTACTGATGATAAAACTCAGGACCGCATACATGCTGGGCAAATACTTCACCACTTGGTTATGTCCTCCACCACTACCATGCAACTATTTTACTGATATTTTTGCAAATCTTCCAAAGTTGAAACATTATTACAGCCTTTCTCATGCCTTCTCCTGTTCCTTCACTTCTCTCATTTGTGTACTCTCTCACAGTGAGCAAATAACTTTCCTAAGCTCAACCTTTGATTCATCCCTGCTGCCCTATACTCAGAGGACCTGACTTCTTCAGAAAGGTGATTAATTCCCAGATATTTACTAATGCAAGTGAGACCTTCAAAATGTCCTCCATTTATTCAATATGCTAAGTGTAAAGAAGAACAAGGAGAAAGAAGAACATGCCCAGAGGTCCACTCAGAGCTCACTGTCCAGAGGGGAAGAAGCACATTAAGCAAATGGATTTTCTGCCAATTAGAAAACAAGTTGATGCATTTTATGGAGACAAAACCTAGGTCTTATGATGTAACATAGAATGAAGGAGAAGAACTCTTACTTTATCTGATTTAGAAGTAAGAGTTATGGTTTGTGCCTGGATGTCCCCCGCAAAGCCTCATGCAGTCATGAGGGATGGGCTTCTCCAAGATTGCTGGATCTAGAGTTTGTGATTGATTCATGGTCTAATACTGAGATTAAAGGTGTGAGTGCTACACCCACTAGTGCAGGTAGCCTGCATACAATATAAGGGACAGAAAACGGCTTGGTCTCCCCACCTCTCATGTTGCTTTTGATATCTTCTGCTGCCATGAAAGTTTGCCCTTCTGCCACACCACTCTGCCTTGGAGCCAGCTGATTATGGAATGAAACCTCTACAAACTGTGAACTAAATAAAGCTTTCCTCCTTTACCTTGGGTGTCTGGTATTTTGTCTCAGCAATGAGAAATGTAACTAAGACAGTAGGCAACCAAGGGATAACAAAAAGACTCTTTGTATAACACTACTGAACTAAACTTCGCTTATGATACATTGCACATATTTAAGGTGTACTGTTTGGTGATTTGGGGTAAACATATTACACACTCAAAACAGTATCATAATCCAAACATCAAGCATGTTGTCACCTCACAAAGACTTCTTGTGTTACCATGCAACACCTGCTACCTTCTACATCTTAAAATATATTGGTTTATGTTTTCTGGAGCTTTATAAAAATAGCATCATGCTTTTATTTTGGAGAAGTCTGGCTTGTTTTACTCAGCACAAAGATTTTGAAATCTATCCACATTATATGTATTAATAGTTGCTTTTTTATTGATTGATTACTTACTTATTTCCAGATAGTATTCCACTGTGAAGTAATTCCACAATTCATTTACGTGCTCACCTGCTGATGGACATTGTTTATTTCTGCTAATTTGTCTGTAGCAAACAAAGCCTCCCCACAAGTCTTTGTGCAGCCATCATACATTCTTTTCCTGTAGGTAAGTATCTAGGAGTGGAATTGTGGGGTCATAATGTCATTGCCTAAGACCTTCGGTCATTCAATGTGTCAGTGACATGATCTGGGCCTTACATATCACATATTTGTAAAATGAGGCTGAGTTAAACTGAATTTATGAAAGCTACCCTGATAACCAATGTGGATATTATGAATTTCATACTCAGAAATCCATGACTTTGCTCATATATCTCTCCCTCTGGTGCTCATTCAAATTCTATTTTGTACCATCTTTGTACAGTTCCAGTAAGTCCAATGCCAAGTTTCCTTTACCAGAGAATATAAGTGGCAGAGAATCCAGTGGCTGAAGAGAATGAATGAGATCTGTGAAGGTCCACACTGCAGCAAAAAGTAACCATGTTGAAATATATGGACTTATAAATCTCTGTAGTTTAGGGACACTGAGTTCTAGTAGGTGGCCCAAAGGCATTATTTGATTAAAGTCAAGAAAATTTTTCATAATATCAATTAATGTGTTGCTCTGATGAGTGTACTGATAATGATAGATATCAATGATTGGATACACTGTGCCAGAATTGATGCTTACATTTCTCCATGCATTATCTCATTTACATATAATGTGCTCAAGAAGTAGGTACTGATACATTTATAGAGGAAGAAAGAAAAGCTTAAAGAAGTTAGATATCTTGGTCATGGTGATATAGCTCTTGGCCATGATCCTATCCAGACCCAGTCTATGTAACAGAGAAAAGTTTAAATTATGTTATTTTTAATTTGCATAAAGAAATAATACATTTTTAAAGAAGTCTGTCAAAATCCTTTATTTCTTCAAATGTTGGATTGTCCTGGGGAATGGTTAAAATAGAATTTAAAGTAGAAATATTTACATAGGGGGAGTGCATGCCTGTAATCACAGCACTCACAAGGCTGAGGAAAGAGAATCACTGTGAGTTTGAGGCCAGCCTCAGCTACATAAGTTCAAGGTCAGCCTGAACTGCATAGTGAAACCCAGCTTCAAAAAAACTGTTATTTCCTTAAATCATGGAAATATGCAAGAAATTTTCTCTGACTGCTTTCTAATGATCATATAACCTTTATGATTATCTGAGAGACTATGAAAACATTGTCATAAACCATGCTTTCTGAAAAGTGTCAAGAGTATAATGCTATTACTAGACAATGTATTGCCCCACATGGGACCATTAAGGGGCCTAGTTATCAAATTTAATTGCAAAGAATATATATTGCTCATGTGAGTCTGGGGTCTTTTTAAATGTAAATTAGCAGAAGCGTAAATAGAATATATCACCAGGTCCATTTAAAACTCACCCACCTATTTATCTTTATGACTACCCGTGTTATAGATCATCAGCCCATGATCACAAAGACCCCAGCAGCACTCATCTTCCTTATGTTGTATTTAAAATGTTGTGTCACTAGTGGGAGACTACTTTTTTTCACTTGTGAGTGGTGGAATATTGAAATTCTGCATACCCTTTTCTTAAAGTAATTAACTCCGGTGTTACGCTTGCAGACACCTGCTCCCCAGCCCTCTCATAAGGAATTCTTCAAGCCCGGAGGTGTACTCCATCAATGACTCAGTGAGGGCCCTCAGTTCCTTCCACCAATCTCCCCAGTGTCTTCATCTCCACTGCTTCCCAAACTCCCTTATTTTTGATATCTTTCTCCATCCCGGATTTAAGAAAGTTCTAGGGAATTTTCTGTGACTCTAATGGCCTCGTGGTCCTTCGGAAACCCACGAGCAGCATGTCTCACAATGCTCCTCACCGATCCACATCAGCACCTGTCCATACCTCCTGCACTTTCACTGCTCCTTCCTCCTCCACCCAAACACACAAAGGATTAATCCCATCATGGCTTAATTCCCCTTTCAGTGTGTAGCCCCGGAAGTCCAGGTGCTGCAGCATCTTTAAATACTCAAGAGTGCATCACCATAACCCCTTGCATCTGTTCATCTGATATGTTTTCTCATCCCTTTTCAGTTCTTCATTCTTAAAAATATAAAAAAACTTTCAATGTATCTTTTGAAATATACAGTCTGTTATTACCCAAATTCCCAATCTTCAGTGTTTTGTTTTGCTATTTCTTTCATTTTTTATTTATGAATAAAAAATCCTGATTTCTCTGATGACCTAGCTTCCTTCACTGTCTACTGAAAAGAAGGAACTCTGTATTACCTATCACGGGACCCAGAGGATAGACTTATTTCCTATTCTCTCATTGCTATTTTTAAGGCGTTTCTCCTGATTCAACAAAACTCAGCATATCTTAAGTACATTCGAGCAAAGTGTCTTATACTGGATACCATAGTTATCTGCTCAATTTCATTCCTTTGTCCTCACTTCTTGAATATTTTCCCTTGCAGCCTTTGTCTTTCTTCCACAGTTCTTGTCATCTTACATGATTTTAAAGTTATAGCTGGTTGTGGTGGTGCACCCCTTTAATCCCAGTACTTGGGCGGCCGAAGCAGGAGAATCCCATGAGTTCGAGGCCAACTTGGGCTACATACTGCGTCCAGGCCAGCCAGAACTACACGGTGAGACCCTATCTCAAAAAATAAATAAATAAAATTCATATGGAACATTTGCCTCAAGTCCCATTTTCTCTCTCACTTTTTCAACCTCTAAACGTGATAGACTTCTCTTCCAACTGACACCTGCCAATCAAATTCATCCTAGAACTTGTCCTCTTATTGAGTGTGTTTTCCCAAGTCTCAAATGATAGCAACTCATGTTCTTATAGCTACCTCCTATCTTTCTGTATCACACCCATTATCCCACTATTACAACTTCTCCACCTGTTCCTCCCTACCTAGGATAATTTCTCCTACTGTGTACTCATCATTCTCACATCCTTGCTCATATCTTTAATTCCTTTCCTCCTTTTCCATCCCTTCCACTTTCTTGGCAGACCCTATCCTAACTCTCTATGTTTTCAACTGCAGAACCTAACCAAAAAATACATGTTAAGAAAAGTGCATGAATGCACTGAATGATATTACAGTGATGTCTCCACACTCACCAGAAATCCTAACCCATGTCCCCGGTTAATGGGTCTTCTCCTTTCTATTTAAACATCCAGCATACCCATCTCCTTTTTGTCTCACCAGATTCTGCTTATTTTCCTGGAAACTAGCATTGACACAGAGGAAAACTGTCTTATCTTCCTACCGTTGCATGTACTTACCCAGCAGTATTTTACCATGGAAGATGTGTCCTTGTTCTTTCCAAAGGCCAGTCTCTCCCCTTTTGACCACTGCTAGTGCAACTTTTTCTCCTCTCTCTTATATGCTTAATTTATAAGTCTTTGTGGTTTATCTCCACTGGCACATAAGCTTGGTGCTTTATGTCATCACACCTAAGAAACGAAATACAAACTTCCCATAGCCATGACTTCTTTTCTTTTCCCTTTTTTAGCAAAGCTCTTAAAAATTTGTCTAAGTTAACATAATCCCCAGTCTTTCATTGGTCTACTTCAATTGAGCTTTCATTTCTACATTTTCCATTTTTCCAAACTTGATTATTAATTCTCATTCCTCAACTTACAGTTTTGATGTCATATCAAATCTCCCTTCCCATATATTTTCCTATATTATTATATTATGATTATTTGTGCAGACAAATAATCGATTGAACTTCTGGAATTGCACGGTGAACATAATTTTCTCTGCAGTTACACAGCTTGCATAATATTGGTGCATAGTAAAATCTGAATAAATTTTTGTTAAATAAATGAATGATAAAAGAAATTGTCCAATTTGCTAGGGATAGCTATAAAATTGTATCTTAAAAGACTTAGTCCAACAACTCGATGAACAAAGATCAAGGAAAAGTAAAGAAAAGTATGTAAGAAGTATTTTGATGTTAGGAATGTATAACACAAAATGTGACCCAAATAAAAGAAAAATATAGCTAAAATTAAAAAAGGGAAGTCTGAGGAACATGAACATAGTAAAATATTCCTCAATAGTAATTAAGGGCAAAAGCAATATAAAAATGCCTAGTGATAATGATATATTTCTTTCTTTCTAGTGATGCAATTAATGATGGTAATAAAGGGTTCAATATGAGATGGTTCGGTTAGTGCAAGTAATTGGCAGGGTCACACAATCCAAATCCTGAACTCACTAGAAGTCTTGCTGGTTACCACTGTGTCCTCCTGAAGCAGGAATTACATCTGCAAAGAAGCGGAAGAGGGGATAGTTCCAGGATCCATTAAGAAGAGTAACAATCCAACAGAAAAAAGTGAAGAGAATTTTTTCCTTAGAAAACAGAAAAGGAAAAAAGTAAGAAATGCTGTAATCATGTTACTTTTCCAGTTTAAACTATTTACTTGTCTCCAGCTATTATCAATCATGAAGTGACTGTGAGGAAGTACACTTCAAGGTTAAATGGAGGGGGTAACTGCCTTCATCTCTGGGAAACTGCCAGAAAGGCCCACATGCAGTTCATTCCTCTGCAGTGCATAATTGCAGCTTTTTAAAATAAGATTAAAAAGAGCTGTGAGAGCGTATGTGAGCTCTTATTTTCTTTAGGGTGTTTTTCAGGTGGCTGGTATTCTGCAAAGTAGATGTAGCTGCTGCTTCAGCATAAACACAAAGCTCTGCAATTTTGCCAGGAAAGAAGTAAATTGTTTGCCAAAATAGAGATGTGTGAAAAACCCAGAAGTTAAGGTTCTTAAGAACTTTTCTTGGCTGATATTCCTGTTTTCTGGAGCTCAGCAACTCCTAGTACCTACTGTGTAATTATAAACAGCATCCATATCATAGCATTGCCAGAACCCAGATGTTTCTGAAATGTCAGATCATGCACAAGAATGCATGGATGTACAATATCATGAGGAATATATCTTTGTTAGTGATTTAAATGAACACAAATTGGAGAAGAAAACCTGTAATCTCAATATGAAATTTCATCCATTCCAAAAGGCATACTCACTTGTATGGCTTGAATGTCCCCACCAAAAGTCAGGCTGATGTCTAATCCCTATTGTGAGATACTCAGACAACGGGAACTCATTGTGACTATGGTAAACATTTGTAGATGGAACCCTTGGGATGTAAGTAAAATTAAATGAATCTACAAGGAGAGACCCTAACCCACTGATGGAGAACCTATTGCATGTGTGCTGCAGCTGGATATTTGTATCACTGAAAGCTCTAAATATTTGCCATCCCTGCCCTAATCCAATGGACTATGGTTTTGGAAAAAGGAACTGGGATGCTCAGTGTCTGTCACCATGAGTACCCTGAAATGCCTTGGTGCTCTCAGAGTCCCAGCAGCAAAACGGATCTCACCAAATACAGCTCCTTATTCTCAGCATCCAGAAACTTGAGTTCAATAACTATTTATTCTTTATAAATTGCCCAAACTGTTCTACTCAGTTATAACCACAGAAAATTGACTGAAACACATCCACCCTACACTTATACACACACATTTTAGCACTTTGAAAATGATGGTGTAGTTTATAACTGATGTGAACCATACATTCATTCATGGCATATTTTTCATGAATCAGTGTAAAATAATGGTGTGACTTTCATGGATGATGTCTTAGATGTTATGGAATTAAACACTAATATTAAAGATAAACTCAATAAGATTCTAAGCTTATGTTTTTATCTCCACTGTGCATAGTGGGTTTTGCCAAGGTGAAGTTCCAATGGAGTTTTTCCTCCTTTATAAAAATTGTCTCTGATGCTTTAGTGCCTTCCAGTACCCATCTTATTTTCACTAGTTAGTTTCTACACAAGAGCATCAACATTTGCTGCCTTCATCTTCCTCCACTGAATTGGTCTCTTAGAGGTCAAGAACAGGCTTTTAATCAGCCAGTTTAAAGGCCTCTCTATAGCAAACTGCAATGAGTTTGGTGGTCTGTGAGCAGCAGAGTTTTTCTTGTGGCTTTGGAAGCTGGAAGCCCAAGATCAAGGAGCTAGCATGGTTGGGTTCTGGTGAAGACTTATTCCTGACTTCCAGAATGCTGACATTTGCTTGCATCCTTACTTTGTGGAAAGAGAATTAGCAAGCTCTCTGTTTAGCTTTTTGTTAGCTCTCAATTAGCATTTTTAGGGAACTTCCAGAAATCAGCAATCCTTCCATCTTCAGCTACAGTCTCTATGTAAGCAGTCTTAACATTTCTTTCCTATCACCTCTTTCTCCTGAACACTATTGTCCCTTTCATGACCATTTTCACATGTTTTGTTGGTTAGTTGGGTGGGTGGGTGGGTGGGTGGATGATTTTTGGCTGAAAACCAAACCAAATATTTTGGCACTAGCTGGTCCTTCAGGCTTCCCAGTCTCCACATGACAACCATGCTGTTTCTATCATCATCTCTTGTCATCGGAACTTCTCTCTCTCTGCCAGCTTCAGCAGTCTTTTTTCCTGTCTTTTGAATTTACATATAATTGTTGGATGCTTTGGATCCTTTCCTTCAGATGTATATTTTATGTGATCTTTGTTATTCTACTTCCTTTGTCACCAGTGTGTCCTTGACCTATTTTTCTGACCTATTAAACATTGTTGGAGTTCTGAGTACCAGAGTGGCATCATTCTTCCCACCAGCTCTTGACTTTACCAGGCAGCCTGCTCCCTCCTTAAGGACAGAGCCCCAGCTCTGCTTGGTTTACGGAATTGTACAATAGCCATTCTTTGTCTATTAGAACTGAATTATGCCATAACTCGTAAAAACTAAGAATGTTTGAGAGATAAGATTTGTGATGATGGTGTTGCTGTGAAGCCCAGGGAGCGAACTGGTGATAAAGAACCAGATTGTGGGGCTGGGGATTTAGCTCAGCAGCACAGCGCCTGCCTCACAAGCACAAGTCATGAGTTCGATTCCTGGTATCAGAAAAAGAAAAAAAAAAAAAAGAACCAGATTGAGTTTGGTTTTGCATGTAGACAAAAGTAGGAATAGCACCTCCAAATGGTCATTAAATATCAATCATGAACCAAAAATGGACTGGACCTGAAACGCTGAAAGAATTTTTCTCCTTTCTGCTCTCTCATCTGCTAAAGCCACTTTCTTTTTAATTTTTGCAATTATAAACATGATTGCTTAAAACATCAATATCTTTCTAAGCCCTTTCAAGTTGCCAAAAATCCTTAAGGGAATTTTGAGACAAATTTTTTAGAAGACTATTTGGAGTCACAAATCTGAGAGCTCATTCCCATTTGCCAGCTACAGTTTTTAATATGTTATCAGCTAAGCCTCATGTAAGTTACCTTTACAATGGGGAAAATAAAGCCTGCCATACCTGTAAAGATCATTATAAATATCATCTCAATTAACATATGTGAAAATTGTAAATCTGATTTATAATTCAGGATGCCCCCCTCCCCCTTTAGAGCACTGTCCTTTGAGAGTTGTGAGTCAGGAAAGCTGATTGTTCCATTACGGCACATATTCTGCAAGACAGAGGAAAACACAAAATGTCCATGTCTTCGTTGAATTTAATATTCTTCCCAATGACTGTAAACTCCTCTTCTCCAAGAGTACTTCCAAACACTCTAGCTTAATAAACACCTCACATCAATTATGAACTTTCTCTCATTTAGGTGGCACTGAAAGAAGTGAGCTGATAAATTAATTCATACTAAGCATCAGTGGGTGGCTGCCATCATGATTCACAAGAAATATGGACCAATAAATACAATTTTTTATTTAAATTTAAAATACTAAAGGATTGATAAATTATAAATAGCCCAACTGTAAAAAAGTTATAGCTTTTTATCTGTTGTGTAGTATTGTGTTATAGACAGTTAATCTTTTTTTAAAAACCTTAATAAAACTTACAAGTAAATTTTTAATTCTTGCATTCCATTATATGAAGTTAATTCCATTTTATAAAACTCAAGCACCGCCTCCAAGAAGAGATCAGTTAAATTAACTCCTTATGATGAAATATTATTCAGTCATTGTAATGAAAATGTAGCTCTACACTAACTTGGAAATATATTTGTATTATTAAATCCTACAGGATTATGTAATTCTGAGGATGCACAAATATTTATAATGGTCCCTGTTGTGTCTGTTTATCCAAAAAGGTATGCAAAAAAGTATGAATAAATAATAATATTATTTTTATTATTTTTTCCTCTGAATTTTCAAATTTTCATGTGTGACTATTTTCATAGGATGTGTTTTTACTTATATTGACATGTGAAATTGTACATAACTATGCATACAGAGGCTCTCAAACCTGCCTCTCATCAGAACTGCGGGTTTCCACTCTAGGCCAATTAAATTAGCACTTGGGATAAAGAAGAGAGTAGGGCAAGGAGATCTGGGCCTTGGTATTTGTTAAAAAATAAACAGAAATACAACAAACTTGTGACGGCCAAATTGAGAATTTAGTAGTTATGTAAGGTACTGTCACTTATTTATGCTCCCTGAGCTTAGTGTATTAATTTTCTAAAAATGCTGCAACAAACAAACAAGGAAACAAATATGTATTGCTTTATGTTCCAGAGGCCAGAAGTTATAGAGCAAGGTGCCAGGTGGACCATTCTATTTCTAATAACTCTAGGAAAAGACCCATCCCTGCTTCTCACTCTGGAAGTCTGGCACAGTCCTCTTCCCTCATGTGGTTGAGAGAGTGCATTGGGGGTCACTAACTTAGAACACCTGTTTCAATAGACAGCCAGAAAAAGGCAGTTTTGATATTAACTGCGTATAAGAATCATTTATTGTGCTGGGCCTGGTGATGCATGCCTGTAATCCCAGGACTCAGGAGGCTGAGGCAGGAGGATCATTATGAGTTTGAGGCCATGCTGGACTACAATATGAGCTCAAGACCAGCCTGAACTGCATAGTGAGACCCTGTCTCAAAAAGACAAAAAAAAAAAAAAAAAAAAAGAATTATTTATTGTGACATTCCATTCTCGTGATTATAATTTACATTATTCCCCTTTATTTTTTCTGTTCCTGATTAAACAAGTAGTGAAGACTTTTGTGCTTCTTTGCTGAAGGAGAAGTTTCTTTGCAGAAATAGTGGCTGACTCAGGAAAGTTTCCTCTCTGTTGTCTGAGGCTTCATGAAATGTGTGCCATAGCAGGAGCTCTAATCATTCCTGTCGATGCTACACATTTGCCAGGATTCATTTGCAGTTATCTGGGATATGGGCCTAGGATTGTCAAATTTTCTAATTTTTTAAATATACTAGAAATTAAATTTGTACATGGAATCTACCCAAAATTAAATAGTAAAAGCTAATTCATCTGTTCCTTAAATTTCCTAGACAGACATAAAAGAAATGTCTTCTTCCAAGAATGCATTGACAGTCCCAATAATGACTTGGACAAGTCAAATATGGCAAGTAACTGAAGTTATTAATGGCACTTACACAGCAGGGGATGACTTGTGGGCTGCAGCACTACCAAAAGCCCCAGATCATCAAATCTCCTCTGCTAAGATATTGGTTTATATAGCGCTCAAAGGTCAGCACCAAAACTGGAAGCAAAAGACAAAGGGTCCTTCGGAAAACTGTGTGCTCTCTGTTCCCACCCCACGTTCACTGGGGATCCCACTGGTCTCAGCAAGCACTGTGAAGTCACAGTGGTGGACGACCCTGTTGCACTGCACATTGGTAGATGGCCTCAGCACCTGAGAAGGGCCCACTGGACAGGTAAGCAATGGCCAGGTATAAGGCAGAGGTACTGTGGCTGCTCCCCAGAGTACTTCCATTTCAGTGCTGTCATGTTGGAGCATGAAATTGGCCGTGGGGGGAACATTTCCACCACTGGCAGTGGCACATTCTACAAATCTGCTTTTATTATTTTCTGGTAAGGAAATAATTAAAACTTTGTTAACATGTCCTTATTTTTCTGAAATATACATATATATCAATAGTATGTGTATATGTGTATTATGTATCTGTATATATGTGTGTGTGTGTGTGTGTGTATATATATATATATATATATATATATATATACACTCTGGTTTTTTGTTTGCAACACATACTGAGGACTGAACCCAGAGCCTTCTTACTGAGCTATACTCCCGGCATATTTTTTATTTTTTATTTTGAGGCAGACTCTTACTGATTTGCTAAATTGCCAAGGCGAGGCTGCAATTTGCCAACATCCTGTCTCAACCTTCAGGAGTGCTGGGATTACAATTCTGCACCACCAGACCCATCTAGAATTTATGATTTTAAAGGGTGAATGGATAAAGAAAATGTGCAATGTACACACAATGGATTCCCACCATGGCACAAAGATAAATTGGACTCATTTGTTGGAAAATAGATACATCTTGAGACCACAGTGTTAAATGAAATCAGTCAGACACACAAGCTTAAATATCACAAGGTTTCCCTTATATGAGAAACCCAAAATATCAATAAAGAGCAATATAAAATATAGATAATTGGAAATGAGATAGATCTTCTGCAGAAGGGAAAGTGACCGAGAGGTGGAGGAAGGGGGCATGAAGGGGATGAAAAACCTACTTAAGACATGTTATGTACATGTACCAATTTCCCATAATGAGTGTTATCACATGTAAAGGAAATGTGTACTAATAAAAATAAAAATTTTAAAAGTTGACCCCATCAAAGCAGTGTAAGTAGCATGTCTTAGTAATGTCATAAATATGGTATACTTCTGCCTGACTCAAGTAGGTCATAAATATGGTGTTTTGCACATTATCCATTCTTATCTTTAGATACCAATGGGAGGTGACTGCCACTATGCCTGTTATATAAATGAAGAGGAAAATTAAGCTTTCTGAGGTCATATAGTCATGAGAGGTTAGTGAATGAATGAATATAGACTATGGGCTTGAGCGATTGTCTTCTTCTCTCAGTCCAGTGCTCCAGCAGCTACGACTCCTTTCATACTGATGGCCTGTGAAAGCGCTCTGGGCATATCAGGCAGTGAGCTCCACTTCCTGCCCTAGCAGAACAGGTCCTTGGTGAGTGAAGAGTGAATTCACTGCGACAAAGAAAATCCAGCAGTTCTCGAGCACTCAGTGGAACTCTGTCAGCTCATCCCGCTGGGTTTGGATATTCCTTCTCTTGGAAATGGGATTTTCAGTGACAGTGGGTCACAGTGATTTGGTTGTGGACACAGTGAGCCTCCATCCCCAAATAAAATGAAAACATTGTATTTTCGTAGATCACTGGGAAGTCACTAAGAAAAGCAGAGAACTGGGTGTGACTGGGATTGTCACCCCTTGTTTCTTCATGGCCACCTTCAGGTTTGTAAAGCAAAGAGGCAGGTGGCCTTTCTTAAAATTGGAAGCAATTTTCTCCTGCTGAGGTGTGAGGGAGGACAATACACACTTCTCTCACATGCACTCTGGCGCTGCTCTGTACCAAATGAACTGGACTGGAAAGTAAATCTTTTCGTAAAACTACATCTCTCGATACAGCTTTCAAAAGGAAAATTTACTCTGAGGCACCTGGTTCCTAGTCTATGATGTCTCAGGACATCTTCCCACTCAGAAACCAGCCTCCCACTGAAGCCCACTCCAAGACTTTCCCTGATGACCCACAGGTTGGAACAAATGTCTAAGGAGTGCAGGATCTTTAGGGGTTGTTAACCCTTCCCACCAGAGTTTGCTAGGCTTTCCACCTAAATCACTGTGTCCAGATATTATTTTAGCTTCAAAGCTAATTGCTGTGTTTAAAATAAACAAACATCTAAAATAAAAATAAAACATTTGACTAGTTGATCCTAGGATACAAAAGTGAAAACCAGTTAGCTTAAAATCATAAATAGCACCAAAATAAACCGACACTGGGTGGATTTTTCTATCATTTTTATTCATTACTTTGAAACAGTTATGACCTTCCAGGAAAGTTGCAAACACAGTTACATGCTGCTCAATGATGGGGATAAGTTCTGAGAAATGAGCAGTAAGCCAGTTAGGTCATTGTGTGAACACTTCAGAATGTGCTTATACAAACCAAGATGGCTTCTGTCTCACCAGGAGTTATTAAGGGATGACCATTGTACTTGCAGTATCTTGACAAAACATCATTATGAGTGCATGATGGTTCAGGACAATCAATCTTTCTTCCTGAACCATTTGGGAATGAATTGCCTACCTATACCCATACATCCCTGAATATTTTAGACCACAGGTATTAGAAATGAGAAATTCCTCTTGCAGACCTCAATATAATCAACAGATTAAAAAATCAGCATTGCCATATGAGTACCATATATATGTCAGGTGTGATACCGCTGTCACCGATTGTTCCAGAGGTGTCCTTGACAGTAAATCAATCTAGTTTAGGATCATGCAGGGTTGACTTTGGTACATTTTAACCACAAGAATATAAGCTATATTGTTCACCCTCACAAGCGTGGGTGCTTAGCACCAATTCTGCTTTTTTGGCCCTTGCTGCACATTTCACTATGTTATTGTTTCATTGACATTTTTCAGATAGAGATGAAGATTAAGAAAGTCCTTAAAGTAATGAACAGAATAGTTCACATTGCGTAAGTTAAAAATAGCAATACTGGCCCAGGGATATAGCTCAGTGGAACAGTGCATGCCTGGCAAGCACAAGTCCTGAGTTCAATTACCATTACCAAAAAACAGTTTTAAAAAAGCAACACTTAACTAATTAACACTAACTCTGCAGAGTGTACCACAAGTGTTTTAATAAAGCTTAGAAATAAATGAGATTTTAATTTTTTATTTTAATTCTTTTTGTCTCTTTGAAACGGGGTCTCGCTGTGCAGTTCAGGCTGATCTTTAGCTCACTTTGTAGCCCAGGCTGGCCTTTAGCTCACTTTGTAGCCCAGGCTGGCCTCAAACTGGCAGTTATCCTCCTGCTGCAGCCTCTCGAGTGCTGGGATTACAGGTGTTAGCCACCAAGCCTGGCAAACAATATTCTTAAAGTACAGTTTTCATCCCATTTCTTGTGGGATTGAAATGATCAGTCATAATGATAGCAAGCTATATCAGTCAAGTATTGCACTAAGCTCTTTATAATGTGCTGCCTCATTTATTCCTCACACACCCTAATAGGTAGGCATTGTTATTTTTTCTCTTTCACAGTTGAGATATCTGAATGTCTATCTGCAACCATTTTTTGCTCTATATGGAAAGAAAATCTAGTGTATCTGAGGAAAATTCTGAGAGATGCATAAGTAGTGTTAGATGGCATATTCTCCCTTCATTGATGTCTGAACATGCAGTGCTGTTACCTTTTGGTGTGTACCCGGCATCTTAAGGCAGAGAAGTACTCCATTTGTCTAAAATACTCCCATGAGTTTTCTCCAAATTAGATTTTAAAAACACAGGTCGTTACGCAGACTCTGCAGCTTGGGGGTTCCATACTGAGAGAGTTCTGACTTTGCATATCTCTAAGTCTTCTGGTAAAGAGCAAAAGCTCAAGGTAGGGAAGTAAATAGATCTTTCCGGCAAAGTTGGCCAGAAGTATACTGTAATAGTTGATACAATTGTCTCAACTTGATATTTGAGAAGTTTAGCAGGAGCCAAAAGTTTAGAAGCTTAACTATGTGACTCAGCAGGGGTGAGGGTTCTCACTTTGTGAACATCCTGAGCTTGTGGAAGAGGAGGGCAAGGGGATGGTGTGGGTAGATAGCTGGTATACAATATAAGGGAGACTTGCTCCCCCACTTTTTGCTCTTGTAGTATTTGTTGTCTTCTGCTACCTTGAAGTAAAGCCTCCATGCCATGCAACCCTGCCTTGGAGCAGCTGAACATGGACTGAAACCTCCACAGACTGTGAGCTAAATAAACCTTTCCTTCCTTAATTTTGGGCACTGGTCATTTTGTCTCAGCCACGAGAGAAAAATAACCAAGACATATACTATGAACTGCCTACAAATTAGATCTGTGTTAGCCCCTCACCTTGCTTTACTTTTCAGCCAGTGTCATGCCAAGTGTGTCTTATGTGTCATCTGGTGCTGGTTAGAATTTTCTGGAAGGTTAAAGCTGAGATTAAGATTGTCTTGCAAAAAGTTTATTGGATAGGATACAAAAGAGAAATGAGCAAAAAAGAAATCAGAATTAAGCAGGGTTGCTATAAGATTATGGCTTAGACCTGATGAAGTCTCTGACAGCCAATGAAGAGGTCTGGGGCAAAGGCGGCCCCTTAGTATCATCTCCTCTCAGGCAGGAATGGCTTTCCTTCCTTGGTCACTGGCCTCCAGTTCAGCTTGCTATCAGCTCGAAATCTGAGCAAGATCCTGCTGGAGCTAACAGCTAAGAGCACCGGCAAACCACATTCCTTGTAGCAGAGCAATAACTCATTGCTTGGGTCACAGTGGCATATTTGCATGTCTGCCACATGGCGCTGTATTTGTGGAACATTGCCAGTAGTAACTGGAGTGAGAATTAGAGCTAAATCATGTGAATATCAGTTTTGTTTTTTCTGTTTATTAATTGTAACACTTAAGGTCAAATGAGCCTACTTTGTCCTCTGTAAAATGAAAGTTGAGTTTATATCAATATTAACCATAAAGACTGGTAGGAAGGGAAAATGAGATAATTCATATGCAGATGTTAAACTGGGAGATGTCAACTCTTTGAGATTTTATTATGGTTTGTTTTATCATCACCATTACAATGCCGAAGTAATACTTATTGGCTAATTAATTAATTTACTTTAGTGACTTAAATGAATAGTACTTAACTGAGTAACTACTATGATCATAGGGACCCTTAGGACCTATGTTAAAGACATGGGTTTTACTGATAAAACTCAGAGCCATTGCAGGCACGTGAGTAGGCTGGTGTAGTAAAAATAGATAGTATGGCGGGAGGACCTAGCAGAGAAACCAGAGACACAAAACCTCAACAACAGTCTGAGGGAGAAATGATGGCATCTCAGACTAGGAAACAAACTTCAAATCTGAAATGAAGTGATTGGATGCTGTACATGTCTTTAATATAAAATTAACACTAAGTACAAGGGAAAATGATGCAACATTTTATGTAAAAGAAGAGCAAGAATGGCTCACTCCGTCAAGTTGCTAGCCTACACATAAAAAGCTCTTTCCAGGGACAGGAAGAGAGCATACGTACAGCATGTTCAGGAGGCCCTTAAGAATACTATCAGGGAAAAGATCAGGATCTAAGCTCGCACCAACTCTGAATCAGTGGTCATGGTTTCGCTGTTGGAATGATGATTAATTTGAATGATCAATTTATTGGCTTTGGGATCTGCCTAGCATGCTTCTGGGTGGGCGCAGGTGGGTAACGGACATTGGGTGCCATATTGGTCCCTCAGTCTTTACTCTCTGGCTTTGTTACTGTGCTCCACTTCCCAGCCACCACGAACTAAGCAGCTTTCTTAGGTCACACCATTCCACGGTGATCTTCTTCTTGGAGTGTGCTAAACATAGAGTGCCTCCTCTAAAAACATGTTCCAGTGAAACCTCTCCTCCTTTAACTTGTAGTGTCAAGTAATTTGTCCCAGAAATGGGAAATTTTTCAAATTTGACAAATATATTTGGGCTGTCAACCAAGGAAAATCCTTTATGCTTACCATCAATTCTACCTGCTAAACATGTGGTATCTTAAATTTATTATTTTACCTGCATTGTGGTCTTCATACTCCTTGGCTTCATTTTCCTCTTACAAGCATGCAGGAATACAATTTACTATTTGCATCACCGTGTAATTAAATAAGAACCACTACAGTACTATTTAAAAAGATATTTTCAACAGCACAAGAAAATTCTAATCTCAGGCTGTCAAGGTCATCTCCTTTTAATGCATACTTTTTCCCTTTGCGATTTTCAAGGGTAGATAATGCAAGTCCTAGAATGTAGACAAGTAATGCTGGGAACAGCTTGGCACATGAAGCAATAGGAATTTATGGTCAATGCCTGGGCACCTTCTACTCAAGATACAGGATATATTTCCTCCTTCAGTTATTGACCAGCTAGGGAGGAGCAGTAAAACCACCTGCTAAGTACAGGGATTAGTTGCTGCTATTTGCTAACTTAGTTAGCATCACAAACAGGCAAAGGAGAATGGAGACTAACTCTACCAGAAAATGTTTTGGTCTACAACTTATTCATTATCTTGTGCTGAGATACTATTCTAATATCTACAACATCAGATACTAAGCTGATGTGTGTGTGTGTGTGTGTGTGTGTGTGTGCGTGTGTGTGTGTGTGTGTGTGTGTGTGTTATTTCAAATCTGATAAATAACTGAAATCTTTAAATTATAACTATAGCTTCCTAGTCAATTCTTTAGTGGTGGGATCACGAAAGGATAGAGTATGTCAATTTAGGTTTGGCAATGCTAACTAAATAGAGAGAACCAAGCACACAAATTAAAACAGATCAATAAATCAAGAAACCAATCACAGATATGCTTGAAAAACATTCCAAATTTTGTTTCTTCTATTGTAGATGAGTACAACTATGTACTTGGTGGATTTCATTTCAGTGAGCCAAAGAGTGGACTGACAGGAGATATTCATAGTATTGAAATATATGGGCATTGCCAGATACTGCTTTAGACACAAATTCAGTGAGTCCAAGAGGTAGATTAAATTCTTGGAAAGTAATCCTACTGGTACTATTTTACCTAATGGCAGAATGATTCTAAAAAGATAAAATATATTCCCTGAAAAATGTGCTGGTAAAATAAAATCCCATTCTGATACTGTATTAGTAAACATCTTACAGTTTATCTGATGTCCTATCTTAGCAAAAATAATGACTTGAGTTGTTCTCTCTGAAGAACTATTTTGATTTTAAATCCTATCATCTGTGAATATACACTTATTGAGAAAACAAGAATCGATATCAGAATCATAACAGAACTTGTGATGATTATCAGAGTGAATTATCTGAAAGGACCCTACAGTCTATGATGAGTATATTTACTAAAGGGAGTCAGAGGCTTTATACAGACAGGAGGAGAGACACATGGGGCAAAGAAGGCCACATAAAGATCAACATACACATAAAGCTATGCAGAAGCAAGACAAGGACTCCCAACACCACCATACAATGGAAAACTCAAAGTCCCTTTCTCTTGGGGCCTATGCAGAGAATAAGCCCTTCCTAACACTTCCAGTCTTCAGAATGATGAAGTAATGAATTTCTGTGGTCTCAAGCCACTGCCTTTGTAGTATATTTTAATGGCTGCTACATGGGAAATTAATACAGAAAGAACATTGAGAATTTATTGTTTCAGGGCTTCCTTTCCATTTGTTTCAAATATTGCTTTGGATCATAATTGAACACTGATCTTCATTCTTCTCCAGAATGATGTTCCACGAGCAGAGAAGGTAAACAAAAAGTGCAATGCAAAATGAGGGGACTCTTACTAACTCCCTAACTCTTTACTTCGTGGGGTTGAATGGAGAAGATGACTTATTCCATTATTTCCACTAGAAAAAAAAAAAGTGCCATGACAGAAAATTAAAAGATCTCAGAAAAATTTTCTTTCTTAAAATACAAAGGGAAATACTTTGCTAACAAGTGGAAACATTAACCCAGAGTTCATGTGTCTCTTGTGCATTCACTCGGTGCTATTCTTCCAAGTTGGGAAGGCAGTCTTCCAAATACTTCCAGAGTAATCATTCATCCTTGGTAGTGACTTAACATAAAGGAGACCCTGGAGAGAAGAGCTATGGGCATTCAAATGACTCTTTTTCACTCTGACCAATTTGCCATGGGAGGAAGTTGCTGGGATAATATATTCATGCTTCAGAGGAGCCGCACAATCGGACAAGGAATGAGGCGATAAAGAGAAACCCAGAGAATCTCAACATGCCTATTACATTCTTGAAAATCACCTCTAACTGATTAGCACATATCTGTACCAAAACATCTCCAGTTACAATGAACCAAAATGATCTGACCACTGAAATTTTTCTAATATCACCTAAGTCTCCCTTTTCAGATAATAAGGAAATGAGTATAAATGTTACCAGGGAGTTAATTCCTACACCAGTATATGTCAGTAATGATATTCTTAAATCACATTGTGTTCAGGAAAGAACTGGCTGAACCACCCTGAAAAACAAAACATTTCTGCCAATGATTAATGGAGGTAATTTGGTATCTCTCATGTTCACCATTGTCTCTAGGAACTTATGGGTAACTGTGTTATTCAGCTTTCTGTCAGCATGACAAAATACCTGAGACAGATCAACTTGAAGAAGGAAAGGTTTGTGTTGGCTTGTTGTTCTAAACATTTCAGTCTGTGGTCTCTTGGAACTGTGACTTTAGCCCTGTTGCAAAGCAGAAGCCTCATGGCAGGGAACATGCAGTAGAATGTAGCTGCTCAACTGATGGTAGCCAGGAATAAAAGAAGAGGGAAAGGGCTCAAGCATCCACCATACTCTTCAAAGACATAACCCCAATGACCTAACTTCATTCTAGTGGACTCCATATCCTCAAGTTTCCATCTCCTCCCACAGGTGCCATGGGTCAGCCAACAAGCCTTTAACATATGTGCCTTTAGGGGGCACTGCAGATCCAAACCATAAAAATAACCATGGTCCATCACCATGTACTTTGCTGACTTTCTAACCCAACAACCACAAGTCCAAGACTATTGCCAGTCATAGCGATGCGTATGGATTTATCTATGAGGATGCTTATCTCAGTGGTATCTATTAATAAATAAAAATATGACAACAAATGAATTTCCTGATATAGAAATTAACTAAAAAATTACCCATAGAGATCACATAATATTTAACAATAAATTTAAAAGATGACAAAAGTCCCTAATTATTGAGATATTGAATAGGCAGATTGGAAATCATTATTCAGTGCCTCATCCTATTTAAAAAATACTCACATACAGAGAGAATGAAGTAGAAAGTTATGCATGGTATATTATTACCTGTGACAACCAATTTAGCCAATCTTTGCCACTCTTTTCTTTGTGTATTATTTGTGCATGTGTGTGCTTGTGTGTGTGTGTGTGTGTGTATCTGTAAGATTCTCTGAGGAGTAACGTTTATTTACTTATCACGCAGCTTCTATTCTAGTATTTCCAAATTATGGTCTTCACAGTTAAATAAATCTTAAAAAGAAAAACATTATGCCAATGTCTCTCTCATCTTCCTACCCACCTCAGGCCTGGAGGGGAAAAAGGAAGCAAAACTGTAAGCTAATAATCAGAGCATGATATTAATGATTAACTCTATTTAATTCTTGTAAAGTCACAGATTCTTACAAAATTTGATGACAACTGTTGATAGTCTTTCAATAAAATGCACATAGAAAAAATTCAGTGTGGTGTATATGAACTGCTTGAATCCCATCACACATCAATTTCCGTTTAGAAATTTCTAAATTAAATAATCTTTAAGATGCTAAATAGCTTCATTTTTTAGGCAAACAGAAGGGTCAGCTTTTGTATCTCTACCTGCCTATTCTTCCTTCTTCAACTTACAGAAAATTCTTATAATGAACAAAAATTTGAAGGGCAAGTTTACTTGTCCATTGTATTCTCAGGAAGTCTGGATCTGCAGAGCTGACCTATGTGGTCCAACAAATTAGTTTACAAAGAGTTTAATTCTCTACATTTGAGAACTTGTATTTGTTTAGCAAAGTGCTATGTAGTGAATTAGTTTTATGTATGTTTGTATGTATGTATGATTAAATGCTTTGAACGCCATATGTGGTAGGCAAACACACACCCACTATCTGTACTGGTATGTTCAAGTCTTCTTACTTACTTACATTTAAGATCCAGTTAAACCTTCCTCACTAAGACAAGAGTGAACCTCTCCGAGGGAAGAAAAAACCCAGAAATTGCTAACTATGCCAAAGTGGAAGTGAGAGAACATAAAACGTGTGAAGCTGGAGAGGAGACAGGCATAGGCTATGACTGAGTGAGATGGCTTCTCATCATGACCCAACCAGTGTTGACTGGTGAAATTCCTGCAGTTGCAAAATGCTAAATTGAAAGGGTATTCTTTTTCCAACATAAAGTCTTGAAGGAATTTAACTTTGTCTTTAGCCTGCCTTGCAAGTGAACTACATTTTGAAAGGACAGACGTAGCAGTGAAGACAGCAGTTCCAGTAAGAAATTATAGAAGTCCATGGAAGCCACACAAGGGAATTCAGATAAAGTTTAGCCAAAATTCTGAAGGATATTGGAACTCAGCTGACTTCGAGATTGCATATATTTTTGATACTTAAATTATAAATGTTTGATTCATTTATAATTCAGATGTGTTCTTTTAAAGGAAAATATTTTGAGTATAAGAGTTCTAATATAGTCATTGGCATGGTCTAATTTTAGGTACAATTTATATAATTCACCACAACTTATGGGCTTTTTTCATTGTGGATGTTTTTCTGCAGTTGTTGAAGGTGAACACAAAACTTAGAAGAGGACAGTGGAATTGCTTCATTCCTGCTCAAAGTTATTAAAATAAGACTCTGAAAGGGGCTTCTTTATTATCAATAATTGACCACATCTAGAGGCTAGGGTTGACATAAGCTGTCCAACATGTGCAAAATTTGCATTGTAGGATAATTACTTAGTAACTCAACTTTCCCCTATAGAGGGATGTCTCCCTCCCTCACAGATAGTCCTTTGGCTGCCTGATCACAGTTAAATTGATTGCCTTTTCTTGGATTTCTAGCTTGTGAGATAGGACTGCTTTGTTTTCCATTGTATCGTGTTTTGATAGGTCAGAGTGGTAGTTACAAGAAAGACTGTAGGCAGAAAATAGAATATACAGTATAAAAGCCAACTGTGAGACACCTAGAACTGTTTTATCTAATTTTACTTTTTAAATTCATTTGGTACCTTATATAGCTTTATGATGTTAGTATATATATACATACAGTTAAACACCACCAGGATAAGGATACAGGGCAGTTCCATCAATCTCCCCGACAAGCTTCCTCATGGATTCTTCCCCACCCAGATAATTTCTGGCAACCACTGATCCGTACTCTAGCACTACAGCTTGGTCTTTTGAGAATATCATCACATGAAACCAAGGAGTGTAAAACTGGCTTTTTCACCCACTCTAATACCTTTGAAACTGATCCAACATGTAGGGGTTATTAATACTTCATTCTTTATTGTTGCTAAATAGTATTTCATTTTTTGTGTTATGTTTCAAACAAAACTAATGGTAACATTCATAACAGAATTTTATATAAACATGAATTTTCATTTTTCTAGAGTAAGTACCAAGAAATGGAGTTGCTCACCTTGGCTTTTGAAAAACAATGTAGACAACGAGTGTCTCAAATTATTTATAATTATCAAAACTTCTTGCTTTTTCAATCAGAAATTCTATTTTTACTGATTTATATCTTTGTACTTAATATGAAAACTTGAGAGATAGTAAAAACAAATGGGTTGGAAAATTTAAATACAACCACAAACCACAAAAAGCCACACATTTCTCTGACTATCCAAGAACACTAAGCTGGTAATTGGCCAAGTGAAGTACTGCAAAGGATCCTAAATAAAAAGGAAGAAATGATAGTGAGTGCTAGGCATTTGTCTTAGTTACTTTTCTCTCATTGCTGAGTCAAAATACCTCACACCCAAAGTTAAAGGCAGATTTACTTAGCTCACAGATTGTAGAGGTTTCAGTCCATAATTTGCTGGCTCCGAGGCCGGGTGGCACAGCAGACAGACAGAGGAGAAACAGTTCCTAGTCAGCAGAAGGTAGCAAAGCAAGCAAGAGGCCTTAGCAGCTTTTTGTGTCCCTTTCATAATCTATCTAGGCTAGCAGGATTAGGGTGGTGCTAGACTAATCAGTAGACTAATTTAGTAATCACCCACCCTTAATGCTAGCATTGCACCCCGAGTCAATCACACACTCTAGATCCTTCCATCTCTGAAAAAACCTACTCTATGACTGCATGAAACATGAGGGAACATCTGGACACAAGCCACAGCAGTATTCGTACAGAGAAAAAACCTAGGTCTGATATTTCCAACCTGGAGATAGGGCAGAACTATAATAAACCCACTGAGAAAACTTTCAGTTTCCTTCCTCAGTGAGCATTTAGAGGTTGAGTAAAGGGAAGGTTACTCTCTTAGGAAGCTGAATGTAAAGGGTCAGAAAGGGATACCTGGTTGACACTGTGAATCAGATGTTTACTGAAGGTCTAATTATGTCTCATCATAACTGTTATATATAAAATGGTCCCAGGGTTTACTTTTTTAAAATTATAAAGTTTCCTATCTTACCTTAGCAATGCAAACTTGTAAAATGTCTTTGGATATTTCTGTTATCTGGTGTGGCATTGAATAATACAGTCATCTACAAATCAAGTGCAGTAGACAAATACTACTTTTACCAAATTTCTATTGATAGACAAGGATATTAAATATTTTCTGAAACCAATCCTCAGGTAATTTTTTTCCATTTTTAGTCTTCTGAATGGTAATAATTTTGATAGATTTTACTAAAAATTCCATCCAAGAAAACAAAGAAAATAACCCTTGTGTGGTTTGCTTTCTTCTTCCATCATAAACAAAGAGCATATGTGAGGCATAGAATAATAGCAGGTGACCACCTGCATGGAATTACTTGAAGAAAAGTCAAAGTCTATCTACCCAAAATTATTCTTCTACTACCTTGCTATGTTTTACATTTGATGACTTTCAATATCTCACCTCTAGGAAATACTTAATAAAATACTCATAAATTTATTGGCATATCATCATAGAGGTAGTAGGGTCTCCTAGTCAAGAAGGTGAACAACCATCTTGTATGGTGAAGCTCTGCATCATTTCCAATTTTTTTTTTTATTACTTGTTACTGTCTTTGATTGTTTGATCAATCTTACATTCTTAAGTTTGGTGGACTGAGCAACTTCGTTGAAGATAACAGTATGTAGTGTAGCAACCACTGTGAATGCCTATCATTTTGTTTTGAGGTCATGTATCATTTTTGTTTGTTTGTTTTTATGTCATTTTGATTTTGTCTTCATTGTTGTTTTGTTAGTTTTTCTAATCTTTAAAATAAAAAAAGAAAATATACTATTCTAAAAAAGAGCTCACTGAATGTAGAGCATTTTGATTAGTAGTGTCCTTATGTTGCACTAGTTACTTTCTATTTCCCAACAAAGAGCAAAAAGTAAAAGCTTGGGGAAAAGGAATATGTGAAAAATATAGTTAATGTATCTTTCATTGGTAAGCCTGCTTTCATCCATAAGTCTAACATGTATCCTGGTAAGTCTAATATGTAACTCTCTTGAAAAACTGCTGCATGATAATGATAGTCCTTCATAACAATTACATAGATTTCATTCCCTCAGTGTTTATGGAACTCACAATTAATGACTGATTGCCAGATATTTAACAGTGCACATGGGAAAGATGCCATACCTTTACTACAGAAGTTATTTTTTTCATGAATCTGTTTTCTACGATGTGAATATTGTGGACTTTGTCTTAACATGACTTATTTCCAGGTCTGTCCAATGCAGAGTGAGAGTTCTTTTGAATGTTGTAGTTACTCTGAAAGTTTTCTTTAGCCATTATGGAAGGATATTGTCAGGTCACTCTTCTGATACATGGATACATCTTACTAAGGTAAGTTCAGGGTTTGCAAGAAAATGAGATGCAATATACATAAGGTATTAGACTGTGAAAGAGGTATTCCTGGAATGAAATAAAGATTTTTCCCACTGGAACTAAAGGAATCAGCTGCCAACTGAATGTGTTATATCAGGGACAAACATATGTGCTCACATAGCCCATGTACCCATTAAATTGTTTCTTTCAATTCCTCAGCTTTTTCTCCAGTGTCAGACAGAGCACAGAGACAGAAGTCACTACTATAGACAAAGAGTAAACACTCCAATGTCCCCATTATTCATCGTATTTTCAATGCATTTTTATCAAATTGTTTTCACAAACTCATGTTGTTTAATTCCCACCACATACTTGCAGAGATACCCTATAGACCCAAGTTATAGATGAGGAAACTGCAGCTCAGGGGATAAAGTGACTTGTCCAATGCAGGTGACTAATATAAGGCAGACTCTAGGTGCAAATCATGTTTGTTGGCTGAATTCCATTTTTCTTTCTACCATTCCAGAGCTGCTGGTGCTGCAGTGGTAAGAAGGGGATGCCAGTGCCAGCTGGAGCAATTGGGCCTACAAGTAAAGACATGCTAAATGTCCAAATTCATCACATTTCCATATGTATAGTATGATACATATATGTAAAATATCCTCAGGAATTTCATTATAAACATTAATTTGTTTTTCATTACACATCCTCGAACTAATTCCTTGTCTCCTAAATTTTTATACCCACCCTTTTCAGGATCCTTTCTTATTTCTGCCTCATATCCTCATTTATTATTTCATGATCATAAAATAACCATGATGAACTTCTCTGCTCTCTCTGCCTCTTCCCCTTGGAGCCTTCTGTCTGGAATGGACTGTTAAGGTCTTTCACTTATATAACATCTGCTTGTTTTGTAGGGTGTTATTTTTCCCAGAAATCTTCCCTGGCTTCCCTTGTATCTAAATAGAAGGGAACTCTGCTAATTAGAATTTCTATTTCATTTATTTATCCTATGATTTCTACCATTATTTTTGTTTACTCTACTCTATTAGAAGAAGGGAACTGTATTCAGTAGAGTTCTATTCAGAACTCCTCTGATTCTGCAGTCATCCTTTGTATATTTCAGCTTAGCATTCATCAGCCTTCTACAGTTCACTCTTTCTTCCCTATCATGAGTGAGTGAGCCACTTGAGTGAAGTTAATATGCTCCTCCATCTGTGTACCTTCAGTTATTAACACAGCACTTGTTAACTTGCACTTAGATGCTAAATGGATAAAGGAAGGAAGAAATGAGGCAATTTGCCAAAGTTTGATTCTGCCGTCTTTCGTTCAATAGATTCTTACTAATCAAAAATTTTTATTTACTTGACTTTGTCTCTTTAATCCTTTTCTCTTCTAGTTCCTTTCCTTTCTACATTCCTTTTTCCTCTTCCTTTCCTTTTTACCTCCTTCCATATTTACCTATCTCCCTTTTCTTTCTGGCTTTCTGCGTTATTGAGAAGTGTTTTTCTGAAAACTTATTACATGGCAAAATGATAACAGAGAATGCAGGCAATGTCCTCGCCTTTAGGGTACTAACAAGAAACAGTAGAAAATAAAATGATTTTAAGAAATTGTTAATGATACAGAAAAAATAAATTGTGATAGAATTTCAGAAATTGCCTGACACAACTTTAAACAAAGTGTTTAGGGAAGATTCTTCTGAGAAAGCCATTTGTGTTGAGATTTGAATGATGAGAAGAAATAAACTTACCTGGTACAGGTAAGGACAAGTGCAAAGATGCTGAGACAGGTGTGAGCTTGAGGGCAAGAAGAAGATAAGAGAGGAGCAGAAATGCTTTGCGGTGAAGCGTTAGAGCCACTCCAGGATGGATCATGATAGGTACTAGTAGGCCACTGTTTTCTAAAGGCACTGGGAAGCCAGTGGAGGTTTCAATAGGGATGCGGCATGATTAAATTACCATATTTCAGTCAGAGTGGCTGCAACATGATAAGTGGAGTATTTGGAGTTTGCAGCCCAATATATGTGAAAGTAGAATGGGAAGACCAGAAAGGTGGCTATAGACATGGTCCAGGGAGGATTTGGCATTGCTATGGGACTGGATGTTAGCCATGAGATGGAGAGCCCCTGCTTCACAATGAGACCATCATTCATAAAGAGCAGTGCAACCTTAAGGAAAGGCTGAGACTCTAGACCTACGTGAGCTGCCTCTGGGAATTAGCCTGGCATTTAAGAAGGAAAGCTATGTCACCTCCAGCTCTCACAGGACAGCGCAGACCACACTTTCAGGACTTAAGAGCTGGGATTGTCGGGTAATTTCAAAAGTTCCAAGGGTCCCATGATGTATCTGTGTTCTTCAGGAATCATGTTCTCAAGCATATTGATTTTACTACTGACTGGGCCTGATGATGACAGGTCTTACTGTTGTCCTTATAATAACTAGTGGTAAAAGCTTACAGAATCAGCACTTCTCAATGATAGCTCAGGTGTACAGGTGAATACGTTTACTGGCTGGTGTTGCTTTGCACCCATTCCAAAATTTCATAATATTTTGTATCATTTTCCCCATTTTACTTTATAGCAATACAGACTGAGGTCTTAAAATTTAATTTGCATTTGCAGTTCTTCCAAAGAACATATATTCATACTCTGTTAAAATTTTCATTTGGAGTGTAAGTTCCAAATCATTTATTTTTTATGTCTTTGATTCACAAACCATCATGAAAGATGACTATTGATTCTCTCCACACACACCAGAAGTAGAATTATTCATAGGCCTTGCAAATAAATATTCTTACAGTAATGTTTCCCACAAGATCTAGTTGATTAAAGGTATCAGTAGCCGTAGAAAGAAAGCCCCCTATTTCCTAGCATTTTTAATAGGTTAAACAAAGTCAGATGTTTTGGGGGGTTGAATTTTAAGGAGAAGGGTGAGTAGGCTATATTGCATTTCTCAAGTAATTTGAGGAGGGAATGCTTTGACATAAGGCATTTAGAAGAGTCTTCTAATAAAAGATTTTTTTGAAGGTGTTTTTGTGTTCAAATAGCTAGGAAAGTCATTGTTTTGTCAAAAAATAATATCTTTTTTCATATACTTTGACACTGGCGAATACTATAGGATAAGAAGGAGCAACATAGAATAGTAAAGGTCCATGAAGTTTGGATATTTTGAAGTGAATGAGCAAATTCATTCACTAAGACTGGGTGAATTGAGCAAAGTAACAAAGCTGGGTAGGAAACCACTATTATAATTCTTATTCTGTATTTTAGAGTATGATGTTCATGTCTACCATGTATAGGTGGGAGGGTTTTTTAATTCGTTTTGAGGCACTGGGCATGGAACCCAGAGCTTTTTCACTGAACTACAGCTCCAGCTTCCTTTTGTTTTGTTTTGATTTTGTTTTGAGGGTCTCACTAAATTGCTACATAGCCCAGACTAGCCAGAACTTGTGATCCTCCTGTCAGTCTCCAGAGGGTTGGGATTATAGGACTGTTGCACCATAGCTGGCTAGAAGACCTTCTCTTATACCAGATTTCTTTCTTTACTTCATGATTTCCCTTTCTTTTTCTAAGTTTTTAATCTTGCCCACGCAACTAAGAACTACCACTGTGATGGCAAACACATGGATAAGTAAATCTATATCCAAAGAGTGTAAAAATCATTGATCAACCCAAGGAAGCCAAAATAAAATTTAAGTACATGGGAAGAAACTGTTTAACCTTTGGGTTCAAAAATTTTAAAGTTCATTTGACTTGTGCAGTTATTGGCTAGAAAGAGGTAGTGTCTTCATTGATCAATTATTCCATATACACCATCAGTATAACATAGCTATGAGAAGAGCTGAAATTGTCTTGGGGTCCATGAAGAAAAAATGTATACTGTACTCCTGTGAGAAGGAAGCTGCAGCCTATTCTGTGTCTATTCTGTGCTAATAAATCTGCTCCAGAAGTGCTGGCTAAGCATTCAGAAATGTGGACAGCAGTTACGCCCCTATCTGTATGGCTCCTTCTCCCTCAGGAGCTCTCATTTTGTGATTTCAGACACACAGGATGATAGCTGACCTCCATTTCTTTCCTGGTTAACTCTATTTTTCCATTCTTGGAGGACTATCTCTAACAAAGCTACTATTCTCTTTATATCACCTGAGGCACCTTCTGGATTCACTAGATGTTAGAAACAGGCAGCCTTTCCAACTTTCTTCTTGTATCTTAAGTTCCAATGGACACTAAAGGCAGGTGGTGGGATTCTAAACCTGATAGCTATTTCTCTAAACCTTTAAAAGGTCCTGGTCCTATAGCTATGTATTTGAATCCATTGTTTTCTTAATATGTACAGGGTCCATGGGAAACATTCTAAAAATTTAAGAATAAGCAAATAAATGAGCATAATGATGCACACCTGTAATCCCAGCACTCAAGAGGCTGAGGCAGGAGGATCCTTGCAAGTTCGAGACCAGCCTGGGCTACAAAGTGAGTGCCAGACCAGCCTGAACTGCATGGTGAGACCCTGCCTCAAAAAGACCAAAAAAAAAAAAAAAAAAGAATAAACAAATAAGCAAATGTAATTGTATATTTTCATGGGCTCTTCCAGTGGGATTAGAAAATAGGTATAATTTTTATTTTCCAAAGCCCTTTAATACCATATTAGGAGACTATAATTAGGAATTGCATACAAATAAAAAATAAAAATTTATGTCCATACCCCTGACACCCAGGCATTTAAAGTTACAAGTATCAAACTTGTTTTAGAAATTACTAGTAGGGGATGTAGAAATATTAACAAACATTTCAGTTTCTCCACCTTTGCCATTTAAAGATAAGCAGGAGAGAGGATCAGCAGCAAGAAAAGGCAAAGGGAGAGAAGTTATGGTCAAGGAAGTACAGGGTGCGATGGTAGTGAATGAATAAGGGTGCAGCCACTGGGTGTGGGGTGCCCTGGCTCAAAGAATGGTGCTTTGTCCAAGGAAATTACTCTTAATACTGTATATCTCCCTTGCCCATGTCTATTGTGCCATGTATTTTGATAGGATTTGTTGCTATTTAATACACTAAATTCCACAAGCATTTATTGAGTCTCTGCATAAGCTAGGCTGTACTTTGATACCTTGGAATCTTCAAAAATGAATACTTCACCTGAAATCACTTAGAGACAAGTAGAAAAGCTGATATATGATTCAGAGTTGAACACAAATTATAAATACAGGAACAAATTACCTTTGGAAATTGATAAGTGGGTCCTGTCACCCATTTATATCAACAAGGTCATCAGCAAGAAACAGAATCCAATTCAGATGTTTCAAAAATCTTTAGTAAAGGAGCTAGGAAACAGGTAGAGTTTGGAATGTTGTAGCCCTGGTCACACGTTGTTTTCCTTGTGCCACGTGACCGGGTCAGGCCCGGGTCATGAGCCCAACCACCATGATATATACTTTCTGTACTCTGTTCTATATGTCCCCCTTTAGATAACCATGCATTTCCTTTATGGTTACAATGTTTATCTAGGGCCAGGGAAAGGATGAATCAACCCAGGTAAGATCATAGGTAGTTATCTAGCCCAGGGTATTCTTTGTCTTTAGAGAAGCATTCCAGGGCTAAGTCAGGACTGCAAAGTTATCTCTTTACAACCCCTCCGGGATGTTTCTCCAGACACATTTTGAGGTTTACATTAAAACCAGAATTATTCTATCTTAAAATGATATGCTAAGAGTCACCGTCCCCTGCAACTGGAGGACTTGTAACCAGATCATAGCCTGAAGTTGTATATTCTTTGGGAACTCAACTGCACAGAGGTGGCAGCTGCTTTAAAGTAAATAGGGTTTCCCAGAATGGAAAACAATAATGGATTTATTAGTGGTGGTTTGGCAAATCATATCTCAGTACTATGATTGTGTAAAGGAATAGTAGACTCTGTAGAAAAGGGATATTTTGAGGTACAAGGCAAGGAAAAGATGCCAGGCCAGTAGAGGCCATGAAAAGAGGAATTTTCAAGGTAAAACACTTCTCAAAAGAACCAGGACTGAGAAAGACTGTCAGAGGGAAAATTATGCAAATTATCATTTCTAAGACTTCAATAGTGAAGGAGCCATATAAGGAGAAAACCATGTGCAGCAAGGAGCTGGAGGAAGGGACGGGGTTTTGTTTCTCTGGTGCAGAACCCAAACCATCTTAGAAAAGAGGGAAAGAAACCCTCTTGTGCTTCTATTTTTCTGCTGGTCTTAGTGTAAGTGAAACATAGTATTAATTCTCCTTCATAAAATTTAGGAACAGTATACTAAGAGTCTATAGAAGGGAAATACTACTTTTTAGAAGTTATCTGATGAATAAATTGCCATAATATATCCATGCTTAAAGCAGAGAGCTTAAACTACATTTTCTGTTGAAAGTTTAAAAGAAGAGTTTTGGTAAAGCTGGTGGTACATTTAGCCTGTACATGTTGATTCTTTCCTTAATCTAAAATATTAAGCATTGAGCTGGGGATTTAGCTCAGCAGCACAACGCCTGCCTGGCAAGCAGAAGGTCATGAGTTTGATCCCCAGTACTGGAAAAAAATAAAATAAAATATTAAGCATTTTGCAAAGAAAACTTACTATTAATTGAGCAAGATTTTTACTTTTGTGGATCTTGAAGAGTTATAGAAGGATAATATCTTTTCCACTCTTTCTAGTAGTTATATTTCTGGATCAGCTCATAGGTGCCTAAGATTTATATATTGGTATAGATGATATAGATATATAGTTGCTGAAGTCTACAGTGTAAAATATTGTGCCATATGTATGGCGCACTGAAAATATTGTGCTATTTTTTTTTTTTTCTGAGGTTTTCCACAGTGAAAATATTGTGTTTGGAACACTTAATTAAATTGCATTTTATATTATTATGTTAAAAAGCAGATTTTAATTAAGGATGTGATGTTGCTATTTCTGGTTAATGATACAATGCACTCTTCATCATTTTGCAATTAATCACATGACTAGCCCGGCATAATGGAAAATAAGTAGGAGGGATGCATTTAAAGTTTGGTGTATAGTTCCGGATGCCCCATTCAGTTCCACTGGTAAATCCTTGTTGGCATCATGAAAGAGTGAAGATTTAGTCACCCAAGATCTTTGAGAGACTTCAAGGAGCATAGTATTTCTCAGACACAATGTGCTTGCCATGAGACATGAGTTGGTACGAGCAAAGGTCACCAGACCTCTTCTGTAAAGAAAACGATAGTGCTTAGGGTCTTTGTAGATAACATTATCTCTGTTACCACTCCTCAACTCCATCACTGTAGCTATTTTAGTGCAGAAGCAGTCATAGCCAAAGAGAGAATGAATAGGCACAGCTGTGTTCTAGTAAGACTTTATAAAAGCAGACCACAGTCAGATTTAGTCCACAGACCACAGCTTACTGTGCATAGTTTATTGTGTTGTTGACGTTGTCTCAAAAGCATAACACAGATTATGCTGTCTAATATAACTACTACTCCACTCTCCAAAGGAGGTTTGTTTGGTAAATAAAAAGATGCAGTAGCAGTTTTATATTTATTTATCACAGTATTTATTAAAGTAAGATCATCTAAGATTGATTTGGGTTGTGATCTTTAATCTGAGTCACATCAGGAATCAATGATATAGGGTCGTAAAATCTTCTGGGAACAGTTATTTAAGAAAATGTTCTTTTGCCTGTATCTGGTAGTCCGAACAACTACTTTGAAGATAACAATACGCAACATAACAACCAGTGTTGATTTCCTATCATCTTGTTTTGAAATTCTGTATCATTTTTAATTTTTTATTCTCTTTAAAATTAAAAAAAAAGAAAATATTGGTCTCTTAGAAATTTTTTCTCAAAATGAAATGCAGAAGAAAACAATAACAAAGACATTCTCTCTGGGGGCTGAGGATTTAGCTCAGTGGCACAGCGCCTGCCTGGCAAGTGCGAGGTTGTGAGTTCAATTTCCAGTATTGGAAAAAAAAAAGATATTCTCTCTGACACCTGTAGTAATGATGAGAAAAGTAATACCCAGGGAGCAAATTATATCTAAGCAAATATTCCCGAGAAGATGTTTCCTGACATTTTCTCTATAACCTCCACCCCAACACAAATAGTAATTGAGTTTAAATTATAATTGTAGAAGTTTAGAAAGAAGTAAAACAAAAGCTTCAGGGCTACTAGTAATTTTCTGTTTCTTGATTTGGTTCTGGTAAACAGAAGTGCCACTTTATAGGAAAGCACCCAGCAGTTTACCTGATTGCATGTGTCCTTCATTTATGTTCTACTTAAAGTAAAATTTTTAATTATTGAAGGAATTATAGTGAAGTAAAGGAAATCAGTCTGAAATGCTATGTAAAATGCACAATTTGGATATATGAGTGATTTGATACATCAGTTAAGTTTAGCTGTCAATAATAAAGTACATGGCTTTGTTAGCAATGCTGTATTGGGATTTTGCTCCTAAATTACCTTATTTTTCTAAAAAAAGTTTCTTTTGTGGTTAAACTTCACAACATGTGGATATCTTTTTGATGAAAAATGCCCCAGTTTCCCTTCTGATCAGCAGCAAGGTGCTCGTCAGCCCAATTTATTACAGCCCTCAGACTTCCTATCAGGAAAGCAAAGGGCATCTTCTGTTCCTCCAGCCTGTATTTCTTATCTCCCTTCTGTCATTCATTTTGCTGGTTTCCTGCCTTGTGCAAACTGAAGCCTGAGCCCAGGATTCCTTAGGGGAGCTGAGAGGGTCTTATTCACCCAAGTAAAAATCCCTGGCAAACAAATCCTTGCAGCTTTATGAAAAAGCCAGGGAACTGGCAAGCACAAAAGGTAGTCTGGCAGGAAAAGCATCCGTCCAATTCCCTGACCTACAAACAGATCACATCCAGATGAAATCCTGCAGAATAGAAAATTATCAGGTACCTGCAAAGGAGTAGAAATTTAAGATTAAAAAAAGAAATGTGTTAAAAATTTTAGAATCTTGTTTTTAATTATTATTTTTCTAATGATAGGAGAGAGTTAAAATTTAGTATGTATATACTGAATTCATTATTTTAAGCTTTTTTGTCCTGCTATTTCATTGTCTTTATTTTTCAATGTGATTTCATTAACTATATTGGAAAATTATATTTTCCTTGTCAGATACCTTTATTAAGAATGCCTTTCTAAGATAAAATAAATTATCTCCTTTTAATAGAAACTTTGGCTTAGTATATTAATAGCACAAATGAATATGATTATTGTATTTAAGGTAAAGGTATATTGTTCTCAAATTTTACAATATATTCTTACTTCTAGTAACAAACTGTATTGGATTTGTTATGCATTACATGTACATAGTATAGCAGTAATACAATATTTCTGAAGATTTGTTCTCCACTATGAAAGTATTTTGTAACTGCTGATTCATCAACAAATGCAGCTACGACAGGAATGTTATAGAGTTTGACATTTTAGAAAGCACAAGTTGAGGTTTGAATGCGCCATACGGAAAACATGGACTACAAACTGGGTCCATTAGAACTGAAATTTTTATCTCTACTGCAATCAAACTCAATGGATTCACATCTTGGTGAGTGCAAAACCGACAGGCACAACCAGGAGGTAAAAGGGTGGAGAGAGATTTATTACCTGCAGCAGGTATGGAGAGCATTAAAGTTATTTACAAAGCAGTGCTCTACCTGAGGAAAGGAAGGAAGTTTTATTCCAGGAACCTATTCATATTCATATGGGAAAGCACATTGAGGAGAAGCATATTTCTAAGCATGCTCAGTTTAAGGTCATCACAGTTGAAGAAGGAAGAGTAGTAGACACATTTCTGGACATGCTCACCTCAAGGTCATAGATCATATATTTGAAAAGGGAAGATGGCAGACAGGTGTGCTTCTGGGCGTGCTCAATTCATTGTTATAGTGAGGTACATTCTCTTGAGTTGACCTAAAAATAAATTAGAGTGGCTTAATGACACTGATTTCTTCTATAAATTTTTCCAAAGACTTTTAGGTATAATGGAAAGAAAGGACAGCTCTGATAGTACATGAATGCAGGAGTTTGCCCTTGTTGTAGTCAAGGTTTACAGGAAAAGGATTTAATATGGGACATATAATTTATAGAATTAGTTTATAATATTCACCAAAAAGTCAAATGCAGAAGAGTGCAGGAGATCTGTCCACACACTAGAGACCTTAAGAATCCAGCTGAGGGCCTGGATCCCATGGTAATGTCCTGTAAGGGTCCAGCTGAAGACTTAGAGCCCATGGCAATGTCCTATATGAGTACAACAGTAGGCCTAGAGCCCATGACAATGTCTGATGCAAACCTGTATCAAGGATCTGCACTGGGAAGGCTCAAACATCAGTGATGGAAGCTAGAAAGTCTGTATCAGCAAGGTTTCAAGGATCTGTGCCAGCAGGAAGAGGGGTCTGCACTAGATCCAGGAAGTGATGATGCTCAAGGTAAGGACCAGAGCTCCCCCAAGGAAAACTGCAGTCATCCTCAACAACAGCGAGGAGCTGAGCTCCTCCAAAGATAACAGCTGAGTTCATATCAGGAAAACCAGTGTGACAAGCTTTTGCAGGAGAATGAACAGCACACCTTCTTCCCCTCTGATTCTCCTTTTATGCTATTGGCAACAGTCCTCGGGTGGGCCATCCACATTGGCACCATGTTGACTCAGTTCAGCTGAGTGTTACAAGCTGACCATTAGTTAATCCACCACAGCCCTGAAGATGCCTGTCTTGCTTAGTGGCTAAAACTACCTCTTGTTCACTTAGTGATGTGGGAATTTAATTTTTATGAGCTTCCATTTTCTTATGTATGGGAATACAAATTTCACTCTCACATAGTTATTATCTGGAAAAACTAGCAAAGTAGACAGTGATAAATGATAATTTCTCTTCTCCTGCAAAAACATTATCTCAGTTAATTTTGTACACAGGCTCATTGGAAGATTGTTGTGTTGGTCTCCTACTTTAAGGAATAATCCCAGTATTTTCCTGGTTTATAACCCCAAGCAGTTGCCAAAGATGTCAGTAGTTATGGACTGACACATTTCAATGTTTCTTCCCTTCTTGGAATTCAGGTTCAAGGGATGGGTACTATTAAGGATGGATACACAAGGGAGTGAGGAAAAACAAGAGACTGAGTCAAATTTCTGTTGCAATATGGCCTATTTCACCCTGCTCATCTTACACTGGCCACAGCAAAGCACTGATGGAGCCTCACAATGGAGCAGGGATGTATAGTTTGTCTAGAGAAATATTCAACGGCATTTGTTATTGGAGAGAAAAAGCAAAATGAATTAGTGTTTCAATGATATTGTCAGTCAGGGTTAAGCAATGGAGTAATGAGGTTTTCCTAAAAAATCTTAGGTCAAATAATGGTGATAGTTGATATACTAGCCATCTAATATAGTCTAAAATGAAGAAAGAAAACAACAAGAGAATGTAAAGCCATGCAAAAAAAATTCTTAAAACTGTATCTGTGTGCATGTGAATGTGGTATTTTTGGAAGGGATGTCATACAAAATGACTTTCACACATGTGTAATGAATTGATGAACTTATTTGTGGATCTATTAAGATCAAACGAGACATATGCCTACTTATAAACTGGTCAAAAATGTTCTTCCACAGATGAAGAACAACTAGTTTCAGAGTATAAAATACAATATGATTAACTTTTAAATTGGGTTTAAAAAAAGCGTTACCTTACAGATAAATTGAGTTACTAGAGCAGTTTTACTTTAAGAAACTGAATTAAGGGCTTTGAACTTAATTTAGTTCTGAACAGAATATGCTTGGTGTAAATTTTTTTAAATTAATTTATCTTTGGACTAACTCTTTTGAGTACAAAACAAAGCAATTTTTAAAACTTTTCTTTCATATTTATGGCCCTGCATCAACTTTTCTCTATAATAAACATGAATAATAGAGCGCTTGCAGGTGGAAGCCCCATCTGCGCACACATCCACTTCTGCAAGTGACGCATGCATGCGGGGGCTCTCACTGCAGTAAGCAGGAACTTTTTAATCCAATCACTGGGTTGAAATACTTAATTCACTTTCATCTTCATTATATATTTTTGATTAATGATGGAAACACTCCAATTATAGGTACAAAATTCCATCCTAACTAGTGGAGAAAATTCCAGACAACTCAAAAGGCTTCTCATATATCAATTCTACTTTTAAAATATTTAGAAGTAGGAAAAACCTAAATAATTCTCTTTAAAGATTGAATCGTTAATAATTTTGGAGGGGGGCCTAATACTTTAAGAATACACAGGTTAGGAACACAGGTTTTAAAACAAACAGGTTTGTTCCATTTCTAATCTTACTCCTTTAACTGTTCAGATTTGTGTTCAGGGAAGTTTGCATAACCTTTTTCTAGATTTAGATTCCTCATTTGAAACAAATAGGATAATCATAAATTTGCTCAGATAATTCAATTAGAATTACATGCCTAGGAGGTAGTGTTACTTACTGAAGCATAGTCATTCTATTATTCCCCATTTCATAAAATACATGGTAGCCAAAGTATGTATCACTGGCAAAGAATTACTGTTATACATGTGAGATAGTTAAAGATGTTTCGAATATGTAAATGAAAGGATATTAAATTTGAAGAGCTCTTCATCCTGAGTCCTTCACTAGTCCTTGGAGATATACATATATGTAAATTGCAGATAATCCCTAACCTGAGGGTAGAGATTTCAATAGTTACAATGCCTTTTAGAGAGAATATTTAATAGAGCACTGCAGCACATTGATTTAACAGTTTTGGATGGTCACAGGATCCTACCATACAAGCTCTGAGATGTTGCTAGTCTAAAAATAAGACTTTTGTTCACTTTAAGACTCATATGTGGAAATGAGTCACTGAGCCATGGTGAGCCAAGGTGTGTGTGAAGCACATGCTGCAATTTTGTTTTATTTTAGTTTCAACTAAGTGCAGAGTGATTGCTGCTGCAGTAGTAGTTAATGCAGTATAGTACTATTATAGTAACGTAATCCAGGGGACCAGCTGTGTGTTCCTATGTAAAAGTTCCCGTTAACTGTGGTAGCTTAATAGTAATAAACATTTATTATTTCATACAGTTTCTGTGAGTCAGTGGTAATTGGAACAGCTTAACTGATTCAGGGTATTTCATGAGGTTTTTGTCAAGACGCCAGCTAGAGCTGAAGTGATCTGAGGGTTGGCTGGAACTAGGGAATCCATTTGCTAGAATGTGCTCTCCTGTGTGTAGCAAGTTAACACGAGTTGTGGGTGAGAGGACTCAGTCCTTTGACATGGATCCTCCCTCCATGTGACACCTCAGTGTCTTCACGTACAGGCAGATGGCTTCCCCCAGTGTAGTGGTAAACGCCATATATGGTCCTCTGTGACCCAGTCTCATGAGTCATACTCCTTCAGGTAAGCAATTTTCATGGTTTTACAGATCAGTCATAATCAATCTAGGAGGAAAATAAATGTGAATAACAGGAACTAAGAAATATTTAGGCCCATTTCAGTGCATGGTAAGAATTTTTATATGCTTAATGCCCTGAGATTCATTGGAAAGATTTAGAAGCATACAAATTCTATTTCTTAAAAAAAATTTACCATTATCATTTTTATGGTATTCTGTTTAAAATTACAGAATATGTATAGGATTGGAAATATGAATTTGATAAAACTTTTTTAAATGACCTTTTTAGCCTATTGTTAGTAAGAAACTTGAACTTTTAGTTTGGAAAAACACTATTTTTAAGAAATTTGTTTTATGCTTGAAATGGTTACATAAAAGACTTTTTATGACTATCTCTTCAAATTCCTGATAAACATCTTCAGTAAAAATTGAATTCATGTAAGTAGATATTAAAGTAATCAAAATCATTTTTATAATCATTTAAAATTCATATCAAATTATGTTTAAAATTGCAATAGCTCTTTCTTTTCATTTTATGGTGAAATGTGAATAGATTTAGAATCTAATTGATCTTTTTTCTTGTCAAGTGTTTCAAAATAATAATGAAGTCCTAATTTGCTAGTTAAAGCCCATAATCTTGTCTAGTAGTTCCTCGGGCCTGGCCGCCTTCTTATGGATCCTAACCACACCACAGACACCAGAAGTGACTCTGGCACACTAGGTACTGGGTTGCCCTACTGCTCCCCATGACTGCTTCAGATGCATGTCTCTTGCAAACCTGTAACTCATTCATAGCCCCTGAGTAGCACACACTCATGTATTGCCTAAAGATATTTCAAAGGACTCCATATACCAAGGGATTCCCTCAGTCTTATAATGAGTTCAAAATTACTATTGCCAAATGATATAACTGTGGTGAAGTCATGGCACAACACATCCTTCAGATTCACACACAAACATACTGTGCTCTCAGTTGTATAAAAGTGTAGCACATGCATTTAAGTCTTGCACTTAATACCTGATAATGGTAATAAATGACTTAGTTACTGGTTTATGACCTTACTGGAGTTTACATTTACTATTAGTTTAGAGTGTACTTCTACTTATGTAAAAAAAAAGTGTACTATGAAATTGTGTGTATGCCATGTTATCCTGGTAGAAGCTCCAAATATCTGATGTTTACTAAATTTCTTGAATGCATAAGATGTCCTACCAAGTGACTGACCTACATCATTTGGGTTTGTGTAAGTGCATTCCATGATTTTCAAACAATGAGGAAGTTACCTGTAATACATTTATCAAAATATGTCAGGGACTGGGGATTTAGCTCAGTGGTGCAGTGCCTGCCTGGCAAGTGCAAGGTCGTGAGTTCCATTTACGGTACCAGAAAAAAAAAAAAACAAAAAACATGTCCCAGTCACTAAGTGAGGCATGACTATATTTTAAGAGTATGATAAATACATTTCATCCTGGAATCATTTAGAAAGCATTTCAAATTTTCAGTAATACTTACTCATATGCACTTTAAGAATGAACTTGTGTTCAATAGTGATTTGTCATTTTGATTATTTGCAGATATATTAAGCCATACTTCATGAAAACGTTTCGTGTAGTATTTCTCTAACTTGACTCATTATGAAAAGCATTTGGGAAGATTTATGTGAATGATTTTTAAATATTGATAATCAGATATTGTTAGTTATGACTCTTGTAGTAGCCATTTTCTACATTCCAATCTTAACTGAAAAGTCCAGGATAGCTACAGGGAAATATAGAAGCACCAAAAAAGACATCAAGTTACTCATGTTCACTGGCACTCTGAATTTCTCTTTGCTGCCTCTCCTTCTGGGCAGCCCCAAGCTTACTTTCTTATACAAGAAATGTAGAGTGTTATGCAGTATTACTGAGTATTACTCTACTCAGTGCTATTCAGTAGAGCATTACTCAGTGGAAATGTCCATAGGATCAATTATGTTTACAGTTCTTGATATATTAATGTGCTTCCTTCTGTTAAATTATACAGTTTTTATTTTTTTACCTAATTGTGTTTCCCTTTTACCCTGTCTGCAAGGAAGCACAGAAGTTACTGGTTTGCTATAGAAATACTAGTTTTGGGTAGCTATTATATCCTTTTTCCCCTTACTTGTGACTTTTTATCCATGTTATAATTTTATAATAACAGCATAAGCCACTAGTATTGAGAGAAATGTAACACTTTTTATAAAATTAATTTTAATATTAGAAAAATAGTTACTGTAAATGTAATTATATATTACCATATATGAGTATAACAATAGACTATATATATGCACACCTATATGACAGGTATATATACATACCCATGCATATATGACAAAAGGGACATTAATTTTATTTATAATTCTTAAAGTATTTGTAATAAATTAAAACGATACAAACATTTGCTGAGCACCTACTTTGTATTAGAATCTGAAGGAAATCTAAAGAAAAAAGAAGTGACCCTCCTCAAGGCAGGAGGATCATAAATTTGCCAGGAGCTGGCAAACAATAATAATTCGTACATATTTAAGTAACTTCAAGTAATAAAACATCATGTCTTGGTTAAAAGAGGGTATGTTTACTAGGGTATGTTTACTGTTAACAACTTAACAGATAACTTGAGAGAGTTAGTTTGTTAGTTGTTTCCTGTTAGACTGTATATATAAGCCAGAAGTATTTCAGCATAAACTAGTTCCTCAACTGATGTGTGACAGTGTGGCCTGCGCTTTACTTTGAGTCTGCTACTTAAGAGCTACTGTGTATCCCTCAGCAAGTCCCCTTGGCCCTTGGAGCCTGGGTTTCTCCATCAATCAAATGGAGTTGGAGACCACGTGTAGGACTATTGTAATGATTAAATGTAAGACTTTATACAGAAGAGTGGAGGCATCAGTACTGACATTAGTTATTGATTTTCCTTTCTTTTTGGCCTGAGACAGCTTCCAACGTAACCTCTCCTATAGCAGGTATTACATCCCCAAGATACAGATTATCTCTATTACCTTGCTAAATCACAGAGATTCAGAAAGGCATGTAAGCCTCTCAATATTTAGAATAGTTGTAAGACTCTGAGCAGAAATTTTCTCATGATTCCTTTTATTTGCTAACTACCAGCTAATTGACCTATACGTAAAAGTATTGTAGTCTCATGGGTTAAGATTGAAAGTTCTGAATTAGTAACACCTGTCTGAATTTGCTCTTCCATGGAAATCTGGCTCATATTTTACTCTTATTTTAAATTTGGATATTTTTTCCCTTTCCTTTCCTTTCCTTTCCTTTCCTTTCCTTTCCTTTCCTTTCCTTTCCTTTCCTTTCCTTTCCCCTCTTCTCCTCTCCTGTCCTTTCCCTTCCCTCCCTTTTCTCCTTCCCTCCCTTACCCTCCTTCCCCCCTTCCTTCCCCTCCCCTCCCCTCCCTTCCCCTCTCCTCTCCTCTTCTTGCCTTTCCTTTCCTTCCCCTTCCTTTCCTTCCTCTTCCTTTCTTTCCCTTCCTTTCCCTCTCACCCCCTCTTTTCCTCTCTTTTTTCTCCTCTTCTTTCCTTTCCTTTTCTCTTTCTTTTCCTTGCCTTCTCTCTCTCTCTCACTCTCTCTTATTCTCTTTCTCTCTCTCATGATACATGATACAGGATATTGGACCCAGCACTTTCTCAATGAATTACACCACTAGTCCTTTTAAAACAATTTTTTAAAATTTTGAAACAGGGTGTCCTTAAACTGCTAAATTGTCGAGGCTGGGCTAGAATTTATGATTCTCCTGCCTTAGTCTCTCAGAGTGCTTGGATTATACCACCACACTCTGCTTAAATTTAAACATTATTAAGGAAGAATTTTTAATAATCTGATGCCTCACAAAATGTCCAAGTTCACATGTAGGTTGTTTCATTTTTCAGGAAAAAATTTCTAAGTATGTTACATACAATACTGTAGCTAGTAATAGTTTCCAATTAAATCCTAATTCTGAAACTACACAAGGGTTGACAGATTTCAGTATTGGAAGATAGGCAATTGGCCCATGATCCATTTGATAAGAAATGTTATAGATACTCCTATTATTTTTGTTTCATGCTGAAATTAAGGCAAAACATAACCTTTTCTGCATCAAAAGATCAAATATCTAACAAAGAGATACAGCATGGTACATGGTAGTCTTGCTAGCATGTACATTTGAATGATGTACATAAATGACATTAAGAATGCAATTTTTTTAATAGAAAAGAAGGTACTGTACACAATACTCACTTGTAGCCATCTTTTGGTCTGTGTAAGTAGATCACATGTAGTGGATGAATTCTCTCATTGTGACAAGATACTGCTCTGACCAGAAGGAGTCAGACAGCAAGCTGACATTGAGCGCCTATGTGACAGGGAAAGTTGTCATCAGTAAAAGCTGTCTTTCTACTTGTCTATTATCTTTGTCAAGAGTGGCCTACTTAGATTACTGTTGAAGATTCAATTTTCATCTTTTGTCTGGGGTCTGCTCCTCAAGGAAATCATTTGGTATTCAAAGCAAACACTCATAACTGATGGGGAACTCTGATGACAGCTCACATCATCATGGGAGGCCTTTAGGTACTTACAGACTGATTTGCCAAATATGTTTACATTTAATTAAGAAAACGCTCCTCAACCAGGTGAAGGTTGTTGAATGGGAAATTCAATTGTTTGGAAATATGCACGTCCTCCAACAGACAAGAGAAGGGAATGAATTAAAATAACATCTTGTTAAAGGAAAATAGTTTGCAAAGAAAGAAATGACAATCCTCAGTGCTGATTTTGTGTTTAACCTCAAATACACGTGTATAGCTGCAATTGCAAGTGGGGTATTAGGTGTTTTTACTTCATTATAGGGTCAGAAGTGGCCCTCAGAGCCCTCAGACTGTGAGTAGCCTTCATCTCCAGTCCTCTCTCTGTCCTTCTTCCCTTCCTCCTCTCCCTGCCCCCTTGGATTCTTCTGTGTTGGAATAAGTTTAAAGCCAATGAACAAGCCTTAAATTCTCTTTGTGCTGCATGTTAGTAGCAAAATTTTTACCAGAACATCTTATGGCTATCAAAGTCAGTTCTCCTATCTAAAAAATGTATTAAGATTATGTGTTAATGACTATCCCATAAAGTTCATAGGTGAAAATTGGATGAAATAATGAATGTGAAAAGGTCTTCTTCTGATGCCAATATCTACATATTGTATTCACTGAGGAGGGATGATATTTACATCCTTGGCCTGAAGAAATTTAGAGAAGCCCCTTGTCTCTAAAGGAAAAAATTCTAACCTGTAACGTTCCATTTTGCCCTGTTGGTGAAAATATTAAAGATGGGAAATTCTGACTTAGCAAGATACTTTCTTGGATTAAGGAATGCAAGCATGAAAGCCCCCAAATCATCACCTAGCTTAGAAGATAGTTCAGAGGAACCTGCTTCGAGTTTGCTCGCAGAGAGAACCTTGTCCCCGGTCGCATGGTAAATGGCAGCGGGAGCAGCATCCAGTGCCTTCTTCCCATGCTCAGTCACCTCGGCAGAGAACTCCCTGGGCCAGACCGTGCTCAAGCTGAGACCACGGAGCTGCCAGGAAATAAACGCAGTGACTAGAAACACACAAATACAAAACCAAGCCTTTTCCCCTGTGATGCTGGGCCATCAGGAAAATGATGGCGGGAGTAGCGTCATGGGGTAGAGAAGGGTCATCAAGATCCCTCAGTTGCCGTGCTTTGCGAAAAAGAAAAGCATGTCTTGGACAGAGGCTTGTTCCCAGATGGTGGGTCCTGGGGAATTTTCTCCAGGTCCTTGGTGTGGTGAACAAAGAACTAGACAAGATACACAGAAAAGGTAGCCGGAATGTACATCTACTGAACACTGAAAAGAAGTTCACTCTGCAGGTGGAAGCAGGCCGGTGATCAGACTCATGGCCATGGAAGATAAGGGAAAGGGGTCTTTGGTATCTGGGATTCTTCCTTTGGCTTCTCCTTCATGCAAATAAAGCATTGGGATGTTTTTCTATTGCAAACTCATGTGGCCTGGTGTCAGATTTAAACTGTTTTATGGAAATACCTGTTTGGCTTTGCACCAGAGGTAAATGAAGAATTGAAAATACCAGTTTAGGGGCTGGGGTTATAGCTCAGTGGCATAGGCGCTTGTCTGGCCAGCCTGAGGTCGTGAGTTCAATTCCCAGTACCAAAAAAAAAAAGAAAATACCACTTTACTAATGAGTTTCGCACAGAGCTCAGGAGCTGCAGTGTCATCCTAGGCCTCATGGTCTGTGCATGTGCCCTCAGGCTCCATGATTCTCACAGATTTTGTCAGGTTGTTTAACCAGCTTGCCCCAACCCTCGTCTATTTCAGGCTGAGAATATAAGGTCATTGAGCTTATGCTTGTGTCCTGGTGTCTGCCTGACTAATTATAGTTTATGAAGGTTTTAATGGATACATCACAGTCTTAGTTCTCTTCCTTGACAAAAATGTATGAAGAAGAGGTGGTACAAATTATAATTAATGAATTTGTAGAATTGCTGAGTGGTATCCGGTATGTATATAATCATAATCATGATAATGATAACTATTAACATGGACATAATTAAAACTTCACATAATAAAAGCTCTGTATATATAAGTAGCCTTTATTGCCATAAAATAATTGATAAATTTCAATTCTGATATTGTTAGTGCCAGGTTTTTTTTTAATTACTTATTAAGTTGATATGCTCACATTCCACTAAATGCTGTAACTATTTCTTTTTCTTTTCCAGACAGGGTCTCACTGTGCAGTTCAGGCTGACCTTGAGCTCACTTTGTAGCCCAGGCTAGTCAGAACTCAAAACAATCCTCCTGCCTCAGCCTCCTGAGTGCTGGGATTACAGGCATGTGCCACCACACCTGGTTTAATGCCTTAACTTTTAACTGAGTGATTTATGTCTTTGGTGAAATTTGACCATGAGGAGGTATTTTTCTGGCCATTTTAGCTTTACATCTACTCTTTTTTTTTTTTTTTTTTTTTAAAGCAGTTTAATACAGAGAACAGAGCCAGGCTAATTATCTCCTAGTTTTCATTTACATAGCTATCATTCACTGCCAGTGATTTTAGCAATGCAAAATCTGTTTTATCTAAAGTGGAATCCATTTAATACAACTAAGAACTCCTCCCTATAACTGGCTAAAACCTGAAAGAAATCTAGTAAAAGAAAACGGCAGGGCTACCCATAGTTTTTGTGTGGTTTTTATGTTTTCTTTATGGTACCGGGAATTGAACTCACGACCTCGAGCTTGCCAGGCAGGCACTGAGCCACTGAGCTAAATCTCCAGCCCCAGCAGGATTACCCATAGTGAGAGTCCTGTTTGGGACAGTAGGGATCTCTTTTCTTCAGTAGTAAAGGGCTAAAAAAGAGATTTCAAAGTGTTAAGTTAGTTGTAGTAAACATAGTGGGAAAGGTATCATTCTCTATTTGAGCTTCTGCAGAATCCCTAGGGGATGGCAAAACGGCCATTTGGGGGTGCTTGCTCACTTTTATTCTGTCTTTTGTCTTGTAAACGAAGGTTCCTAAAGAGAGCTTTCTTTAAAATAAAGCTTTTGAATTAGCCACAGAAAGGTTGAACTGCTAAGTCAGATTACCTTTGCCTCTGAGTTCTGTTTGAGAGGCTATGTTGTCTTTTCCTGCCAGGAGAGCCCTGACTCAATTTCCTAGTTAGAATTTCTGAAATGCCTTGCTTTTGCTGCGATTCCATGCATAGGGTGCTCAGGAAAATAACGCACACGCCGGGCACGTGCAGACCCGCGGAGCACGGTCCGCGTGGGAAGACAGACTTTGCCATTTTTCTTTCCCCTTGAAAAGATCTGCTCTCAGCTCAGTTCCTTCGTGGCTTTGGATTCTTATAGAGCATTTGAAAACTGGAAAATCTCCTTTCAGTGATGTGAAATCCCCTACTTTAAAAAGTAATTGTTCACTGGAATTCCAAATGTATATAAAAACACAAAAGGATATTTAATGCAAAATGTATACCGCGATATGATTCAGAAAATTATCCCAGAATATGTCGCTTTCATGTACTGACTGTGGGTCCATGAAGGGCCCACTGAAGAGGCCCAGCCTGGCCTGGGCAAGGTCTTAATGTATCACCATCGAAAAGTGTTTCACGATGTATCAGTGAGAGGCATGGCTAACTTATGAGGCAGGGTTAAAAATAAGTGAATATGAGGGAGGGATTTCACGCTGAGGAGCTGAAGGGGGCACCACTCTGCTGAAGAGTAGATTGGCTTATCCACCAAAGGAGGGGAGCAGTGAGGAGCTGTGGGGTGCGCTGGAGTCCTGTCGATCATTATCTCGGTTGTGGTTTGCAAGGTGACTCTGGAAATGATTTTACTGCGTGAGGTGCCAGTTTAGTCTCCTTGAGATGACTGCTTCTGTTGGCGAAGTCTCAGTTTTGCTGAGAATCTCTTGGAATCCAAGATGATCATAGGTTTAGAGCAACGATTAGTGCCTTCCAGGTGCCAGGTGTCCAATGGTAAGGGAATGTCCCTCAATCTCTTATCTTGATAACCTCAGTCTTGAAGAAAAACAGGTTATGTAAGTTTAGAGCTCATCAACCTTGTATTACCAGGTTTTAGACAAATACTGTAGTAATACTGTATTTCTTAATGTACTTCTACTGTATTTCTTAAATGATTAACATGCAGAGTTTATGTGCTACTGTATGCTTCCTCAAAGTTGTAAGGTAATAACCAGAGAAAGATACAAATTAAGGTCAAGCTTTTGCTCTGTTTAGTGACACATTTTTAATGCTGTTAATAACAGGTTGAAGGTTCAGGATTATGTTTGGTTTCTGTCTCCCTGGTGGTCTCTGTCTCAGAAAGAATTTGAGAAAAATGACAGAAGCAGAAGCAAGGTCTTCCTTCCTGACTTGCCCCATCCTTTTCTCCCTGAAGCAGGTCCCAAGGCCTGCTAAGGGTTCTGGTTTTACACCGCAGCAGACCGCAGGACATTCTCCTATGACAGTGGGCCTTCCCGTGCCCAGAGGATAGGAGCAGACACAGAGACACAGGGAAAAACCTGAATTGGATCCACTTTTAGAGCTGCACACACAAAGCTTCACCGCTCTGAAGTCCGACTTTGCCCCACTTGCTCACCCTTCTCTCCTCAATCTGGCCTTCACTTCCCTGTCCCTCAGAAATCCTGATTCCTTATGCGTCTGTGAGGCTGTGTCATCAAAAAAAAAAAAAAAAAATTAAGTATCCATGCTTCATTTCTAACTGTAGTTTTTGAGAACCTGACTCAGAGAATTATAAGCTCCAGTTTGTCTCTCTATTGTGATTTCTCAGTCAATGTTAACTGAGTGAGCATAATGGTAATAAAATGAGAATATAATAACCTGTTATATTGGTCTAGTAGACTTACTGGTTGGGACCTTTAGCTCCCATAGCCATGTATGAGCTAAGTGAATAAGAGGCATGATGTTTTAGAAGGACACAGGAGAGTCTGCAACTTGAAGACGGTGTTCTCCAGTGCAAATGTCAGCCACATCTTTAAATTTCTAATAACCATTGTTTTTTTTAGTCAGTACAAGTAGGTAAAAACTCAATATTAATACTATATTTAATCTAGCTAAATATATCCAAAATATTGTTCAATAGGTGATCAATCATATGACAGGTAATTAAATAAGAAGCATTTACACTTTTTGTTCTGGGGATATAGTTCAGTGGTAGAGCACTTGCTTTGTAGGCATGAAGCCTTAAATTCATACCCTAACACTAACAAAAAAAATAAAAAAGAAGTACTTAAGGGAGTTTTTTAGTATATGTGCTGCTGAAGGGAGCACTCAGTATAATTGTTAAAACAAAATCTTTCAGATCTGGTGCACATGTTGTATTTGCAATACAAGTAACTCCGATGAGTCATATTTCCTGCCAGTACTTGGAAAGTGACTGCAAGGAGTCAGAATAAGGGAAAAAGAAGAATTAGGAGCAAAGATGTATTACAAAGAAGTCCACCTGTACAGATGTCTGGTCTTATTAACTGACTGAGAACTAAAGACCTGAAGATGAAAGGAAGGAATTTTATCCATCACTTTTTGCACAAGGTGGCTCCATTGTATTAACTGCTGCCATGCCTTGTACTCGGTAACCAGTACCAGAGGACCAGAGAGATTCCACTGGGGTTTCTTCCAAAGGCATCAAAAATCTCTCTGAGCAGGAAGTGAGAGGACAAAGTGGGATAGGCCCAAAGCTGGGAGTTGTCAAAATGCACCCCAGGGAAATGAGTTAGAGAGAGGAAAAAATAAATGCTAAAGTAGTGGCAGAAATAGGGGTGGAAGTGCCAGGATGTGAGTGGCACAAGAGAATGATGAGAATCTATCCCTATTCTCAGGAAGCAAATAACATCACTTAATAAAGTAAGTTCCATGAGGTTAACATTTGTGGAAATGCGTTATTTCTTTATCCCATAGTTTTCAGCACTTTTAGAAGACTTCATTATTTAGAGCAATTTTAGTTCCACAGCAAAATAGAGAACAACGTACACCTATCTCCTCTTGTTGCCACATACATATGTACAGTTTTCCCCCACACCAGCTATCAAAATCCCACAGCCGAATGGTTCATTTGTTGCAAGGGATGAGCCCTTGTGTGTATGTCTGCCACAGAAATATCTGTGATGTACAGCAGGACTCATTCTCAGGGTGGCACATTCTGCGGGTGTGACACATGGATGATACGTGGATTCCCCCTTTAGAGCAGTACACAGATGAGTTTCACTGTTCTAAAATTTCACCGGGCCCTATTTACTCATCCTTCTTCCCTAAGTCCTGGCAATCACAGATCTTTTCATTGTCCCCATAATTTGGTCTTCTCTAGGATGTCCTATATTTAGAGTCATATATTATCCAGCATTTTCAGATTGACTTCTTTCACTGGGTAATGTCCACTGGGGACACAGCTCTTAATACACAACACTAGAGTGAAATCTAATAGTTTCAAGAGTGAGCAATGAGTGTAGCACTAAAATGTTTGTCCCAAAAATACTTTGGTGAAGTTCATATTCTGAGGTTTATGTGTCATACATTACCACTTGGGAACAGATACAATGTATCTGTGCCACTTACAATGAGTTCCATGAAGCAGTAGCATCAACTTCAGAGTGCAGAATCCCAGGCCTACCTTGGATCTGATGAGTGAAAATCTCTCTTTTAACAGGCTGTCCAATGCTTCGTATGCACTTTAGTTTCAGAGCACTGCATTGCAATGGGATTTATTCAAATCTGTTCATTTAAGATGTTTTGCTGATCATTATAAAATAGTAAATTGATTTCCAAAAATAGTAGATATCTTTAAAAATAAAGTAAAATATAAAATAGGTACAAAATATATGCATTAATAAAAAGTGAATTATAGTCTGGATGTTCAGTCATATGAACAACCTGCTATTTAAAACAGTGTTCTTCAAATTGTTTGTCAGACATTGAATTTCATTGTTCAAAAGCAAATTCTTGGAGCCCAGCCCTCACTTATTTATATCATAAGTCTGAAAGTCTGAATTTTGTACAAGATATCTAATAGTATGCCTAATAAGGCTTAAGAACCATTATTCAAAGGGAAGTGATTATGAAATCTATTGCATAAAGCCTTCTTTTATAGTTTGGATAGAGCACTAACATATCATCTCAATGAGCTTTTATGTAAATTTCTAATTAAAAAAATTAATCTTGCTTTATTTATGCATTTATTTTTCTTCTGTAATCTGTTTTGAGAGCCTACTATGTAGGAGACTCTGCTTAGATACTGGGCAATTAATGGTAAAGTTCTCTTATCTAAGAATGCTCATTCTGCTTGATAGGCTATAGCCTCTAGTTGACATAGTTTGTATAACTTGGTGCTACATAATGTGAAAAAGTCTCTGAGAGCCAAGAGGAGGCAGCCCTAGCTATGACCAAGGATAGGCCCTTTGGGAAAGGAGGAGACTGTGCCTATTTTATAACCAATATGCCCAAAGCATTTAGATCAGATTACCTTCATAAACTCTATCAATTACATTTTTCCTAGACATATTCTCAAATGATATGTCAATACTTTAGTCACTGTTTTTAAGCAATTAAATATAGTCATTCTATCCACGGTGATAGGTCCCGAGAACGAGGTGCTAGAGGATGATAAGAAAAAGTAAGAGAGAAAAGAAAAACAAGAGAGGCAAAAGTCTGGGCTCAGGGTGCTTACAGCCTCTTGGACTGCAGTCCTGATTACCAATCTCAGTCACCTTTTGTTAAGCGAGAACCAAGGGTATAGCTAGTACAAATGGACAGATACCAAACGTTTTAGTAATGAAAGGATTATCCTTCTCCAGTTCTGCCCCTTATGCTGCTGGCAACAATCCCCAGGTGGGCCTCCCATACCCAGCACCACACTTACTCAGTTCAGCTGGGGGTTATAAGTTGACCACTAGTTATCAATCCACTACAACAATAAAGAAATCATTGTGTATCCTCAGTGCTTTCTAATCAAAAAATATCCTTCTCCACAAAGATATTTTTTATTTTTTCTCAAATAAAGGAATGGTCCTTAAATTGATTAAGCCTCTATTTCCCTTGCATGTTCCTCATGACTTTTAGGTAATGTATATAAATGCATACACTGTCCAATTAACTGAAGAATGTATTCCTACAAATCCATTTTTTTATATGTACTTCCACCTTAATGGGGCAAACACCATTGAATTAAAATGATCCTACCACCGCTGGGTGAATACAGGTATACCTTGCTCATAACTGTTCACTCTGTATATCACAAAGAAAGTTCAGTGTATGAAAATTTATGTTCTGTACTTTGAATGTTGGAAGTATCCTTCTTACCTAGAAAATGGGTAGTTGCTAAAGAGTGGAGAAGCTGCCCTTCGGGGAAGTGTGGTATATAATTCTCATGCCGAGTATGGATGCAGGCCGCACCTGAGCAGGAGGGTGAACATTTCTGACAACTTAAGTAAGTGAATATGTCTAAGAAGCCTTAGGACAACACTTGGCTTAAACAAACTCCAGACAAAGTAGTTTCAATGGTATAGTTTTATTTGTTTTCCTTCTTATAGTTGGCAAATATTTGGCATATCTACAATATATCATATTGTTTCATAGTGCTTAGCACGGCTCACACTTGGTGTTATTATTGCCTAATGCATTATCACAGAAAGGGTTTTTTTACGCAGAAGTAAATGTCCACACAATGCTAATGTTTTTTTTTTTTTGGGGGGGGGGTGTACTGGGAATTGAACTACACAATGCTAATGTGACAAGTAGTTGTGACTATCTACTTGAGAGCAACCTAGGTGATTATTAAAGTATTCTTCCGGGCATGTCTGGGTGGGTTGTGGAGGGTGACTTTGGGAACTATATCTGGTCCGTGATCCCTTGCTCTCTGATACTGTTCCCCAACTCTGCTTCCTGTTGTCATGAGGTAAACAGCTTTGCTCTACTGCACACTTCCGCCATGATGTTTTTGCCTTAGAGCCATCAGACTATGGACAGAAACCTCTGAAAATGAGAGCAAAAACTAACTCTTCCTCCTTTAAATTATATATACGTCAATTATTTGGTTTCAGCAAAGAAAAGCTAACAAATTCAGCTAGCCACATAGACAATCAACTATCATATGATATCAAAGAGAAATACAGTACAGACTTCACTACAAAATATGTACCATATGGAGATATAGTTGGCCACTGGTCCTAGTTCAGTAAGCTTTGATTTTCACTTCTCCAGCAGCTAAATTGGGTGACTCCCTGGGCACAGGAGGACACTGTGAAAAGCTGGCAATGCTTCTCGGTGCCAAGGAAAATGTTTTAAGTTCTTTTAAAATCAGAAAAAAGAAAATTCAAACTTTTAGATTGAGGAAAATATTTGAATATGAATACATTTATATTCATACTGATGCAGTTGTGAATGCATTGCAAATTCAGCTCTAAAATATAATTTTTAACATTTATTTATTTAGCAGTACTACGGATTAAACCTTTGGTTATATGAATGCTAGGGAACCACTCTACTACTGAGCCATATCTGTAGTCTAATTTTTAACATTTTTACAGGGAGGAAATGGCCCCTGAAAGTAAAACTGCCTGAGCAAATGCAGGTCTCAGTGCTGCCATGGTAGCAGAGGCTGGACTTTCTTATTCCTGCCTGTGTCCTGGGGCCTCCTTACCTTTCCTGGGCTAATTCTTTCTGGTGATTCATATATTATTTTCCTGTGACTGCTGTCACAAAGTATTACAAACTATGTGACATAAAACAATAGAGGTTAGTACCCCAAATTAACTGGTCAATAGTGTTGGTTCCTTCTGAGGGAGAATCAATTTCAGATGCTGATGAAGATCTGTGTGTTTCTTGGCTTGCAGTGACATCACATCAGTCTCTTCCTCTGTCATCATAAGAGGATGTTGTCTCCTTGTGTCTCTCTCCAAACTTGCTTATATCATAGGACCATTCACATAGGAGCAGGGCCTTATCCTAAGACTTCATCTCAACTCTATTATCTTGGTAAAGACCATATTCCTAAACTAAATCACCTTTGTATGACCTGGATATTAGGATTTCAATCTATCTTTCAGCCATAATGAAGTGTTTGCATTGGTGGTCAGAAGGGCCCCAAACTCAATGTGGTGGTCTAATGACATTGCTCCTGGGTGCTGGAATTCTTCCTAGGAGTTGATGGTGATGGAGAGCCAGCTAGTTCTTCCTACGGAGGCCCTGGGACTTTCCAACAAAGAAGATGGCAACCAGTGTAACAGGCCTTCTCCTTTATGGGACAACTTCTCAATCTTTCCCTCCTCCAGTCTCTTCAGTTTTGGGGAAATCTTACCTCCCCCTTTTATTTTTTTCAGGAGTGATCTTTCCTCAAATCCTCCTTTTGTCTTGTTTACAAAAAATCTTTTTGGGCTGGGGATATAGCTCAGTGGTATGCACCTGCCTGGTTGGCCTGGCAAGTGTGAAGTCCTGAGTTCAATTCTCGGATCCAAAAAAAAAGCACAGAAATATATAAAGCCTTTTAAACTCAAATCCTAGGTATTTAGCAATGGTAAACCTCGTTTCCTTTTATGTGGGTCAGGGAAGGCTTACTGTTAAAGCTCCCCAGGAGGGAGGGGACATACATGTTGTCCTACTAAGCAGCAAAGGGAAGGATACCAAGCACCCAACCAAATTTAACACAATCTCTTTTCCCAAATTTAAGTAAACTGATTCTGTACTCTCTGGTGTCAGCTTCATGCTAAAGGGAGAGAAAAAACATTTTTCTCAAGGTGAAAGATGATAAACATAGATGGGGTTGGTGCTTGAATTGGGCCCAGAGGAGAAATAAAATATTACTGGGCTCAGAAAGGTGACAGTTCGGACAAAGCATTCTAAGCAAAGACCACAGCATGAATTGAGATGGAGAGTATGACAACACACGACTTCTCCTGCATGATTGTGGGACTAATATGTGCAAGAGTAAAAGAAAAACTGGGTTACGAAAAGCTGATTGCTAGAGGACAGTTTCCTGAAATGTTATTGAAAACCATTCCCAGAATTCACTTCTGCTCTGAAAAACTTGTCTGCTTTGCCCTGACATCATCTTAGTGAGCGGGAAGAGTATTTTAACTTCTTTGGCTGCTGCAACAAATTACTGCAACTCTAAGAGCTAAAATAATGCAAGTTTATGATTTTATGTTTCTGAGGTCAGAAGCAGAAATAAGTGTCATGGAGCTAAACAAGAAATTGTCAGGGCTGTGATCCTTTTGGGAGGTTCTCAGGGAAATCTGTTTTCTTGCTTTATCCAGGTTTTTAGAGGCTGGCCCCTGCTCTTGGCTGATGACCTACGATTAGAACAAGCTGTGGCTGGCTCCATCTTTTTTATTACCCAAGCTCTTTCTTTTGCCTCACTTTCCACTTGGAGGAGATCTTATGATTAGAATCGGTATGCCTGGACCATGCAGGATACTGTCCCCTCCTCTGAGAGAGCTTATTAGCCATATCATAGTTTCCAAAAATTAGAATGTGGACATCGCTGGGTAGAGGCATTATTTTGCATGCAAAGAAAAGGTAGTGTGAGGCCAACATATCTCTTCCATGTGAACAAGTTAAGGGTTAATTCATCTTAGGATTCAATATACAGAATGGCTGTATGACTGAGGAAGTTCCCCATTCACATGGAGCTGAAGGAAGAACTTGAGAAGTATCTTCAAACAAGACATTCCAGCATCTCCAGAAGCCTTCCTAATCATTTCTGTAAAGCCTGGGACACCTCCTTCCTGTGTCATGCATACTAGTATGTGAAAATGTGTTCAGAACAGAGTTATTAGTTCACCCTGTACCCTTTTGCTCTTGCTTATATCTTCACTGGTATTTTCTGTTGATGGCCTCCCTACACATACAATATTTTAGTCTGCCTACATCTTATTCTAGCATTGATTCCCTGTGTTCTTTTAGAAGCTTCATTACCTACAGACCTAGTTAGAGAGCATTAGCAAGTGTCCATGACTAAGAAAATGGCATTTGCAGCTTCTTTGTTTAAAAGGCAAATTCCACTGTGCATAGTTACAAATAGTAGGAGTCTAGTATCAGAATGCAATGAGCCAATGTATTTATATCCCTATATCTCATGACACCTACCTTGCAAAGCCTTACATGGTTAAGAGAATGCAGCTAAGTGACTACCTGTGAATATTTATCACTCCCTATACACCTCCTAATAATGACTAAATTGCAGTTTTTTGAGGTTGATCACCTACTTTATCCCCTAAGCATAGAGGGTGTAGGGAGAGGGCATGGATTATGGCAGCGTCCTGTCAGTCATCAGAGCATGACGAGACCTGACACAATCCAGTGATTCAAGACCATGACTCATATAGGCTTGATTTCTGTGACAAACTGTGTAGCTCTGTAGGCAGCATTTGAATTGTTAACCATCAGCTCCTCCTACAAGTTGCCCACCACCCTGTGGCGAGTAGGGCTAATACTAACAAATCGGTGTTGCACCTATCCATGCCCTTCAGAGGAATACGAATTGCTTTAGTCTTCACATTCAGAGGAGTATGGCAGAGTCCTGAATAAAATGCTTCTTTCCGGTTCCCATCACTCTGGCTTATGAATGCTACTGGGACAAAATGATTTGTGTGTTCAAGATTCAAGAGCTTTTCTAACCCTGGGAGCTTTTGAAAAGGGGATTAAACATGCCTTTAATGAAACACTTTGGAGTATTTATCATCATGGCACCTGTATAAAAGAGGAACATCTTTCTGGCGCTCAAGACAAGGGGAAATGTACAGTTATGAAAATGCATGCCCAGAAATTACACTCATGTAAGAATAATCAGTCTTTTACCAAGAGACTGTCATTTGTCCTCACATAGCTCATGTAAACACCTGATGTGGTGGTGGATACTAAAGCATAATTATTGAACCACTTCTCCCCGACTATGTCATTCTAGGAAATATGTAGTTTAATTACATCAATTCTGAGTTAAATTCCAAAGCTATCCAAGGTTCTGCCTCTCCAGTCTGCCTCTCCAGTTTAATTTGCTCTACTACCGAATATCTAGGGCTGCCCACTCAACTCCTCTTCCCCCAACATATCTTGAACTCTCAAACACTGCTTTGGTACATACCATCCTTTGTCCCTCACACGCCCTACCCTATATGATCTGCTTCTGTAGATTACAGAGCCTTCAAGGGTCAGCATAAATTCCACCTCTTACTTGAAGACATTCCTGACCCCCATCTTCTTGAGAGCAGCTCTTATCTGCAGAAATCAGAACACAAGACTTAGTCTCTTGTTTTTAGGCACCTATCTCTTGCCTTTCACCTCTTTTTTTATTGCTAACTGATATGTAGGACCACAAACTCTAGGCCTTGTAATTAGACTATCCTATAGACATTTTGAGGCATTTCTTGCAGTATTTCAAAATAAGGATTCTTTTAGAAATCTAGAAGTTCTGACTTTTGGAAGATTATAACAGCTAGTGGCATTGTGCCTGTGTTTAAAAGTAGTAACCCTTGACTAGAATTGAGGTCAGCCATGCTAAAAGGATAGACAAGGAGTCCTGTAGTTTGCTGAAGATCAGCCCCTCCCTTTTTATGATAGGCAAACATCTTTACTTATTTATGCTATTTCATTAATGTTTCTCAGTGGATATTCAAATAGTGTATAAAGTAGATTTTGTTCCTCTTTTGTAGGTTTTTTTGTTTTTTGCCTCTCTCCATGTAGAATCTGGACTAATCTTTAAAAAGGGAGAGAGAGAAAGAGAAAGAGAAAGAGAGAGAAAGAGAAAGAGAAAGAGAAAGAGAAAGAGAAAGAGAAAGAGAAAGAGAAAGAGAAAGAGAAAGAGAGAAAGAAAGAGAAAAAGAAAGAGAGAGAGAGACTATGTAAGAGATTACTATCACTCCAGTGGATAGAATCCTTCCCATCCACTCACAGATTTTCTGTTGAGTTAGGAGAAATTTCAAAATTTCACAGTCACCTCCTTCACCCAAAACGCTCTCCAAGTCACTTGTTTTAGCCATTGTCCTTTCTCTTCAAACATGCCAACCTATGCACTCCTTAGACATTCCTTTTTCTTAGATGTTTTTCTTCCAGGTGTTTAGATGACTAGTTCCTTCCATCTTTTAGGTCTTAAGACTCCCTGGACAACCTCTCAAAAACTACCCCATTCTGCCATGGATATAGCTCAGGGGCACAACACCTGCCTGGCAAGCTGGAGGTTGTGAGTTTGATTCCTGGTACCAAAAACAAACAAACAAACCCCAGTCTTATTCTCCAGTCATTTCTTGAGGAATTTTCTACAGCTTATCTAAGATAATCGTATGTAAGTATTTGGAGAGCTATTTTCCCGGTTTCCTTACATTGAAAATAAGCTCTAACACAGTAGCAGTCTGATATCTCTTTGCTGCTGTTTTCCCTGAGCTGAGCTGAGTGCAGAGCAAATGTAGAGCACACTCTAAACTCAGGTTACTTAACACTTGCGTCTGCCTGACTGCTGGATTATAATGTCACACAATAGATATCTGTGCTTCTCTGCCCAGCCCAGTGGGTTCAGAAGCATCTTGTAAATGAGCACTTGGCTTTGTTCATTAAAATAAACTAACAAAGCAAAACAAAAACAAAAGCAGTAAAGTTACAAAGCAGCGAACTCTTTATAGATGTTTAGTAGAGATCTGACAATGGTGCTTACAGAGTGACTAAAAAGTAGATTAAAAGGCCAGCCTGAGGAAATCTGTTAACTGTATTAGTTTCCAAATTTTTAAGTATTAGTAGCTGAGGCTCAAAAATAGGAAATCCAGACTTCCATTATTGATGAAGATGGAGTAACAAGTACCGTATTTATCCTCTGGTCAGAAACCATCTTAAAAAAAAAAGACAAAAATGTAAGGCAGTGACTTTTAAGACCCTGGATATCAGGCAATGAAGCACATACAGAACTTTTGGAGGGATGGGAAAAAGCTGAGGTTTTCTTCCTATGATTGTGTCAGTTTATTCTCAAATAAACGAATGTAAAAATGCTCAATATAGGTACCAGGGAAGTGCTAGTTAAAACCATCGCATACCTGCTGCAGTCATTAGATTAAAAAAGACTGGCCTTACTAAGTGTTTACACTGATGTAATATGAAGTGCTAGAGGAAATGCTTAAGAACACCACTACTCTAGAAGACATTTTGACATTTTTTTTTAAAGTAAGATAATCAGGAGAACCTGGGCCATTTGTGAATTGCCGGTAGGAATGTAAAATGGTGCAATTGCTATGGAAAGCAGTATGGTGGCTCATTTTAAACATAACATGACCATATGAACCAACAGTTCCACCCTTAGGTATATACCAGCAGAATGGGAAACACAGACTCAAACATTATTCACAACAGTCAAAGCGTGGAGACCATCCAAATCTCTATTGTTGCATGAATAAAACGGGTTACATACTTAAAATGGAATATTAGCATTTAAAAGGAATGTGATTTTGTTTCATGTTAGAACACGGGTGAACCTTCAAGCACTTTGAAATGTTAAATAAAGCAGATGCAAAAGGTTAAGCAGTTTATGATTCCATCCACATGAAGTACCTAGTGTAGTCAAATTCAGAGAGGCTGGAAGTAAAATAGTACTTGTCAGGGGCTTGAGGTGGAGAGAGAGAAATGGGGAGTTTTTTAGTTCAGGAGGATAAATAAGTTCTAGTGATGGACGGTGACATTTATACAATAATGTGGATATATTTAATACTACTGAACTATGTACTTAAAATAGTTAAAATAAATTTCATATATTTTTGTGACAATAAAAACTTAGGCATTCACTTATAATAATATCCAGCTCTTCCACTCCTAGATTTTTTTTTTTTCCCCCGGTAGTGGGAATCGAATTCACTACCTTGCACTTGCCAGGCAGGCGCTGTGCCACTGAGCTAAATCCCCAGCACCCCCAACTCCTAGATTTTTGCACAATGAAGTGGAAAGATACTTTTATACAAAAACTTGTACAAAAATGTTCATAGAGATTTGGCTTGTAAAAATCAAATATTGAGGACAACAGATATATCAAGGAACATGTAAATGTATTAGAAAATTTTTGTATGGTCATACAATAAAATAAAATTTAGCAATTGAAAGGAAGGCATACATCAAATTTGAAAGATGCTAAAATAATTATTCTAAATGAAAGAACAGGTGAAAATGAAGCTGGTGCGTCTCTGTAATCCCAGCACTCAGGAGACTGAGGCAAGAGGATCACCAGAAGTTCCAGGCCAGCCTGAGTTACACAGTGAGTTCAAAGCTAGCCTGAACTACATAGACAGACTCTGTCTCAAAAAACAAACAAAAAATAGCAACCAAAAAATGAAAATGGAGTAGTATTCTTTGATATAATTTGTATGAAGTGCTAGAAAATGTTTTAAAATGTAACCCACTCTACAGTGTCAGAAGCTAGAGAACCCATTGCCTGCAGAAAGTATGTGTGTATCAGAGGCATGTAAGGAAGTGAGATTAAGACAGGGTAGACCAGTAGTACAGGAAGGGCACTAGGACACTATTGGTGTAACAGATAAATCCACTATCTTGATTTTGGTGATTTTATCACAGATATAGACTTATGACAAAACTTACCAAATTCAGTGTTTAAAGATTTGAACTTTATTGTATAATAATTATACCTGTATAAAAGATGTTAAAATAGTAAGTCTAACATAATACTAATCCAACAATATCCATATGTAAATTGGACCTCTGTTTCAAATGCCATTGTTATTTATGAAGGGCACAAACAAAGACGTGGCTCATATTCACAGTAATTCGATGAAATGGAACCTAGAAATTATTGACTTTAGGAGATGGAATGTATTCAGTGTCCATGCTGCTTAATGAAAATTAATGATAATGATTTGGAATTTAATGGATTTCTTGCAGTCTTATTGAAACTTAATAGAAAATGATACAGTGCAATTTGAAATCCATTTAAATTATCCAAATGAATAATTAATATGTCTGTCATAAATTTAACTAGCATCTATTATTTAGAGCCAAATGATTCAGAATCAGGTTTACAAAAAGTTTTTTAGAAGTATAGTGTTAAAGTAGTCTCTTTTTTGGTTATCTTTGGGCAATTCTTAGAAGAAAAACCAGACTGTGCTATACTTATTGAAAAAAAATGTAGCAAGACATGTCTTATTTTGCCTGACATTTATATAAGGGATATTCACAAATATCATCACCACATTTTCCTTTAGGTAGAAAAATGTGAAATAAATATCTCGTCCTCATCTTGCAGATGGAAAGTTTTTGATCTTTTCTTGTTAGGGTAAAATCAGATCACTTCATCCCAAGCTTTTCCCTCTGCATTATGACACTTTTTTTGCCACTTCTAGCTTCCATCAAAATGCTAAGTTCCTTCTTACCTAATACACCTTTTCAAATTTCTTTTCCTTTTCTGACTAGGATACAATTTTTTTATTTACTTCAGACCTTGCCATGATATTCTCTGAGTGACTATCCTAAAATTCTATAAAAATCTGGACTCCAAATAGCATTCCATAATGTTATGCAAAATACTTTCCTTCATTAGTATACTATTGGCTAATATGAGGTGAGAATTACACTTTAATGTATTAATAGTAAGCTGTACATACTAACAGATAATAAACAAAATATATACTATTATTTAATTTCTATCTTGCTCATTCATTTTATGCTGATTCCATTTTGTTTACTAATTTAGTCTAGAATGTAGCACAGAATCTAGAACATACAGAAACCTAGTAAAAATATATGAAAATAAACTAATCAATCAAGTTAAGACAGAGGATTTGGTGACTTAGCCAAATAAAGTGAAATAAGATTGCTAACGTAGACTTCTGACCTGTGCTCTTCCTGTTAATGTATCTATCCTCTAACATCGACCAGACATTACCAGAAATGTTAATCAATGTTTTTGTGTCTAAGGGAAGAAGTTGTAGATGGATATTGCAGTTGAAGCGCCTGATCACCTAAAATATGTAAAAGATACTCACACAGATGGCAGCGGCTATGGGAGTTACTTTCATTAGCCAGGTTGTGAAACAATGCGCTCTTATACTTTAGATGATGATTTTGCTATCTAAAATGTATGTACGCCTTCTGCTGGAGAGTAATATAGCATCTATACTTCATCACTAAATGCAGCACTGATCTGATAGCTATGGGAATAAGTAAGAAACTCTAACTCTATACTTCACTTCAGTGTTAGAAGGTTGTGTAAGCATTAAAGGAAATATTAGATTAAAAGTACTTAGGAGAGCAGAACCCAATAAGTGTGCAACAATGTTCATTATTACTATTGCTCTTACAGTAGGAAAGGAGATTTCCACTCTGTCCTCTGATGATTCCGTGGAATAAACTGACAAACATTAGGCAGGAGAAAAGTCATGCAAATTTATTTAACATGCAAAAGGAGAAATACCTTAGCCCAGGAGAGATCCATAGGAATGTGATTACCTACTAGCCTGATGTCCCTTAGATACTTACATGCCTTTTTGTGTAGGGGAGGAGAGTATGGGGCATGTAGACAATTATTTGGGGGAAAAAAACTGATTTTTGTTAGAAATGAATGAGCTTAGAAAAAATACAGTAGCCTGGAACAAAATCTGTTGGACCTGCAGAACAGATAATGATTTGTAAAGGGTTCTCTTTGGAAAGGAAATAGAAGGCAATAGTGTGTGATAAAAGTCTGCCCAGGTGTGTTGACAAATTTGAATACTTTTTCCTACAATATGGTTTTAGTTAATGAAAGCTCAGGGCATGAACTCGAGTTAATTGCTTTTTCTTTGGCAGGTCCAGACTTTAGGCAGAGAAGGGAATTTGAACTGGAAGGGGAAGAAACAAGTGAAGGTCAGAAGCACCTTGATTTTTAGCCTGGTTTTAAGGTTGTTTGACTTCCCCTGGATCAAACTGCTGAGAGTGATAAAAAATTAACAAATTTGAAGCATTTCCTTCTCGAGCTTCAATTTAGAAGCACAGGAGTCTCAGTCAAACGTACTCTGGACAGGTCTTCTCTCCTCGTTAACATCTGAGAATTACTTTTAAAACATATCTTAGATCATATTCCCCAGAAATTTGAATTTCATTTAAGTAGGGGCTAATAGATTGTTAGCATTTCAAAGTATTTCCTCAAAGATATTAGTGCCTGAGTTGCTAGCTGCAAGTGACTAGAAAAACTGTTACTAAAATGATAATGCAAAAACAATTTTTAAAAAATCACACATACTTAAATGAGTGGCTATACAGGGAGGAGGAATCCTTTGAAAAATCCTCTAGTTCTAATTTATCATACAATTTTACAGATGAGGCCATTAGAATCCAGGGGAAGTAACATACTCAAAGAAAACAAAGTGATACAAAGCAAAGCTGATATTACGATTTAATTTTCTTCTCTCATTCTAGGGGTCTTTCAATGCCTTTTAACTTACTCACTTTTCTAGTGTAATATCAGTTTTCCAGGCCTGCCATAGGAAATCACCACCAATTGCGTGGAGCTGTGTTCCTCTCACAGTTCTGCAGGTTGGAAACCTGAAATCAACCTGTCAGTAGAACTGCATCCTTCTGGATGCTGTGAGGGAGCCTCTGTCCTGTATCTTTTTATCTGTTAACTTCAGGGGGTTACCAGCAATCCTTGGCATGTCTTCTCTTATAGATGATCATTTCCATCTTTAACTTGATACAGACCTCTCCTCTCTGTAAGTGTGTGTCTCTGTGTATTTCTCTAATGAGAACACCAGTCACTGAACTTAACATCCCCCTAATCTGGTATGATCTCCTCCTATTTACAGTGTGCCTTCAAAAACCCTGCTTCGAAATCAGATCATATACTGACGTTCTAGTGGGAATGCATTTGGGGATAAACTATTCATTTACAATATACTGAAAATTCTTTTGATTTGTTAACATGTAAAGTGAAGAGTTTTAAATCAAGTTCTCTCTGGTTTTTGTTATTTAGAGATAAATATCAAAAGCAGTAATATTTAGAAGATTAATGATTGATAGATCGATGCAAGGTATTACTATGTTACCTAGCAATATTGGACTCAAGGGACCCAGCTGAGCCTGCTGAGAAGCTGGGAATACAGGCATGTACTGCTGTGCCCAATTTAAAAGCAACAACATTCATGAAAGTATCTTCAAAACATAACGCGTTTCTTTCATGTGAAGAACCTATAGTTTCAGCTTTACTGCTTCTTGAGATCTTGCTCCTTTCATAGCCTAGTTATATCAAAATGATTTTGATAGTTAAATTTTCTTCCTGAACTGCGGGTGGCCTTCTCATGGCCATCTATACTTGCTTCCGCTTTTCTAAGTCACTTGCTTTTTTTCTTTACCCCTGAGAAACAGTAGGCAAAATAAGGAGACCAACCACCCCCGGTGGCCCAGGATGTTTCAAGTCTTCAAGCCTCGTACTGGGAAATCCCTCATGCTCCGGCAACCTGGGCAAGTTGGTCACCCTACCAGATAGTCTCAAAGGAAACTGACCAGGCTAACAGGGAGAAGTAATGATCAAGACTGTGTAGTATTTTCTTGTTAGCTGATTGTATTTCTAGGATTTCATTCTTGTAGGAAATGTCTAACTTGACAAGTACAGAACATTGATTAAAATGCAGAAATGTGATAGTCTTGCTGGGTCTGGGCACGGGCACACTTGCAGGGGTGTCCAACCCTGAGGTCCAAGCTGCTTGCTCTCTTTTTAACAAGTGTAATAACAAATATAAAAAGTAAAGGGAGTTTTCTGATACTATATACACTATAGAATATTTTTATGTGTAGCTCAAGACAATTTCTCTTCACTTAGTGTGACTCAGGCATGCTGAGTCACAGGTTGGACATGGGTGACATGGTTTTGAACCATGGAACTGTGATGCTCGCCATGGATTTGATTACACCCACCTTATTCTCCCTTAAGCGGAAGAGTCATGCAAAAAAGGCATACGAACTGGTCAGGGTTAGGGTAAGGGTAAGATTTTCCTTTAGGTGAGATTGTTCTAGGTTTTTTGAATGATCTCATTCCATCATTGTTCCTTTGTTTCTAAATTTCTCTACCTACCCAAATTAATTGGGGCACACTTAGGAAAAAAAGGATGTTTTTTACTGTATCTCCAGAAGTTTAATAGGTCTCCGGTGGGGATTAGAAATTGTATTTTTCAGAAGTACCTCAGCTGATTCTGAGAATTAACCAATTTTGGGAGAAATATTTTTAAACTGTTGAAATATTCAGCCAACAGTTGAATTGTCAAAAAGAAACAAAGCATTGACTGGACAAGTACCTGCTACAACAGAAACATTGATACTGGATTTAAAGGTACCCAAGCATAGACCAACTCGGTGTGTGTGTGTGTTTGTGCGTGTGTGCGTGAACTTCAGTATTTTTAGAAGTATGATTTCCTCCAATCTTTACTAGTCATCTAGTTTAAAAATTTTACGAAGAGCAAAAATTGTGCTCTTTTCTCAGCTTTGGCAAGCATAATAAGCTCAGGCAATAAGAACAGATGTTTAAAATGGAGGGCAAGCCAAAGTCAAGTAAGCTAATAGAGTAGCCCTAGCCCAAAGCAATTAAAATCTGACTGGGTAAGCCCAATTTAGCTGGACATGGTTGGAGTCTATGTCAATTTCTAAACCTGCCAGGCTCCCCTAGCCAAGGACGGTGTTTAAGAGAAGTGTTTCAAGAACGTTATTGTAATATGGGTTGGGGAGGGGGCTCTCTGACTCTCAGAAAGGATGAGACCTTGGAGAAAAAGCAAAAGATCCGGAGAATAAAGGCCTGGGTGAGATAAATTTGTCCAGAGGCCATGGCTTCAAAGGGATTGACCTTTGATAGATCCTTGAGGGATGCTTATAGATAAGGAATGGCCTGAGTCTGGAAGAGCATGTGGAAAATATATGTATCTTAACACCAGCTGTGTTTTTAAGGCTGAACAGCTGTACCCTCTCAGGGACTCTGCTTTATCCTACATTGTGAATGTAGGGTTATTTCTTGACAGAAGATCGGAGATTGCTGGGCCTGAGACCCCAGAACACCTGGCTACGTAGCTACACAAGAAGTGGAAGCAGAGAAAACAAATGAGGATTTCTTCTGAATCAGGAAGAAAGACACTTCAGGCACTTTTCAATTAATGTACTTTTTTGAGCTAAGGTCTTACTATGTAGTCCATGCTAACCTTGAACTTGTTATGCATCTCAGGATGACCTCCAATTTCTAATCTCCCTTGTTCAGCCTTCTGAGTTTTGGGATTACAGGAAGGCACCACTATGCTTTGCTCACTTCAGTCAGTAATTTAGAAATGGTTGTAAAATGTAGTCACTTGAGGGTAAGGAAACTATGAAAGGCACAGAACAACATACAGAATAGAAAATACTATTTCAAGGACTATCTAAAGAGCTGCATAAGAAGGGCAGAAACCACCTTAAGGACACATTTCTTAATGTAATTTAAAAGACGGTGTCAGACTATAACAATGCCCTACTGCCCCATGAGCCTACAGATATGTGAAATAAAGACCTGTCAAAGATCCAGGTCATTCCAGATAGAAGACAAGCCCCAGAACCAGAGAATAGTGAAAATATCTACCAGCTTTTTATACCAAACTAAGATATGAATGCAGCTTAAGCTTGAATTGGTATTTTGTTTTTGCTAACATTTGTTGAACACATACTATTTATTGGCCATTATAGGTTTTGTTGTTAAAGCTATGAATGCATCATTTTGTTTATTTCTTTCAAACAACTTTTACTTATTTTATTTCTACTGTTTTATATATGAGAAAACTCATACTGAAAGTGATGAATTGACTTGACTCAGGTCAGGGACAGAGAAAAGAAAGGAACTTGAACTTAAATCTAGGTCTATCAGATGCCAAACCAATTGTTCTTATAGCTTATACTTGAGAGGCCATTGTGTTCTCATCTATGAATGGTGCAGTTCAGATCCCTGAAAAGGGAAGATGAAGAGGAGGCTGATGACTGAGCCCTGACCAGTGGCTGACACTGGGTAACATGGAAGCAGAGAGGAAAAAGTAAGAAACATACTGGAGCATAATGAAATTAAAGTGTATCTTCTAGAGCTCATTTTATTTACAGAAGTGGACTTACTTGCTCTGTAGGGTGCAGATTGTTGCTTGTGTTGCTTTACTATGGCACTAATGAGAATTTGAAAAAGTGGGAAGAGAGCTTTAGCTCATAGCCTTCAGAACAGCATCCACACAAGCATGTTCCTAGTTCATTATAGCCTCTCTAACTCTAATTCACTAAAAATATCATGAGAGAAAAAAGAGGAGGTGGTATTCAATTCAATTATAATTTAACAAGTAGTTAATTGAGCTACAAAATAGATGTTGCCTTGAGAAGGCTTAAAAATCTTCTATACTTTAATTTTGATGAACTCAAAGAAAGGGTTCCAGTTTAATATAGAAATTATACAAAACTTGATTTTCCTTCCTAACCCCCACCAATTTCACGTGTGAAATCGGTGTTCTTCTAAAGACTTAGGAAAGTCTGTATTACTTTTAATTGCACTACATAGAAGTTAAAAATTCAGTCATAAACTGTGAATAAAATTCAGGGAAATCTTGAAGTGTGGTACGTTTCAAGTTGTTTCATCTACAAAACGGGTCTGCCTGCAATGGATCCTGAAACTTAGGAAAGGAAGAGCGCATGACAAAGTGCATGAGCAGCTAAAGAACTGTCTATCCTGAGTTTCTGATTCTCCAGTGCAAGCAGGCCAACTCTGTACCCTCTGATTTATCTGAAATAACACTGACACAACAATGAAAGTAATCAGTAGATGAGTATCTTAGGAGTGTTTATTAATGTTTCTAATTATGATTCTCCAACTACTTAGGAATATCTTTGGCCTTGGTAAATTTCTAGAAATATTTTTCAAACTGCATATGCTTACTAGCTGACTCAACTGACTTGGAGAATTGAGTTGGTGAATTTCTAGAAATATTGTCAAAGCTATATACATTTACTAGCTGACTCCACTGACTGTAAAAGATTTCCCATTTCTCTTCACTTAGAAAAAATAAAATGGAGCATTTGTGAGGTGAGAAAAAACACTCTGTACATTACAAGGCTATGAAAGAATCAGGATACTAGCTAGCACGGGGTTAGGTCCTAGCTTGATAACCTATGGAGTGTGCATCTTTGGGGAATTACTTAGTGTCTTCTCATTGCAAAACAGATATCCTTACTCTACATCTGTGATTGTTTTATAAATTAAATGAGCTAATTGATATAGAAGTCTTAGAACTGTGCCTAGTATTTGGTTATGCTTGAGAAGCATGAACTATTAGTTTTCTCACTTTAATTGGGACTGAGGTACTCTTTTAGAGACATAGAATATTTTTCCATACCTCTTAAGGAGCTGAAGAGAACATTAAACATGCCAAGTCTGATTTAAAGAGGAGACCAACAAGCGTGCCATGGGTTTGATAGTATGCTAAGTGACTGTACAAACAGGGAAAATATATTTGGTACAAATATTTTAATTTCCTCAAGAATAGAACCTGTTACTGCAGCAACAGCCCCCCATCTGACTACAGTGTGTTCATAAAATAAAAAGGAGAGTAGTCATAGAAACCACAAAGGGGAAATTGTGCTCAGAGCAGATTTCCAAGTCTCTAGTTATTAAATAATAAACTGCAGCCTCATAAAATAGAAATGTATTTTAAGCATAAAGTATGAAAACGCTACTACACTAATTTAAATAAAGTCTAATTGCTTTCTATATTAAACAGGTTACTACATTTCTTCTACTGATGAATAATAATAAATATCATTGTTTCAGTCAATAAAAAAGACATTTAAGCTAATAAAAGTTTTATTTTCATGGGTAAAAACCCATCTATTGACCAAAGATGTGTTGATCCATAACAGGTACATGGTAGTTCCAATCTCAACTGGAAATGAGGCTGATACCTAGTATCCATGTAACACTGTGAAGGTTATTCTTTTTTTAAATCTTAAGCTTTCTTGGATCATAATTAGAAAAGATCTCTGTTCAAACAGCTTCACTATCTAGCAGCCAAGGAAAGAGGCTCTGTGGTGTTCATTTACACATTAGCTTTACAGATAATGTTTCTTAATATGAATCTTCTTGCACACACTAGTGCTTGCTATCCTGCAAACTACTGAGAAATTTGCCCAATTGTCTTTTCTCCTTCCCTTAGTATTACACTCAGACAGATTGTACCACCAGATGAGATACAGGAAAAGCAAAACTCATCTACTTATCTCTGCCTCAGAAAATCCTAAGATTCAAGCCATAGATTATGGGTAGAAAAGGAGAAGCTTTATAGATTAAGGAACTAGGAAAATACTGATTCAATCATAAAAAACCTACATTTGCACAAATATGGTTGTGCATATGTCACTGTGGTGTGATGCTTTTCATTCTCTCAGGAAGATACCAAGAAGAAGAATAACTGGGTCAAAAGGAACCTCTAATTTTAGTTTTTTGAGGAATCACCACAATAATTTCCACAGTGGATGCATCATTCTACACTTCTACCAACAGCAGAGAAGGGTTCCTTTTCCCTCACAGCCCCTCCAGCATTTGTTATTGGTTGATTTCTTGAGAATAATCATTCTTTCTGGAGTAACATGGAATCTTAGTGCTGTTTTAATTTGCATCCCTGCAATGACTAGTGATGTTGAACATTTTGTCATAGATTTATTTACTGTTTTCACTTCTTCATCTGGGAAGTGTGCATTAATTTCAGTTACCCATTTGAGGGTTGGTCTTTCAGTACGGGGGAATCTGTTTTTTTGAGTTATTTTTATGTTCTAGATATTAGTCCTTTGTTTGAGGAACAGCTGGCAACCTTTTTTCCTACTCTGTGGGCTGTCTCTTCACTCTGTTGGTAATTTTTTTTGGTATGAAAAAGTTTTTTAATAGGATGAGATCCCAGTTGTTGATTCTTTGTAATATTTCAAGTGTAATTAGAGTTTTGCTCATAAAGATTTTACCAACACCTATGTCTTCTAATTATTGTATCTTCCAAATAATTTAGTGTTTCTGGTTTAATATTTAGATTTTTAATCCATTTTGATTTCAATTTAGTGTATGGTGAGAGACATGGATCTAGTTTTCATCTTCAGCATTTAGAAAGCCAATTTTTCCAGCACCATTTATTAAAGAGACTATCTTTCTTCCAGTGAAGATGTTTGGCTCCATTGTCAAAGATAAGGTGGCTGAGTGTATTTGGAGATGTTTCTACATCTTTTAGCCTGTTCCACTGATTTTAAGGTCTGTTTTGTGCCAATATCATGCTTTTTTATCACAATAACTTTGTAGTATAGTTTCAAGTCAGAGATTGTGATGCCCCCTGCCTTGCCTTTGTTGCTCAGAATTGTTTTTGCTATTCTAGGTCTCTACTGGCTCCAAATGAATTTTAGGATTGTTTTCTCTAATTCTGTGAGGTTTGCTTTTGATATTTTGATCAGGACTGCATTAAACCTGCATAACAATTTTGGCCAGTTACACTATATTTGTTCTTCCGACCTAAGAGCAAGGGATATCCTTTCATTTTCTGATATCCTCTTTATTCTCCTATTTCAAAGTACTGTAGTTTTCAATATGAAGCTCTTTTAACTTCCTTTGTTAGATTGATTCCTGAGTATTTCATTTTTTGGATCCTATTGTGAAAGGTGTGCTATCCCTAACTTCTTTGTGTTTGTTGTATATAGTAATGCTATTGCCTTTCCCCAAAGGGCACCAGCTTATGTAATTCCTTTACTACAACTACCTTTCATGATAATATATTGACTAGTATTTACTTAGTGCCTCTAACTTGCCATGCAATAAATTTTTAACAAATACTGCTCTATTTTCATCCATAGTAAAAAAGAGTTTGCTATAATTATTATGTTTTAGTAATGAGAAAAATGAAGTTTACATAATTTCAATAATCAAGGGAGTTATTGACAGCTCATGAGGTAATTATTAAGACCACATCCCAGTCTATTTTGAGTTGCTATAATGAAATATCTGAGGCAGGTAATTTGTACTGAAAGAAATTTTGCTTTTGTCCACTCTTGGAAGTAGGAAGTCCAAAACTGGTGGCATCATCTGTCTGTTCTCTGATGGGGGCCTTCTGAATATGTTGCAACGTGGTAGTGGTATAAAAAATCAGTGAGCTATTTGTACAAAATAGACCAAGCATTTAGAGTTATAGATTTGTAATGACCTGCACTCAAGTAACCAATCCAGTCCTGTCAGGACTAATCCACTGCCGAGACCAGCATTAACCTCTGTCTGTTGTAGTGCCCCTCTGATGTAAATATTTTCCACAGGCCTAACATCTTCAAGGTTCCACCACCTTAACACTGGAAACAGAAGGCAAAGTTCCCAGAGTATGTACCTTTGAGCAACAAGCCACAAGTACACCATAGCATACCCAAATCCTATTTTTGTGGTTGTTGTTGTTTATCCCAACACTTATGTTCGTAGTCTTTATACCAGTTGGATTCTCCAAGTTTGGTAACCAGAAGGCAGTGCTATCATCACCTCTTGTGAACTGTGAATGCAGATTCTCAGGCTCCAGTTGGGTATAACTCAGGGGTAGAGGGTTGCTTAGCATGATTGTGGTTCAGAGTTTGCTGTGCAGGCCTGACCTGAAAATAAAATCTCAGGTTCCATTTCAGACTTACTGAGTTAGAAAGTCTGTGAGGGGAGCCAGGGTAACTGTGGGCTAGTAAATTCTCAAAATTGTGCTGTATATACTAAAGCTTGAGGAGCTAAGAACTATGCTATCATGCCTTCTGTTTTCACAAAAAAAACGAAAAATCCTTTTCTTAAAATGTCAACAAAGTGGCATATAAACTCAGCTGAACTTGATCTGTTTCTTATAAGCCTGTGCAGTTGGGGAATTTTTGCATTTCCTTGAAAGAAAAGAGAAGTTGTCAAAAAAACTTGGAGAAAACCAGACATTTAAATTTCTGCCTCATGTAGCATAAAATTCATAATCCTAACCATACGAGAAGGCAGATGACATGGAGAAAATTGGTTTAACTTTGAGTGGAAATTGTGTGTGTGTTTGTGTGTATGTGTGTGTGTGTGTACATGTGGTATACATGTTAAAAAATTCTGTTTATGTCTTTATTTCTCTAATGAAGTGCATTGAGGTAAAAAGTAACTTTCCTTATCCTGAGCATTTGTGACAGTTTATCTTTTCAAGGGATTAAAGTTTTGCATATGCTAATAAACCTATAGTGGCATTCTTTTCTTGTGACGATCACAATATAACAAATACAGGTTGACTGTATAATAGTAGATGTATCATGATAAGAGAAAATATGAGGCACATAATTCCTAGCTAAGAAATGTCATTCAATACAAAGCTGAAGTTCCCTTCAGAGGAAATGTCATTCCTGTGATAATCTGGCACAGTAACTGAGAAAAAGTCTTTGAGAATTCCTAGATACATTCGAATGTGTTCCACTGACTAAGGGTTTGATCTGTGCTTGCTGACCTGTCTCTTGTAATTGTGTGACTTTTATGAAGATATAAACTCGTTATTTCCTATTTCATTCAATGTTTTGGAATGTTTACGAGGAGAAGTAGTAGTTCCCTTGACAATTCTAAAATAATGTCATTTTTTAAATGATGTTTTGCCACATTCAGAATTCTCTCTCTTATCAAACACACAAGAGATATAAGATTTGGGGAGTAATGATATGTTCACTGTCTTAATTTAATCAGTGTGAACACTCCTATGAATCAATCTAGGGGGCTGGGGATTTAGCTCAGCGGTACAGCGCCTGCCTGGCGAGCACAAGATCGTGAGTTCGATTCCCAGTACTGGAAAAAAAAACAAAAACAAAAAAAACCAACCCCCCCCTCAAAAAAAAAAAAAAGAAACAATCTAAACATGAACATTTTCATTTTAAATATATGCATGTGATAAATTGAAGCTTTTTGATATGTAATCATCTGTGATTTTTTTAAGGTCGTGATCCTCTAATATATCAAAAACATTTTAGAAACATCTCTTGAAGAATCCCGAAGTTTCCCTCATTAGTTAGGTCATTCTCTAGCTCACTGCCCTTTAGTTATTCTCAGAATGCCCTCTCCAGGGTCACATTCTTTGCTAGGGTTACATTCCAAGATGTCAGCTTATAAAATATATTCATTTGAAGGTCAAGTTTAAGAAATTCTCAAATCTTTGCCTTGAATGGAACCTTAGAAATATTCTAGTCCCCCCTCTATAAATAATATAGCTGAACACTCTTGATGCTTTCTTGTCACAAAAAATTCACTGTTTTCATGGTGGGGTCTTTCATGACTTCTGCCTCCCTAAAATCTTAACGCAATTCTCTGTTTTTGTTATGTAGTGTCCAATGTATAAATCTATTCTCTCGCTACTGAAAGGATCATCTCAGGATCAGACTAGCTTCATTAGTCTCCCTGGGTGTCATGTCAGGATGCAGATGCTCAGGCATCACTCTAAATCTCTGCCTCAGAATCGTGACTTTAAAAAAAATCAGATGATTATGGATCAAAAGTCTTCAAATTGACTTATCACGTGCATATATTTAAAATGAAGATGTTTGTGTTAGATTATTTCATAGGTATGTTCACACTGATACAATTAAGACAGTGAGCATGTCACTACTCCTTAAATTTTCCTTCTCCCTCTTTTTTTTTTTTTCACTTATACCTCTTTATAGTTCCTCCCTGTCCACTCCCAGAACCCAGACAACCATCAGTTGTCTATTACAAGATTAATTTCTACTTTCTAGATTTTAAAATAAATGGACTTTGAAAGTCTATACTTTTTAAAAACTTTAAATTAAGACAGGATCTCACTGAATTGCCCCTGCTGGCCCGCAACTTGTGATCTTCTTGCCTCAGTCTTCTCAGTTGCTGAGGTCACAGTGCTGTACAGTCACCCAACATGCCCGGTAATCATCTATTGGCAAACATTGTGCCTTTTATTCTTTGGATACAGAATATTTTTATTTTCACTTGAACTTTGTTCTAGAATATGTTAAGAAGTTAAAGACAGTTGGCTTTTTAAATACTTCGTTTAAGTGCTGACAGGTGGTACTACATTATTGTCAGGCTCCCCTGTGGAAGACGATATTCTTCTGAGTCCTCTACTCATTGTTCCCTGCATTCTGTGGTTTTCCATGTCGGTTAATGGGAAGAGGAGCTGGATCCAGCATTGTGAGACCTAGCAAAACTATAAGTGGTTATGTTCCAGACCTTAGGCAGCTACCAGCACCCCAGCTGAGCAGCACTCAGTTATTTACAGCACTGAGGAACCCTGAGGAGACCTTCAGCCATCTGTTTCTCAGCTTAGCTTTCTTCTGTGACACTCTGTGAACTCTAGTTGACTTTTGTTCCCTGAACTCTTGACTGTGTTTCCTCTATTTATGTCGTCTTTGAACTTTCCTTTGTGTAAACTCTTTCCATCTAGTAAAATGGGGAAAACCATTTATTCTTGAGTTTTAGAGTTCACAGTCCTCCATTACCTGATGTCCAAAGTCAGAAAGCATGTCTTCGCATATATTTTTGTACCTTTTACCTGTTGTAAGCAAAATTTCAACTAGCAAGATTTAGTGTCTCTTAGGCCATTGTGGCCGGAAGTGGAAATCATACATATGAAAATTTGGGAAGTGTTGCTCTTATACATGACATTTCTTTGTCCTCCCTGCACATTTCTCTTAGGCTGGACATCTTCAGGTAATGCTGCTAATGTCTCTTTGCAGGACCCCAATGCCTTTGCACATCAGTGTTCTTAAATGCACGACAATTTAGCCTCATCACCTCTAGAGAGAGAGTCCTGTGACAGTCTTTCAGAAACACAGTGCAAGGCTTTCCATTTATTATGTTGACTAATTGTCATTTCATTTGGTTTAGCCCATCATTCAAAGTGGTCAATACTCTTGAGGAAAATATGCCATCATCTTATTTTACATCTTACAGCTCCACATTATCTGAAAATAAAAGTTGCCAGTTCATATCATCATTCAAATCACTGATAAATCTTTGACTAAAGTAGTTCAGGGAACATTTCTCTGAGTTCTTCCAGGCTGGCATTGATTCATAAATCAATATTTTGTGTATATGCTTTTAACCAAATCAGAAATCCACCTTCTAAATGACCATTCAACTTGTGTTTGCTTACAGAGATATCTTAAGTTTTTACTGAAAGCCTTAATGATATTCAGAAATGCTATGTTTTTTAATACAAACAAGTGTGAATGCAGTGAAAGTGCTAATGGTAATAGTCTTCTGATGGCAGGTTGGAGGACATATTAGTCAGGTTTCTGTTGCAGTAGAAAATACTCCAACACTTCCATCACCTCCCAATCATGCCAAAAGAGTATTAACTCATTGATAGATTAAGCTGAATGATGAAATTCAATCCCTCATGATCCAATCACCTTCCAAAAGCCGTCTCTGAGCATTGGTGCATTGAGGACCAACCCATTAGCATATGAGCTTTCGGGGACATCTGTGATCTAAATCACAACAACAGATGATCTTTATTTTAAAAAGTTATGACATAGGACAAGTGATAACAAGTGTTTTTGTTTTGTCAGCACTCTCCAATCTTCCATTAGGGTGTCTTTCAGGGTAATATAAAGGTGGAATCTGCGGTGACTTTTTATTAGTTAATCCTCACTAAGTCCAAATGATCATATTTTCATTTGAAAAGTCTTATAATCTAAACCTTTCATCACTCTTTCTAGAATATTTCCTACAGCCTTCTCTCTCCTTTAGAAATATGGGAAGCATTGATCTCCCATGTTCCTGTTGAATATAATTCTTCAGGTTGTACAACCTGAAGCTGATCAACTCCAATTTTAAGTTCTCAAAAGTTTCTGGAGTAAACTTCATCTGGCAAAAGTCACTGACACATTCATAGGCTGTGATTTCCTCCCATATCTTCATGGAACTTTCAGTGATGTTTGTTTTATCCAGCCCAATTTTCAGGTATGTTTAAAATAACTACTTCTTGACAGAAACTTTTGAGGTGAAATCAATTGAAGAATTTCATTTCTATTGTTAATATTTACTCTGAGTGATTGGCACAAAGGCCTATTTGACATTCTCTGTTTTGCTTTTATTATGGAAGTTCATATATATACAGATATGTGAAGTTTCCCAAAAGATTTTCTCACGTGCAGTTGTGACCATTAATGGTGTATGTTGATCTGGGAAAACTGGGGTCTTTTAACCTGTAATCTGACTTTGTTCATGAGTATGAAATGTGACAAGCTTGAATTATATAAATTGATATGTTAGAGCTATCAATATCATCTGGAATAAATTGCACAAAATCACAATGGTACAATACTAAACATTTATAGTCTAATCAGGTGTTTTATAAGCAGGCATCTATATGAACTACCTTCTATTTTGTGGTATAGGAATCTATTTGAAAGAGATTCAAATTTCATAGTTGCAAGGATGGAAGGGAGTCTGGGACTCCTTTCATTAAGATCAAGAGGACAAAGGAAGGATCAGTCAATGGTATCTGGCCAATACACTCACAGGAAAAAAGCATTTTTGATTGTTTCTACTGTGGCATACATTCTGCAGCACATTGCTAAGAGTTTATATTCTTTATTTGTACTTACCCTATGTTTTATCCATTCAGATGCATTCTGCTAGCTCCTTTCAGGAGCTAATGCTATTCTGGTGTAGAAGGACAGTGGGGGCAAACACATGGCACACATACAACAGGGGGCATGCAGAGCCCTTTCTGTCGGCACTTGAGCCAAGTTGCCCCAGCATTTTCTCAGCAGCTGAGCATCAGAGTACAGTGCACTAGAGGCTCTCCACTGTATTCAGGTTTAATTGCAGTGTCAGCACTTAATAATAAATAGGTAGATTTTGCATTGCAGTTTGGGCATTCAGTCTCTAAAATATTTTATTATTATTATTTTTTGTACTGGGAATTGAATTCACAACCTCAAACTTGCCAGACAGGCACTGCAACACTGAGCTAAATCCCTGGCCCCCATCGATCCCTAAAAGTTTTGCCATCACTGTAGTAGGATAATGACTGGATGAACTTTCCCTTCCTTTGTCTATTAGCAACCTTTCTTAATTTGGTGGCTGGACTAAAAGGTGTTTTTCCCTCCCACTTAGATGCTTCCTTAAATTCTATGATTTAGGAACACTGAATCTACTTCTTGTCATGGGAATTACACACAGGTACACACACACATGCACGCACGCATGCATGTGTGCAACACATCCTTATGCACATTGCTGCTACCGGCTTAGCAGTATTGGCTCGTGATTTTTCATTGCTTTGTTCACTGTTTTATTATAAACTTCTTCAGTGCAAAGAATATGGGCAGAGAGGAATTTAGCCTCTGGCTTGTGAGCTTTGTCATGTGTGTCTCTCTGAAGGGAGAAAGTCCTAGTAGCAGCAGCACACTAACCCAAGTATTTCAAGGAAAATGTTAAGCAAATTCTCTTTTTCTCCTTTAATATCATCTCATCTTTGTGAGAGACAGAGTTGCAGGAGATCTTGCTCTTGAGGTACCCATTAGGATTTGAGAGTGTAGCCCTTTGCATAGTTTGTAGACGTTTCTTTAGCCCACAGTTTTATTGAAATATAATTAGCAAATGTGAATTGTATATATTTAAGGTCTATAATTTGATTTCATTTCTTTGTGGTGATGGGTATTGAATCCAGTGCTTTTGTAGTGAGCTGTATCCCTAGCACTTTTTGAGACAAGGTCTTACAAAGTCACTATATTGCCCAGTACTATTTTAGGCCCAGTGCTGGCCTAAAATTTGCAGTCCTTCTGTCTCAGCCTACCAGAGTACAGGGATTACAGATGTGCACTACCATGCCTGACTTGTTTTCATGTTTTGATATGTGTATAGATTGTGAAATTATCAATACACTGAAGCCAACTAGCATATGTATCACTTCACATAGTTACTATTTTTTATACTGTTTCTTTTTACATGTGTGAGGACACTAAAGATCTATTCAGTAGCAGTTTTTCTTTTCCTTTTCCTTTCTTCGGTCCTTGGGATTGAACACAGGGCTTTGTGCATGCTGGGGAAGCACTCTGCCACTGAACTATACCCTCAGACCAGCAAAGGTTAGACACACAGTAAAGTATTAACTCAAGTATCAAGGCTTTGTATTAAGTTTCTAAAATTCATTTATTTTGCAAAACTGAAATATTTTACCCATTTATTATAGGCAGCTAAGTTAGATAGAAATTAATACACAACCACAGAGACATAGAGTCCTCAAGGAAGTCAGCACAAAAAAATAAAGACATCAGAACTGTGACTGGAGGCAAATCTAAAGAGAATCAGGCCTCAGAATGAAAAAAGCAATAGCCATCCCTGCCTGCCTCTCTAGAGATAAATGGCAACATGAGATTATACTGCAATTAACACCCCGTAGTCCAATGGGCCCAGATACACACCACACATACAGGTGGTTTACCAAAGCATCCAGACGCATACTCCTACCCTTCTCGAAAACTGCCTTTGTTCTTTCCAAGTACCCTTGCTCTGTGACTCCTTCTCCTGTTCGATCAATATTAGTTTAATGGCTATACTTATAATCTGATAGGTCAATTACTATCTGACCCAAATTGTTCCCACTTCATGATTCTGTCTAAATTAACCCTGATAAAGTGACCACCCATTCCAGACCCCTCCTGGAAATCTTGGAGCTGTACTTCTTCCTGTTGAAACTCTCCAAACTTCTTCCTTTGGTTTTCAACTCCATGCCTTGGTGTTGTGAGACCATGAGCTTGGCACATTTGACGTCTAACAGGTTGGGAGTTACGCTTTTCCTAAGCGCTTTGACCAGTACCTCTATCTACTCTCAGACTCTGATAACCACCCTTCCTCTCTACCACAGAGCTTTCTCTGTTCATTTTCGGGGACATTAAGATTGACTCTATTTCTTGACTATCATGCATAATGCTTCAGTGAACACAGGATTATACATATCTTCTCAGAATCCAGATTTTACTTCCAATTTCTACTTTTATAATTTTGAGGAATATCAGTACCATTTTCCACAGTGGTTGTAGAAATTTCCCTTCTCATTGACAAGAGTTTCCTATAAACTTATCATTAGCTCTCATCTTTGGTTTGTGATATCCATTTGCACAGGTGTGAGGTAACATCACCTGGTGGTTTGACCTGCGCTTCCCTGATGGTTAGTGATATCAAGCACCTGTTCATGTATCTACCTGTCATTTGCATGTTTTCGTGGGACAAACTTCTATTCAGGGTCTTAGCCCATTTTTAAAAACTGGGTGACTTTGTTCTTGGTGTTTTGTGTTGCTATTGCATTGCACAAGTCCCTTATGGATTTTTGAACAGGACTTGGAGTTGATTTCCAAAGTAGCAGTGTTCAGTCACTGACAGAGTCAAGGAGTTTGGTGAGCTGCAGCTACCTTCATGCCAAACCCGCCATGACACATCCCAGTGTTCATGGCCTCTGTACCAAAACTGGCATTTCTGCAAGATGGGAAACCACACAAAATTCTTAGCACTTTGCTGCAACTGGGGTTAATATGATAAGATGATAGACTTTTTCAGGGAATTTGGGGCAAGACATTCTCTTATATTTTCTGGTCTGCAGGTTTTTTTCATTTCCAGGGTATTTACATACAGTACTCCCTTTTAGGAGGCTAGAGTAATGATGAAGGTAACCTAATCATTTCTGAGAGGTTCATTCTAGGATTTAATTCAGATAAGTGAGTGGAATTAGAATTGGGGGTTAATTAAAGCGAGTGAGAATGGATCCCTTTTCTGGGATCTAGAGGGAAAATCTTCTCTGACTGTTAAAACTTTAGTTTCTGGGAAAGAGCATTGTATGTGAAAGCCTTTTCATTAGTCATTGCCAGAAAATAACTGCAGTTTTGTCATAAACTTTTTGGGAAGTGAAAGCTGTAGGACTGAAGAAGTAGTTCTTATTCAGAATGAAGGCAGGGAAGGACATGAAGAAAGAATGAATGAAAGAAAAAGAAACAAACTCTGAAGGTAGAAAGATTTTAAGTAAATATATCTACAGTATATGGGTAGGATTAGGGGTAGAACTGGGAATGTTTCTTGTAGCAAATCTATGGTCATATTTACTAAACTCTGGGGTCAGAGAAAGTCCAGTGTGTGGGTCAAATCTGCCTGCCATGTGTTTTTTTTTTTAAGTAAAATTTATTGGACAATACTTCATTTTTGTATTGCCTGTGGCTACTTTTGTTTTATAACGTCAGAACTGAGTAATTGTGACCCAAAGTGTATACAGCTTGGAAAGCCAAACACTATGTTATTGTCTTGTCAGTCATAGTAAAAATTTGTCAACATTTGCTATTTACAAAGCAAATAACTTAGTATTAGATGTTTTTCTTTCCAAATCTGTTGAGAACTGTGAAAGACAACATACCACGTGGAAGTACGTGCCTGATTTTACAATTAGATCTGTGGTTCATTGAATCATCCATTCTTACCCCGTCCCTCTTCCCAATAGGAAATCAGAGTTGTAGTCATGTGCCTACAGTCACACAGAAAGTGACTGACAAAGTCAGAGTAAACTTTACTTCTCTGCATTTCAAGGCAGTTCTACAGAGTTGATAAAACAACTTTCCATTATGAGTGAGTAAGTGGTTCCTTTTGTCTAGGTCTTAACATGAGTCCTTCACACTTTGGAAATCTGCTTCATATAGATTTACTACATTCAGATTTTTGGATTTGACCCCAAAAGATTTACATCTGTAACAATTACAGAAAGACCTCAGTGTAAAGTGGATTCACTGTTTAATGATGATCCTGCAGGGATTTTGGGGTCAGCACTATAAGGTTTGAGAAATTTTTCAATGAGAGAGTATTTTTATTGATTCCAAGAATGATTTTGCTCTCAAAAATCTATTTATCTTTGTTTTGAAAATATTATGAGACCTCAACTTTCAAATTCTGCCAATGCTATTCAGACCCTTGGCGCTTAATTATACTTCTGTTTGTCTGCACTTTCTTTATGATAGGGATTGGCAATGTGGAGATTTTAATGTTAAGCAATTTCCTCTGACATGAAAATTAATGATCTTTCTTCTGAGTTTAACATGGCAATGAAACAGACCACAGCTGAATCTGTGTATCGAGTTATTAGAATATTAAAGTCCTCCTCAGAAATTTGATTTCCTATATTTTTAATTATCTCTGACTTAAATTATCATTTATAATAGATAAACAAAGTAACAGATTGCATTCAAAGTTTTCTCCCATTGATGTGAGCATCACTGTGTCATTGTCATTTTATGCAAGGGAGTACATAATTCACAGCAGAGTTAGCATCTGATAGTACAAAATTACACATTTAGATTTTTCATACTCATTTGCTGTGAGTTTTGCCTATAATGAGGTATATACCAAACATCAATGTTTGTCATTTAAACTAATGTCTGAAGTGTTCATGTTATATAATAATTAGTTAAATTGTATGTACAACTGATGCCTGCATTTTTGTTTTGCTGACCAAAAGAGGTGTAAGTCACAGTGTTTACAGGAAAAACAAATAGAACTGCTGAGGCATATTAGCTTCATTTGTAGTAAATGAGATTTATAGGTTTAAAATACAAATTTTGCTACCCCATGTTTTTAAAATTAATTTATTTTTAATGGACCAAAATTATGTACATTTGTTACATACAGCAAAATGCTTTGAAATATATCTGTGCATTGTGGAATGGTTTAATTGAGCTAATTAACATATGCATTGGTTATTGTTTTGGTGATAACACTTAAAATTACTCTCTTGGTAATTTTCAAAATTAAAATTCATTGTTATTAACCACAATCTCCATGGTGTACAGGAGTTCCCTTGAACATTCTTCTGCTATCACTTTGAAATTTTTTATCCTTTAAATAATATTTTTCCTGCTTGTAGCAAACAAGGTTTTATTCTCTGCTTCTATTTCTTCTTTCTCCATTTTATATATTTTATTTTTCTTAAAGATTCTGTTCCTCAGTTACACAAGGGAGTGTACCTTTCTAGAAATCAAATAAATAGGTTATTGTGGCATTACCATCCAGAGATCAAATAAATATTAAAATTTTGAAAGGAAACAGCTCTCTTCTGTGTGCATATTCTACAAGGAAACAGCTCACTCATTTTCATTTTTTCAACTTCTGCTTGTTCACTAAATCAGTGCTTCATTATGCTCTCAGCCTCTGCTGAAATAAATGGAGAGGTCATCCATATACTATCATTTCTCTTGTAACATGTGGGATATATAGTGAGAGAGCAGCTGTTAATAAAATAATCTCACAAAAATCAGTGTGGGATTGTATCCCAAGAGAAGTGTAATGGAGGAAGCAATCAAGGTTCTATAGTTCTATTGATAAAGGAAAAATATAACTGATGACTTGTTAGCTGTCAAACATGGTGAGTGCATGGTCACACAACATCAAGGAATGAAGTCATGAACCAAAGGAAGAAGGTAGGGGAGTGTTCTTGGAAATAAGAGGAAGAAAAATATCTCCTGGATTTCCATGAAGGGCCCCAAGTAGGTGGCCATCAAGATTCTTTGTCAGGGGAAATTAATAGAGCAAAATCACAATGCACACACAGCCTGAGTCAAACTACAATCATCCTATAAGATTACAAGTGTAGCTGCTTAGCTAATATTGGTCCAGTATGGAAATGAGCCATGTAGTAGGGGCATATGAAAAGAACAAAGGCATTTTTAGGAAAGGATTGTCCAGATTCTCTGGGTCACCCACCTGAGCATCTGATGCCTATCTGGACTTACTGGATCAGGTTGTGCTAATTAAAGTGGAATTTCAAGTTGCTGTTTATCCCTTAGGGAGGCAGATAGGCCTGGGCACTTTATCTTCATCTGGAGACCTGGCTTTCTGCAGAAGCACCTCCAGCCACAATCTCAATGTCTTTGTTACTTTGTGCTGATTACCTTCGGGACCCAGTCCTCTCTGACTAACATACATGTTAATTTCTGTCTAACTTAGCTGCTCATAATATGATGAAAATATGTGCAAAGAAAATCTGACATAGTCTAGAGAGATCAATTCCCATTTTGAGGATATATTTGAGCTGGAAGTTTACAGACTAACAGTGAAGAGTCAATGCCCAAGAACTGAAGAATGGATAAAAAGATGTGGTATTTTTATGCAATGGAGTCAATTAAAAGTGGATAGAGGGGAGGGTAGGAGAATGCCCAAAGGAAAATGAACTAACTACATTACAAAAGTCCAGTCACAGAGGGGTAGGGACTAAGGCTAATTCAAAGGTCTAGAAGATCACCAGTGTAGATCAATATGAGAATAAATAGGTAATTAAAGTACACAATATGTTGTATTGATGTTTAGACTTTACTCACAAAGCAAAAGACAGCCACTGAGGAGTTTTAATTAAAAGAAATACCATGGCTACATTTGAGTTTTGAAAATACCATTTCTATAGCTGGGGTGGAAGTAAATTAGAGCAGGGGTAATAACAGGAGGGTGAAAGTCATGAGGAGAGCCATCCCCTTTCATAACTGTGGTGTCAAAGTTGTGCACTTCCTATATGGAAACAAAATTTAAGTCCACAGATTTCAGGTATAACCTTATGTTTTTTCACTACTATCATCACCTAAAAATCTCATTAATGTAAACATTTAAATAGGGATCTATCACAAAGTAGATTATGCAATAAAATTCGTGAGTTTATTTTCAAGAGGTAAGTCCTACAATCCTCAGAGGCAAGTTCAACCTTAACCTGTACAGGTGCAAGTGGGAACCACAAAAGCCCACTACAATTGACTATTCATATAATTTGTATAGAAATGATTCTGCATGGAATATCGCAGCATAATGTGGCCATGAAACAAGATTTAGAAATGCACACATTAAGAAGTACCTGTACCATCTTGTTGAGTTAGTAGGATTCCCTTTATTATTTATTCTTTGCTGTCAGTATAGTGTTTGAGTCACCACCTGATGAAAATTGAATGAAGAATTCAATTGTACTGAAATAAAAAAATCTGCTGATTTATATTCAGTTAGCTGTGTTCACATTGTATAAATTTTGTAGGACGTGAATAAATATTATAAACTTATTTAATTTAAGTTTTCATTTTGAAATATATGTTTAACACATTAATTACATATATTTATGTGTATATGCATGTACACATTTTTGTAGAGATCACTGTTTTAATTTAAGAGATATTTGCAATTGAGGAAATGAAGACTTACAATACATAATGCTTAGAAAACAAAAGTTTCACCTCATAGAAAAGGGATTGTTTACAAAAGCTTTAACTTTAAGAGTTCCCAAATTCTTTTATTTTTAATTTGATCTTCAGCACAACCCTGTGAAACTGATTAGTTATTTAAAGTGAAATTTGTTCTGAGCTGGAGGACAGTTTGCAACCAGTGATGAGGAAAGCAATCCTGCTCCAATGGACAGAACAGCACATTTCTTAACAAAGTTCCAGAGGGAATAACTGTGGAGTAGCATCCAAATGGTGATACATGAGAAATTTCACTTCTGTCTGCCTCCGCCTCAGGCCTGAAGAGATTGTAGCTAAGTAGCATATCTTGGCAACTGGATCTTAAACATCTTCTCCTTTTTAATGGAAACTGTTGACTAGGGATCCTTAGAAAACACTGGACTGTCAGGTGTCCCTGGGAGCAGGTAAACAGGAGGCTTGCACCACTTTTCCTGTTTCATCACACTCTGAATGTAAAAGATTAGTCCCAGTGTTGTAAATATCCAAATGAATTCAGCAATTTAAAATGTCTTTTAAAGTGCATGAATATTTCTTACATTCTACAGCAGTTTTTATTGATTTCAGCCAAGACAATATTTTTCGAAACATTCCACATAGGTGATAAAAACAAGAAGAGAGACTGACCTAGTGGATCAACTGATAAACTCTTTATTAATAGGCAACTTTATTCAATAGTTTTGAAACAAACTAAATCTAATTAACTCTTTTACCTATAAAAGGTATTTATATGAATAAATTTTAGACAATATAGAATTTCAAAATACAAGATGATAGAAATTCAACAATGATTGTTATGTTGCATATTGTTGTCTTCAAAGTAGTTGTTCAGATTACCAGATATAAGCATGCAAGATTGGTCAAAAAATTTAAGCATCACCTGTTCCTTTCAATAAATAAATAGAAATCAGTAGTACAATTATCTCAGCTATCCTGTGTGTATGTCCATGTGTGTGTGTGTGTGTGTATTTTTTCCCCTTCCTTCTTTCTCTCTTTTCTCCTTTCCCTCATCCCAATTGTCCTTTCCTATTGAGCAGGTTTTTTTCCCCTTCACAATATCCACTGTTTCTTTCAGATTTTATTTACCCTTTCAGATTCTTACACTAGGGAGACAATATGATGTTTACACATGTGAGTCCAATTTGTTTCACTTATGAGTATGGTCTCTAGATGCATCCATTTACCTATAAAAGCTTCAGGTTTATCTTTCTTTATAGCTGAGTAATACTCCTTTGTATAAAAATACCACATCTTTTTTATCCATTCTTCAGTTCTTGGGCATTTTCTTGGGTAAATAACCAGTAGTATATTACTGGGTTTTATGATGTATGTGACAAAAAAAGATGATACTTTCCTCTTCACAGAATTAAAGAATCTTAACCTAATAAAATAATGAATCATATTACAGAAAGTTAATCTCCTCCTTTCTAACATTCTTTCTTTTTCTACTTTGCTTCAGGGGTCTAATTTTAAAGCTTGCAAATCACTGAGTAGTAACTCTTGATATTTGGACCAAAAATGAATGAATGACCATTTCCCTTTGGGCCTGATGGTCTTGGTTTTTAAGCCAGGTACACCATTATGAATAGGTGTCACTGTTGGTCAGAATCATTTATCCATCTTGCCTGCTTCTCTGCTTCATAGTAACACTTTACAGTGCTTCACACAATGGTTAATTCATTTAACACCTTGACGACTGTCCAAATCTAACCATTTAAGAATAATTAACTTTAAAGTATTGAGTTTTCCTTCTGTTCTCATTGGTTTAAGGCATAACTTACATTCTAAGTCATCCCAAGATAAATCATCATCCAGGTAAAGAAATTTCTATCATTCACATATTCATCTGATGGTAATTTTCCCCTTTTCCCCTACACACCTGCACACACACACACACACACACACACACACACACATAGACGGAGAGATGGAGAGACAGAGACAGGGAGACAGAGAGACTGAGACACCCACCCTAGTAAAGACTGGTTCATCTTCTATAGGTAAATATTGCCCTCCCTTTGACAAACAGAATTAAATATTGTGCAATTTTTGTATTTTTTTCCTTCAGTTTGTTGCTTTTGGTATCCACTCAGTTGAGAAACATCACTGTGTTGTATTGCTGGATCATATAACTTTGTTTGGATGCATCACAGTTTCTGTATTCCCTAGTTGATGGACATTTGGGCTGTTTCCAGTTTGGTTATAATAAGAATAAAGCTGCTACAAACACTTGTGAGCCAGTCATTCAGTGGACATATGCTTTAAATTTTCTTGGATAAATAACCCAGTAATGTATTACTGGGTTTTGTGGTATGAGTTTAACTTCATATAAAACTGCTAAAGTGTTTTTCAAAGGACTATAACATTTTGTATTTCAATCAGCATTATACATATTCTTATTTGTCCAGATCCTCAACAAGATTACATATTTTTGTCTTTTTAATTTTAGCCTTTCTAGTTAGTGTGTTTTAGTATCTCACTGTGTTTTTAATTTGAATTTTTCTAAAGTACAATGATGATAAGAATATTCTTATATGCTTACTATTTATTTATAATTTTTTGCTTAAATTTCTTTTCAAACCCTTTGCCCACAATAAATATAATTATGAAAATTATACTAACTTTTGTTTTATTTATTGTACTGTATAAAATATTCAGTGCTGCAGTATTAACTAAAAGGGATAAGAATAGTCATCTTTGCTTTAGTCTTAAACTTAGGAAGAAAAGTTCAGTCTTTTAACCTTAACTATGATTTTTTTTGCCTACAAATCCTTTATTACACCAACAAAACTCACTTCTGTTTGTGCTTTCTGGATTATTTTTACTTCCACAAAGGAAGATTTTATCAAAAGCTTTGTTTGGGTATACTGAGATTGTTAAGTGTTTTATTATCCAATCCTAATTTCTCCTTGTTCATCTTTAATGTGATAAATAGTATTGATTCATGTCCATATGCTACTTTTTACAATAAGCCTTACTTGTGTATATTGCTAAGTCTGATATTGTATTATTGTAGAGGTTTTTTACCCTACCTTTATAAGCAATGTTGGCCCATAGTTATCCTTCCTAGCAATGTTTTACTGATTTAGTATCACTAAAATATTGGCCTCATAAAATAAATTAGAAATGTTTATTCTTTGTCTACTTTCTGGATGAGTTGGCATAGAACAAGCAGGGTTTTTTTCCATAATCATTAGTAGAATTTGATATTTTCTTTGAGGGAAGGCATTTTAATTAGGGATTTATTTTGCAGTTGTAGCATTACTCAAGTTGTTATTCAAGTTACTTAAGACATATAAATGGCCAACAGATACATAAAAAAGTTCCACACCATGAATCATCAGGGGAATAGAAGTCAAAACCACACTATTATCTTATACTTGTTAGACTCACTGTTAGCAAAAAGATAACAGTGTTGGCAAATTTGGAAAGGGAACCCTTGTGTATTGTTAATAGTAATGTAAATTTGTACAGTCATTTTGGAAAATAATGTAAAGGCTGTTCAAAATTTAGGAGTACACGACCCAAGTGAAAGGGAAAAAACTACTCAAAAAGAAAGAACAATTGGGGTGGGTGAAAAGAGAAAAGGAAGGGAAAAGAAAAAGAAAATATGATAAATAAGATAGTTATACTACTGACTTCTTTTAGTTCATTGAAAAAAAAAAGTTTGTGCTTATGTAGTTTGATGAGTTATGCATGCTTATATCTTGTAATATGAGCAACTAATTTAAAGATAATAATATGCAATATATTAACCATTGTTAATCTCCTATTATCTTGTTTTGAAATTATGTATTATTGTTTTTTTCTTTTTTCTCTTTAAAATAAAAAAATTGAAAAAATAAAAAGAATTCTTCCACTAGGTACACTTGCAAAGGATGTAAAGCCAGTATGTCAGAAAGCTAACTATATAGTACTCTGATATTTACTGCAACTTTATTCACAATATACCAGATATATTGCTAACCTACAAACCCATCAACAGATAATAGATGTCATGTAAACTATCCAACCTTGGCAAAGAATAAGATAATACCACTTGCAATAATATGTATCAACCTGGAAAGAATCATGTTAAGTAAAATAAGCCTGGCACAGGAAAGCAAATACCTCCTGACTTCACTAAAGTGTGAAATGTAGGAAGAGACAGTGAAGTGCTGGTCACCAGAAGCTGAAGGGTGAGGCACAGATGGAGACGTTGGTAAAAAGAGAAAATTTCAGTTTCAAGGAATTAGTTGTAGGATCTAGTGTACAACATGGTGGTTACAGTTAATAGAAATATAATTGGTACCTGAACATTAAGAAACTAGATTTTAAAGGTTCTCCACGCAAAAAACAAAAGATGTATATGTGAGCTAATGCATGTGTGAAATAGCTT
>NW_004955421.1:6318831-6378045 GCF_000276665.1 Chinchilla lanigera | reverse complement strand
TATATATAATTTACCTGTAAATTAAAAATAGCCAGATTATTACTTGTGAAATAAAAGTATCAGAGAGTAATACCTATTTTTTCTTTTACAGTTTATAACACTTTCAATTATGTAGAATCTATAGTCATATCACTATTTTACTCCTTATATTTGTAATTTCTCTTCTCTTTCCTGCTTTCAGTATGATCAGAGGTTTGTTTTGCCTATTAAACTAAAATATACAACCTTTCCTTACATTATTTTTCTCTATTTAACTTTATTATTTTTATTCTTACTGTTTTTATCTTTTATGATTTTTTTTAAATGGAAGAATTAATTTGCTTTTTGTCAAATGGAAACTTTATTGAATTATTTGAGACATTTCATCACATTTAATATAAATCTTTCATGTTATAAATTTTGCCCCTAAGAACTAATTAACTTGCATGCTTCCTAGAAATACTTAAATGTTCTATTTTCACCTGTATCTAGCTTAAGGAATTTTGTAATTATCATTGAACATCCTCCTTTGACTTCATATCCTTTTATAAGTGTGCTGTTTAATTTTTAAAAAACTGAGTGGTTTTTCAGTTATCTCTTTTTTTTGGCTTCTAATTTGTCTTATGTATATCAAGAAGGTCCTTCATGTGATTCCAGTTCTTTCAAATACACTGAAATATTTTCGTTAAACCTCCAATGACATTTTGAAGAGCATTTTTTGAATGAAAGTAATTCTGTTACATTTCTGCTTACATATTACATTTCTGGTAGTTTTTTATTTCACAGTATATTCCATGGTTTATTCCATATGGCATGTGTGGCAGAGCAGGCTGTTTGCATCACTGAAAGTTCTGAAAGGTTTGCCATGAGTTTTCATTCAGAGTTATCTTTCTTCCATCTGAAGGCCTTTTTGTAACTTCCTTTTATATATAAGATTTGAAGTCCAGCTTAGGTGAAAAGAATTTGAAATTTAGCATGTCTGAAAAGCATTTATTTTGCCAATACCCTAGAAGTATATTTTTATTAAGTACAAATGATTTGTGTTCCCTTTTTACTATGATTCATAGATTTCATTTAGTGACTATCAAGTTGCAATATTTCTAAAAACAAGTCTGCTGTCATGTGTGTGATATACTTTGGCAGAAAATTTGTCTACATACAAATTTTCCAATGTTTTGAAATTCTATGGAGATTGAAATTAAGAGTAGTGGATTAATTTATCTGGTAGAGAAAATTTGAAAATAAACTAATATTTAGTTTACAGCATGGATAATGGTGGCTGCTTATAACCAGATTTATAGTAAGAATGGGGGAAAACATAGAGCAAAATATTAGGAAAAATTTAAGTGTAGGCCTAGAAGAAATAATGTATAAAATTGGAGACACAGAGGTATGGTTCCTAAAAATTTTAGAACCATTTAAAGGAATCCAAGCACTTTGTATACAAACGATAAGAAAGATGCCTTGAAGGAATCTCAGGAATCTTCAGGACTCCACCTATTATAGGCTCAAGAGTATAAAATTTTCAACATTTCTTTTCAAAAGAGTTCCTAAAACCCCTGGTCAAGAAAGGCCTCTTAGGGAATTGATTCCTCAGCATTTATTTTACTATACTCAACCTACTAGACTCTCAGAGACTTCTTCAACTTCAGTCCTTGGCATTGGCCACATGATATCGGTTTTACTGGAATATAGAGTGCACATTATGTGCTCAGGGAGGCTTCCACTTAGATTTTAAAGGAAGGCTTGGGAGGCAAGACAAAGAACCCCTGAGAGGGCAGTTCATAAAGCTGTGGAAATGAGACAAAGGTACAGTAGAGATCCCAGGAAGTTGGACATGTCAGAAATTGGAATATCTCCCAAGGAAAATTATAGATCATAAATGGAGTCAGCCCAAATTGAGAGGCCTTGAGTGCTATGATTGGCAATGAAATAGAGGTGTAGCCCAAGCCATTTGGTATTTCCAGTTTACCACCTTGTGCCCTAGAGGACAGATATGGAGCTAGAAGAGTTAATGTTTTCCTGCTGGTTTTCAGGCTTTCTTTGGTCTGATTCTCATATATTCTCACATTATTCCTTTAATGGATGATAATATTTACCCTGCATCATTGTACCTTGGAATTATGTAACTTGTTTTTGTTCTTTACACGGGTTCATAGCTAAGAGTTTCTCTTGAGTCTCAGAAGAGACTTGGGTTTGAGCTCTTGAGAAATGATGGAAATGTTTAGACTTTATGGAAAAGATTACTGTATTTCAAGTTGAATGGGGGATAGTTGTTTTATATTAGATAGAATTATGACCTCACTGTTGTTTTTATTTGAATATTAAATCTGGTCTAGAGAGAGATATTTGGGTAGCAAGTTGAAAGGCGTGGGATATAGCAATTGGAATGGAATTTTAACATGACTGTTTTTTTTATTGCCCCTAGGATTGGCCAAGGACAGTTCTAGGTACATCTAAGCAGATCACAGGGCATGGCATTGGGTCTATGTCTCATTTTTCCACTTTCCTCTCCGTCAGTCTACCCCTCCTCTGCTTCCCTTCCACCATGAACTAAGCAAATTTCCTCAGCTTCTCCCTTCTATCTTTGCAATGGACCCAGGTGAGCATGAACTAAACCCTAGACAAAGTGAAACTCTCCTTCAAATTGTGGGTGTTGATTATGGGGTCTGTGATGAGAAATCTGACTATAAATGAAATTTACTTTAATTCATATTTCAAGATGATTTAGCCCATGGTCAGCTGTTTCTAAGGCAGAAACATCATGATAGAAGAGTGCGATGGGGAAAAGCTCTTCAGTTCATTGTGGCTGGGAAGCAATTAATCAAGTTAAATATCTACCTTAATGACCAGGCCATGAATCAAGAACACTGTAGATGAACTGCTGCAAGTATAATAAATAAATTTTTGTTATGACTATATATCACATATTTATTTAATGTACTTACTCAAATTGATTTTTACATTAATCATATTTGATAAATAATATGCTTATTCCTTTTACTGCCTAGATATATTTTTTGTGCCTAGGAACTAAGAAGTAGCCTCATTTAAATTGAACAATCTAAGAAATAAAAAAAGTTATAGGAAACTATAAAGGCAGTGTTTTTGAAGAATATATTGATATTTAATCCATACCATTGTTCTTCTGTCAAGCAGTTTTCCCATGTCACATGAGATGCTTTATCTCTTTTCTTTCCTAGGGCCCTCTCTGGTCTTGAGAGTGATCATGGTGCATGCTGCCATTGAACCCATAAGCTTTTTCCCAGGCTATTTCTATCAATGTAAATTAATGCTCTTTTAGTTTTATTTGATAATTCACAGTCATGCTAGTATAGAAATTTTGTGATGCACTTTCATAAATATATTAAGATTTACAACTGGGCAAATTATAAAGATCATATCCTTCAGGTTAGGATTTGAAGTAAGGTAAATCTCAATAAGACTGTGTATGAAAACTCAGTACAGCATGTTTGTGTTCCTTTTGTAATGATTGTATTGTTCTCAGGTAGTTGCAGCGTAATATTTGGTTACTCACATAGATGGAATAATACTCTCAACAGTGATGATAGTAATGATGATATCTGTTTTTTAGACTTTGTCAGATAATGTCTAAAGTTTAAACCTCATTTAATCTTCATAGAAGATGTATGAGTTAGCATATGAATATTTCTGTCTTTACAAATGAGTGAAACAGAGTAAGATAAGTTACATACCTACACTTTCACATGTGCAAAGGTGGTGTTCAAACCTGGGGTTGATCATTATTAACCACTACACGTTAGTGCCTTTCAGGTAAAGCTTGGAAGTTGTTACATGAAAGGAAAAGATTTATATCTTGACCTTCCTTAACTGAAATAACCAGGAAACTCCATGAAAGATAATCCTTAAAGACAATGATAAAATAAATTTTACAAGAAATTCACACAATTGTGGATTTGTGAAGATTCAACTGAACATTTTTCAACTCTCTGATGCCGCAAAAGCCATAAGCATTGCATTGGAATCTATAGTGTTTATTCTATAAATTTTGAAATTTTGGAGCAGAGGTGTATGTCCAGAGGATGGAACACAAGGGCCTGCACATGTCAAGCATGCGCTATATGGTTATCCATAGCAGTGAACTTTGAACTTTGGTCTTGTGGTAGAAAATATACATAAGATAATTTCTCATGACACTTAGTAGGGATAATGAACGACAGTTTCTTATCAGATACACTATCACTAAGGCAAATAATTGATATTCTACAAGTATCACGTTGTTAAACTATGATGTTTGGTAGATTAGGTATATTGAGTACATTTTCATACTATGATATTTTCAACCTCCAGTGGGTTTATTGGGATGTAAGGTTATTATATATCGAGGAACATATATAGTAACCCTCCATCTGGGTTAAACAAGCATTGACAGGAGAAGAACAGGGGTAGGCTATTAGGCATTTTTTGAATACAACTTCATTTAACAGTTTCCAAAAATTGCACAGCAAAGTAGGTTGAATCAGCAAGGATTGAAGTAAGGCTTCTGTTGTCAAAGTGGGGTGAATTTAAGAGCTGGAATTTGGCCTTTAAAAATACAAAGTAACTGACTATCCCTGGCAACTTCGACTTGTTAGTTATTTAGTATGCTAAAAGGACATTCCAGGAGAGAGAAAAATATGAAAAATCTTGGAGAAATTAACACAATTAGAAACAAGCATCTTGGATTACTCAGACTACTCAGATCACAGAGATTTTACAACCTGAAGTAGGAAAGGCATAAGGATCACAAGACAAGTAGTTAATGGAAGGGATAAAGCATTATATGGAGGAATCTTTTGTGTTCAAAGGACCTGAGGGAGACCCTGTGCTGTTCTAGAAGGTAGGGCTCGTGATTGAACTTGGGAATACCCCTCTACAGATGAAGGAAGAAATGAAAAACCAACACAAAGGAGAATTTTATTTGAGGAGGATAGAATCAGAGCAAAGTAAGAAACCTATCTTACTCATTTTTGGTTTTCTGAAGCACAATACCCAATACTCACAATTTAAAGACAGAGAGGTATACTTTTGTCTCATAGCTTCAAAAGTTTCAGTCCAGGTTTGCTGGCTTCAAACAGGCCTAAGGGAGTAAAATTGCTCATCTCATGGTGAACAGGAAGCTGTAAGAAGGGGGAAGAGCCAGGGAGACACACCCTTCCAGGTCATGCTCACAGTGGATGATGAGCCTCCAACTAGGCCCCACCCCCCTTACAGCACATCGAGCTCTGCACGTACCTGTGGATTAATCCACAATGGGTGAGTACAGTGTCTGTGATCCAATCATCATCCAAAATCCCCACCTCTGAACAGATGAGGCATTTAGTGACATTCTAGACCCAAACCATAAGAAAATATAATATCTAGTATCTGTTTGAGATTAAGAGTAAGAGATTAAGATACATAAAAAGAAATATGGCCTAGGTAATTTAGTACCTTTAGTTCTATCAAACAAGATAAGAGCTTTACAATTTTGAGCAAAAGTAACCTAGAAAACAGGTCAACCCAAGGCATAATTTGATAGTGGTTAAGAGGAATGGAGAATTCCACATAAAACTTTGTTGTTATTAGCGTGTCTCTATACTCTCTGCCCACATTTAAACTCTCTCAAATTGCTAATCAATACAAAAACTGGGATAACCCATATTAGATGGTTGTCATCAACAAACTTTAAAAAATACAAAAGTTTAAAACCTTTTGTAAGATTATATATATTGGACTCATAAAATAAACAAAATATTTAGAGCCAGCACAGTGGCATGTGTCTATAATACCAGCACTCTTGGAGGCTGAGGTTAAAGCATCACATGTTTGAACCCAGCCTGGGAAATTTATTGAGATTCTGTCTCAAAATATTCTGCAGGAAAAATGTAATTGGGCAGTTTTGGGCAAAAACAATACATAAGAGATTGAAATTTCATGATGTTACCTCTCTTTGGCATTCTTCTCTGGCATAGATTAGCGCTATAAGAGGAATGCCTTACCCTTGGCTCTCTTAGAATATCACCACAACTCCTAATTGAAAGAAACAGTGGTTAAGTTTTGGCAAATCAAAAGAAATCACCAACACATGAAATGATGCAGAGCTTCACCATACAATGTGGTAGGAGTTCAACAATGGTTCTATACTGCATATTGTTGTTTTCAGATCAGTCACTTTGATTACTAAATTTAAGTGTGCAAAATTAGTCAAGAAACAAGAAAATTTTCAGCATTGACTGTTCCTTTCAATAAACCACAGACACCAGCAATACAACTATTCCAGCTATCCTTATATATACATATAAACTTTGTTGATCAAACAATCAAAGACAGTAACAAGTTAGAAAAAAAAAAAAGGAAATCACCAACAGAGTGAAAAGAAAACCCACAAATTGGGAAAAAAATTTAGCCAACTGTCCCTCAGACAAAGGACTTCTACCTAGAACATATAAAGAATTTTTTAAAAAATCAGATTCCTCAAATTCAAAAATCCAGTACCAAAAATGGGTATCTGAGATAAGCACACACTTCTCAGATAAAGAAATACAAATTGGAAATAAACATATGAAAAAAATTTTCAACACCATTGGCCATTTGAGAACTGCAAATTAAAACAACACTGAGATTTCATCTCACCACAGGAAGAATGGCTGTCATCAGGGAATAAACCAACAACAAACACAGGTGGGGAGGTGGGGAAAAAGGAATCCTTCTCCACTGAGGCTTTTATAGGTAATGGTCCCAACTAGAGACCATATTCATAAGTGAAATACATGAGACCCACATGCATAAACACCATTGTGTTTCCCTAGTGTAAGAATCTGAAAGAGTAAATAAAATCTGAAAGGTTAAACAGATATTGTGAAAGAGAAAGAAACTGCTCAAAGGGAAGGAACAACTGGGGTGGGGGAAAAGTGAAAAGAAACAAGGGAGAAGAAAATATGTATATATACGCAAGATAACTAAGATAATTGTACTACTAATCTCTTAGTTAATGAAAAGGCACAGTTAGTGCTTACATTGTTCAGTCAATTTTGTATGCCTGTATCTGGTAATCTGAGCAACTACTTTGAAGATAACAACATACAATATAATAACCACTGGTAATTTCATACCATCTTGTTTTGAAATTCTGTATCATTTTTATTGTTTTTTTTTCTTTCTCTTAAAAAAATGAAAACAGTGCTTATCCAAGAATCTCTCTGGTTACTACTAGTGTTATGGGAGCTGAAAGAGACACCAGAAAGTTATACTGAGAAAAAAGCACTTAGCAGCATTTATTTCTGACCTTTCCTTCACTATACAGCACAAACAAAGGCTTTGTAAACATGGTTGCCTTTTAATTCTGGGAACATATTCACTAGTTATATATTAAAGGTTTTTGATGTATAGGTATGAATCTTCAGATACGGCTTTCTCCACCAAAGAAATTAGTCTAGATCAGAGCACATCATTAATTCAAGGGTAATCAAGAAAACACTGGGCTTGTTATACAAGGTTTTATTCAGACATTATCTTAGTTTTTAGAAGATTCACTCATATTCATTCATTTTCATTTTGACTAGAATCTGAGCTCAGAAAGTGCTAGTTCATGAAGTGACTGTTGCACTGGTAGCCATATTGAACCACAGCATGAAAAATGAGCAGTTGACGTTGGTAGGTAGAGAGGGGGCAGCCTGAACTTGCAGAAATAGTGGAAACAGGAAATGAGCCGCAGCCCCGAGGCAGTGGATGTCTCAATTGCTGACAGATCCTAATTTCTTTGCACAAAGCTCATGTTCTTGTTCATGAATTCAATAAAAATCTATGTCCCTTAAAGTAATCCCTTTTTAATGTAAAATAATTTTCGTAGTGTTATGATCCTTGAAACCTGAAGTATGTTGGCTAAAGCACATTTCAACTGAAAATAGAAACTCAGTCTCGAAGGTGACAGACCTAGGATGACTCCTATTACACTTGAATATTGTTTTACCTGAGAAGTAACACTTTGCTAAAAATAATGTATCTGTCCCCCACCCTTGAAGGTCTACAGTCTTAAAAAATTTAGATCTGTGCAACATACGACAGAAGCTGTTCATAACGGTCAAGTCTGCTGTTATAGTAAAAGCTGCTATAATGGGTAAATCTAGAAATCGCTAAAGCATAACACAGTAGAATTTTATTTCTAATCCATGTAATATAAAAATTGAGTGCATGGGAGTGTGAGAGCCTCTGATCCACACAGTCATTCTGGGACCTAAGCTGGCAGCGGACCGGCCACTTATAGTGCGTGATGAATGTTGGCAGACAACCAAGAACCAAGAAAACAAAAGAAACGAGAGTTTAGTATGAAGACTCCTTGAGTCAAGTTTGAAAAGTCTTGCATCCCTTCTTTCTAAAGTCTGTAGACCAACTATCTCTTGTAAGGCCATGAATGACTGTTACTAAAGCTGGGAAATAGAGACTAGCTGTGAGCTTAGCTGGAAAGAGAAACACACTTAGAGAACAGCAAAACCAGTTTATATCTCTCAACTTCTACTATTGGATTTCTTTTAAAAGATCTCACTGCTAAACTAAAATGTAATATTCAACATATAAATACATTAGTCATGTGCTAACTGTCCATTAAAAACAAACAAAAAATTCATTCAACACCCCAGGGAGCTATTCAGGACAATTATTCAGAACAAATTTAATCCTAGACTACAATCATTATAAGAAATAGGAAACTATAATAGGTCATTTTTGGTGTATTGAGATTTTGCCTCTTTGATGCTGAAACAAGAAGTTTTTATGACAAATCATCTGAGACAGGAAGTTTGTATGGAAATGAAAAGCAGATTCAGATGTGTTTATTAAAATGCACACAGGTAATTAGTGACAAAATTCGACCTGTACACCTTTCAAAATTCCCAGTGGAAAACTGAACAAAGGAAAAAAGACAGGACTACAGTGTGTTCTAGTGCAACACATATTTCTACAGTGTGAAATATCTGATCAGTTACTTTTAAATAGGGTAATGATATCAGCTAATGTGGAAGTCACATTGAGTTTTATGTTTTTTTTTTTCAGCCCATTAAGGGTCTGTGCCTATCATGTAATAGTTAAACAGAAAATACACTTAACAGCTGATGGAAGAAAATTGTTATTCTACTGTCCACAATACCCATACACCTCATGACCTGTTCCAAAAAAACAGGTTTGATCACAGAGTCTACCTTGAGTGTGTTACATGCGACATTGCTTACGGTGGCTTTCTTGTTGAACTGAGATAATATTATATTGGGATTATTTTGGCTGGTGAGATGTGGAGTTGTAGTTGTATAGGTTTTGGATGCTCTTCCCTCAATCCTATTTTCTTTACAAACCTTATTATTTTTATTGACCTTGCAGAATCTGAAGTTCTCAGCACTGCATATATTGTATTACAGGAACTATATTTCTCTTTTCAGTTGCAACTGTCAGAAACCCAATCCAACCTACCTTGAGGAAAATGAAAATATATTAAATCATATAATGTCTAGAGATTATTAACTTCAGGCGTAGCTGCAGCCATGACTGGAAAATAAAATGGTTTTTCAGTAACTATCTCTTTTTCTTCATCTCTTACTTCCACTTTTCTCAATGGACTTGAGATTGAATGCATAGTTTCTGTACAAACCAGATAAGTCGGCATTATCAGACTGAAGTTTGTTCTCATGGTGTACTGATGTGTTTATATCAGTCTGAAACATCTTACAGGAAAGAAACAGCACAGTCATAAGGGACGATTACCGAGACCTTAATACTGAAAATACTTGAAAGTTTTAAGTAGACAGGGAGCTAGCTAGGAGGCTTGGAGAGTTGCTCTGGGCTAACAGAGGAGAAGCTGTTTGCATCTGCAGGCTGAAGGAATTAGTGGAAGGACAGACACATAGTGAGGACAGTGAACGAGTCCCACAGTTATGACAAGAGCTGGTCTTTTGCTGAAATCACAGCCCCTGCCAATTTGTACTCCAGAACTGGGAGGAGAAACATCCTACCCTTTTTCTCTGATCTTCTAGTACCTCCTATGGCCAAACTAACTGAATGCAAGTGATAGCAGGTGATGAGCTCCAGAGAGCTTAACAATCCAAGGGCACAGAAGCCAGTGAGAACTAGATATGGAGAGGAAGTGGAGAATGTGCAGTATGTTCATTTATGTATTTGAGTAAGCAGATTTTTTTTTTCTTCCAGTTGCTTCCTGCAGGTTTTACAGAAATTTATAATAGACCCTACATGGATGGTTTGTGCATACATAGTGACCAGGAAAATTTGGTGTTCTGGTTGTATAACTCTGTCTGTGTATGTCTGATGGACTAACAGTTTTACCAATATGACCAAGAGCTCAGGGATCAGAGGAAGATTTCTCAAACAAAATATTTTTATAGATCTATGAAACTAATGAGGAATAAAGCAGCCTGCTATACCTGAGTCAGGTTCTGAGATATAAAATTTCCTCTACTTGTGACTTAGCCCAGTAGATTCCAAGTACTTCGTATTCATACCAGTCAATTCACTTTCCATAGAGAAGGATGAAGAATAAACACTGAAGGGAACAGAGTACATACATAACATAGTATTCTGGGAACAAGATAAACTAAGTCTTCTATGGAGATGTATGGAAAATGGAGGAAGAGAGAATATGTCCTCTTTCCCTCAAAAATATTTATAACCTCAAAGACTGACATAAAATCTGTAGAAGGATGGCTGGTCAATATGTGTTTCTTAAAGTACTTATTTATGAGAGTAATAGTTTTCCTATTTTTTATTTTTAGAATACCCATGAAACTGAAGAAAATAAAGAATAATGTGTTTTAGAAGGTATAGTATCAAAATCCATACTCATGTGCTTCATAACTTTATCCTTATGGAATGATTTGAATTAATTCCTAAGGAAGTCTAAGAATGGAAATAATTTTCTGTTAATACATCTGTTTTCACTAATAGTCATTGCTACAGAATAATGTAGTTGTAGCTTAAAAATGTACTTCCAATGTGAGTGCATAGTCCACTGATTTTACACATTGGCTCTCTTCCTTAGCTTCAATAGAAATGGCCATACCAAAAAACCAAAAAAAAAAAAAATTGAATGAAAAATATTCAGAAGTCACTCTGGAGATATAATGGATGTCAAGCTGATTCCACTCCTTGTCTCTCTTTTCCCCCGAAGAATTTCTACCTTGAGTCAGTTTCTCATGAGTTTTACTAAGCCTTATGAAAGCATAAGTTGAAGTGATTGACAGGTGAACAACTGACAATGGTAGACAGAGTGGATATAAATTTTTCACTTTCGAATGGAAGCCAGAGGATTACTAGTTTAAAAATAAAACATATTTCTAAAGTCCTACCATAACAGCTGGTCTGTGAATGGTCAATTGGTTCAACTTGTCTAAAAAGAGTTCCTTTAACATTCACTTTAAAAATGTTATCTTCATCTTTTCAAGACTGCAGGGTGTCTTCTATTTTAGATCAACTGGTGAGACAAAATATTCATTCTCCATGAAAAAAAAAAGAGTCATAGTGTGCTCCTTTGAGAAGCTCAAGTCTCCTTCTGAAGCGAAGAAAGCATGTCCTGTAGGTCCAGCTGATGTCAAGCTTATCAAGAGATGGCATTTTTCTCCTTGGCTTTCAAATAATCCACTATGCTTGCACATGGATTTTTTGTCTTTTAGTATTTCCAACTTTGTAACAGGGTATTTCAGTCATATTTATTTCAGGAATGAAATAAATGTTATGTCTCTGTCACTGTTAGAATAATTTTTGACCCCTCTCAAAAGATCATCCATCATCAGATATGTGATCAGTTTTATCTGAGCAGAATTTCCAGATTTTTTCTCTGCTATTAAGGAAGCAGTTCTTTAGCCACTGACTATGATTTGATGTGGTTAACCCCCACAAAATTCAACATTCTGGAAGCGTAGTTTCTAGTGAATCAGTATTAAATGTTGGTAGGACCTTTAAGATGTGTGACCTAGTGAAAAGTGAATGGATGATGTATATCTTCTGGAATAGAGTAAGTCTTGCAGGACTGAATTACTCTTGTTAGAGCAGATTGTAATAAAAAATATTCCTGGACCCCCGTCTCTTCCTCATGCACTCTGTGTTGCTTTTGTACACACACAACCTATGAGATATTGTCCACCATATTGTGACATAGCCAGTGGCCCTCACCAGCAGCCAAACAGACAGAGCCGCTTGACATTGTACTTTCGAATTCCAAAACTGAGCTAAATGAAACCCTTTTCTTTATATAAGTACCTAACCTCAACTATTTTCTTGTGGAAATACAAAATGGACTAAGCCATCATTCCAGAAATAAAAAAGAAATTCTTCCTCTTTCAAAATATTTTTACCCAGGTTTCATTATGTTTTCTCCTCAACTATGGGCAAGCTTTAAGGACTTACTGCGTTGCACAAGAAGGGACTATCTTTATGGAATAGATTAACAAATGGTATCCTCCACACTGACAATAAAAGAAGTGTCATAAAAGGAATTATAGAGGAAGGAGGAACCTTTAATAATGGTCAGTCCTTTGTAAGAATTATATAGAATATTTATTAACCCAGAGTCACATCAAATTTACTGCTTGGAGAATTATTTTATTATTTTTAATATCGGTGTTTAAAATGATGCCTTGGTAATAAGCTATTTATGATTTAAGTGTTGAAGTACCACAGGAATGAGCTCCATTTCATCCTATTAAACCTACAGTAGCATTGACACTAATGTGTAATAATATTTAATATTTACTTAGTATTTATTAATTTTAAACAACTGCCTTCAGAAGAAAAACGTGAATGAAATGTTGGATTCAGTTTCACTATTACCACAAAAACTACAAACAGGAGAAGAAACCTCCCCTCCCTTTTCATGAATGGATTCATATTATGTCAAAGTGTTATTTCCACTGGTACTCCCTAGTTCAGTCCAGGTGGCAGCAGTATACTGAATATTATTGAGGAAAGATTTCTGTTTGGTGACAATCTGTAGCAGGTTCTGCAGAAGGACACGGTGTAGGTCTCTAGCCCCTTCCCCTCACACTCCAGACTTAATGGAACTGGAAAGAACATTCATCAGCGTAGGGTTCCTTAAACCCCTCTGCCCTTAAGTAGTTTTGGTAATAATTCTCTGTTTAAATAGTTTAATAAGGCATTATCATCATGCTTATTGATCTGTTGGACACAACATATATAAAGTCTTTACTTTCATTCCCTAATATGAAATGCCCCCAACTCTTTATGTCTGTGAAAAGATATTGATAGAAAACATTTTGAAGCCTGTTTTTAGGATATTTCACATGTATTTCTTTCAGGGACTATTTTCCTGAATCTTGCTAATGTGGCTAAATTCTAACTACCTTTAAAAGATGATATTGAATATTACTCAAAGTGTGTACTGTCCTACTACTTTTATAGATGATCTATAAGAAAGATTTATAGGTTCAAAAGTGAAAATTGACAGGCACTATATGAAGTAATCTCTACAGTAAACAATTTAGTAAGAAAGATACTCTTGCACATGACACTAAGGACTGCTAAAAATCTTTTCATTTTGTGTGTTTCATTTACTTCCTGTAACAAAGAGTCAAGTAGTTGTACTTAAAAGTACAAGTATATACAATGCACAACCAATGTCTTAAGGAGCATATCAGATAGATAATGTTGATAAAATATTTGGGTGCACCCAAGATAAGAAGGAAGTACTAAATACTTTACTTCTTATATCTCCAAATGATTATGCTTTGTTAGCTACTTGTGGCCATGTCAAAATGTATTGATTAACCAATGTCAGTGCAGTTCCAACATCATGGTTAAAGTACACCCTGAAATCCTTGGAGCTGGCCCTTGAGGTCTGACTGATTCCCTTGTTTCAAAACAGTGCTGTGACTTAATATTACAGCCAGGCATACTATCTTTTTATTCAATAAAAAGAACAGTCATATCCTCCCCTAATAGTTGACAATCAAGTTAGATTTCAGGGATTCTTTGTTTCTCAAATAACCATTGATGCTAGAGTTTCATCTGAGAAAAAGAAACAAGTCCACTATATTTATTGAATATTCGAACCCTGTGGTTGTGGTTGAATTCTGTGAAGCTAACACGTTAGTGGATTGTACAAGCTCTATGCTACAATTCCAAGCTTTCACTGTACTGACAATGTAGTGCTTGTGGAGCTCTCACTGCATTTAGTGTACACTTACTATTTCTGATTAGGTGAAGAAGATGTGTTCAGCATTTTGTTTTCTTCTTGGATGATCCGTACTAATTTAGAGTAGCAGCATGTAGGTGGCCTGAAGTGTGAGGTAGAAAGAAAATTTCATGGAGATTAAACATTCCATGAGCATTTCCTTAATTATTAGGTTTAAAGAAAAATCATAAAGACATAAATAAGAATATAAATTGAAAGTTCCAAAAGAAAGATCACTGGATAATGTTAACATGCAACATAGTGTTGAAATATGAGAAAGGCAAAGAAAGAAAGAAAGAATACATATAGTAAGATACTAAAGAAACAGAAATAATGACAAAGGTGTTTTTGTCATAGTTATTCATAAAACTAACAGCAATAAATACTTGAGCATTTCTAAGGGCCTAAATAATATGTGAACTAAGCAGTTTCATGCATTGTCTCATTCAATTCTCAAAATAATATTGTTGAGTCGTCCTTATCCTATATATTTAGCCAAGAAAAATGAGACTTGCACAATGAAGCATTTGTCTCAAGTGGTGAGTGGTAGAACTCACATTCTGATCCAGTAAATCCCTTAAGCATCAGTACTGAGTTCAGTTCAGTTAGCCTGGGCTGTAAGACACGGTAAGCCTACCACTAGAAAGTAAGTAAAGAAAAATTTCTTTTTGATCTGTCATGTGCAAAATATTGCTCTCAAAGACCTGTGTTATACAAGAGGGCATTACTCAGAATGGGGGCTGTGGATTTCTGCTAGCCTGTGGGTTTTTTGTGTTATTATTCCGTAGCAAAATATGTACAAAGTTTAGCAGTTCATGCCACTAAATGTTCAAAGCAATTTAATGGCAGTTGTACATCTACTGAACCAAATAACAAACAAGAAAGGGCATGGTTTTCATTTACTGCTTCTGGAACTGTATTTTTATTGTGTTCTGTAGTGGTCATTATGAGTTTGGAAAATTTAAAACAAAACCAAAATCTTATGGTTTCAGCAGGTAGTTTGAGATGAACGAATGTGCGTAGAGACTATCTTGGTTCTATTAGTTTCTATTACATTTGCAATGGATGTAATATCTACCTGGTAGGATGGCTACCTACTGTAAATGTAAGAATGTATTACCTAGCATTGTGCACTCTGAGTGAGCGTGATAGATTTTTCAGTCTAAGGTAGTTGGGGATTTTACCCTAAGAGTAAAGTCGAAGAGTGGTGTAATGGTACTGTCACTGCATCTCACTCCAGTGAATATTTTAGTCCAAGGAACTAACACTGAAAATGAATCTTCATTTCTAAGGCACCTTCTTCAGTTATCCAGTCTGTTACTGTAATTCACTTCTAAGAATGAATAGGCAACTTAAGTAAAAAAGATCCTAAGTTGGGAAATTTATGCATAAAGGAATTTGTAGTCTGTGTGAACTGAGACAAATTTCTACATTAGTTTAGGGTAAAAAGTGATGCTTTGGAGGAGTGATTCTGGTACTTAAAGGGAAGAAAAAAGCTCTGGAGCTCAATAGCTAAGGCTTACCTATTAGAGAAAACCCGGGGAGGATTTGAGCAACTCAGAGATAGCATTCCATGCTGCCTTCAAGGATATAATTTTGATGTGCTGGATTTCTGGACTGTTCTTGGAGAATTTTTCTTCTCCTCTGTAAGCTCTGTACTTCCGATGTCTTTCACTACTCTTTTCAACTCCAAGTGGATGAGTTGCACTTGCACTTTTTTAATTTATAAAATTTTTTTGCTTCTAAGACCTGCATTTCCATATATTTTTTTGCATAATATTATAGGGACATCTTTCATAGAATGTTCTGTCCCAAAAGATAACCTATTTCAGCAATACTCTAGGCCCCACACCTTGAAGACAGAATTTTCCCCTCCTTGTTTCTAAATGACTTTATTTTCTTCCTATATTCCTCCATCCAAACTTATGAAAGCTTAAAAAAATTAGCTAATGTTTTAGAGGAAAAAATTCACTAGATGATCATTGTAAAAATTCACTGTGTACCTGCTGTGCCTCAGGTACTACGCTAGGCATGGAGAAAAATACAAACATGGGTATTTACCCATTAAATATTTATTGGGGTGGTCACTGTCATATACAATTAGGAATAATCATAAGGCATACACAGACATACACCAATTTAAACAAAAGTGTAAATATAAATACAAATAGAAGTCCCATTGTTTTCTTCTACACCCCAGTGGGTCATCTTGAACATTTCTTGAACAAGTATTCAAAAAGTACACTAAAGTGACTCTTCAAAGATTAGGTCATGAGGATATAAGGCAAATATATAAAATGGACAATCGTGTATCTTAAAAGATGTAGATGAAAGGACATGCAGTGATATAGAAGAGCTCTTATCTTAAACCAATAGATTTGAAACATTCATTGCATCATTTTTGAGTTAATATTTTACTCCCTGGTGAATGATTATGTAATTTCCATTGTCTTACTCTTACCAATAATACTGTAATAAAGATTATTTTCTTCTATTCTCTTTTTTTTCTTGTCCCTTCTTTCCTTTCTCCCTATCCCCTCCCTTGTTTCCCTTCTCATTTGAACATTTTGTACCCATTTCCCAGGAGGTATTATGTATTTTGATTTTTATTTATACTTTTAGTTTCTCACACCAGAAAAACAATGCAGTAAACATGAGCATCCTATTTATTTCACCTAAAGAGCATATTCTCAAGGTGTAGCCATTTAGCTAGAAATGTCTTTGTTATCCTTCTTAAAGGCAGGGCAGTATTCTACTATATTAAAAAAAAAAAAAAAAACAACCTACATCTTCTTTATCTATTCATCAGTCAATAGATATTTGGGTTGTTTCCAAGATTTAGCTATTATAAGCTCTGCCACTATAAAAATGGATGTGCATATATCACTGTGGTATATTTTTAATTCTTTTGGGAAGATAACAAAAAGAGGAATAACTGGGTAAAATGGAACCTCTAATTCTACTGTTTTGAGGAATCATTGCACTAATTGCCACAGTGGTTGCACCAATCCACACTCCCACCAATAGTGGGAAAAGGTTCCTTTTCCCATAACCTTGCCATCGTTTTTTATTTTGTTTTCCGGATAATAGCCATTCTTTCTAGAATGAAATGGAATTTCAGTGTTATTTTAATTTGCATCTCTCCACCAATGATGTTGAACATTTTTTGATATATGTATTTGCCATGTTGTACCTCTTCATCTGAGAAGTGTCCATTTCAGATGCTCATTTTAGGGGTTGGGTTTTAAATTTGGGGGATCTGAGTTTTTTGAGTTGCTTATATGTTCTAGATATCAGTCCTTTGTCTGAGGAACAGCAGGCAACATTTTATCCCACGCTGTGGGCTCTCTCTTCACTCTGTTACTATTTATTTTTTTGGTATGAAAAGGCTTTTTAATAATATGAGATCCCAGTTGTTGATTCTTTGTAATATTACCAATGTAATCAGAGTTTTGTTCATAACATTTTTGCCAAGTAAGTCTTTTACCTACTGTATCTTGTCTGAGGAAGAGCTGGTAATTATTTTTCACACATTGTGGGTTGTCTCTTCACTTTGTGGGTGGTTTATCTTGCTGTGCAAAAAGTTTTTAATAGGCTGAGATCCCCGTTTTTGATTCTTTGTGATGTTTCCTGTGTGATCAGGGCTTTGTTCATAAGTTTTTTGCCTACATCAGTGTTTTCAGGAGTTCTACCTGTTCTATCTTCCAGCAGATTTAGTGTTTCTGTTTTAATATTTAAATCTTTGATTCATTTCAATTTTAGTTTAGTGCATGGTGAAAGATAAGGGTCTAGTTTTAAATTTTAGCATGTGGAAAGCCAGTTTTTCCGGCACCATTTATTAAGGAGGCTTTCTTCCAGTGAATGTTTTTGAGTCCCTCGTCAAATATAAAGTGGATGAGTATTTTTGGAATTGTTTCTGCATTTTCTGATCAGGTTCATTAATCCTTGGATCTGTTTGTGCTTTTTTGTTTTTGTTTTTGTTTTGGCTTGTATCATGTTGTTTATATCACTGTAGCTTTGTAGTGTAATTTCAAGTCAGGGATTGTGAGTCCTCCAGCCTTGCCTTTGTTGCCTAGAATTATTTTTTCTTTTTTAAGTCTGTTCTGGTTCTGAATAATTTTTAGGATTGTCTTCTACTTCTGTGAAGCATGCTGCTGGTATTTAGATCAGGAGTGCATTAAATCTGTATAACAATTCTGGTAGTATTCATCTTCACTATATTGGTTCTACCTACCCAAGAACAAGGGATATCTTTCCATTTTCTGATATCCTTTTCAATCTCCTTTTCAGAGTACTGTAGTTTTCAATTTAAAGTTCTTTTACTTCTTTTGTTAGATTGATTCCTAAGTAATTCATTTTTTCCCATGCTACTATGAAAGTTGTGGTTTCCACAATTTCTCTCAGTGAGTTTGTTATTTGTGTACAGAAATGCTCTTGATTTTTTTTAATGCATGGTTTGTATCCAGCTACACTACTGAATTTGATTATTAAATTTAGATGTCTTGTAGTAGAGCTTCTTGATTCATGTACCATATCTTGTCATTCACAAATAATGATAATTTAAATTCTTCCTTTCCTGCCCTGATTCCTTTTATTTATTTCTTTTGTCTAATTGCTCTGGCTAATGTTTTCAGAACAATATTGAGTAAGAGTGATGACCACAGACATCCTTGTCTTGTTCCTGATTTTTAGAGTGAAAGCTTTCATATTTTGAATATTTAGTATGAGGTTGGTTATTGGTTTGTCATACATAGATTTTATCAGATTGACATAAAGACCATCTCTACCAATTTTCTGTAGGGTTTTTATCATGAATACATGCCAGACTTGGTCAAATATTTCTTCTGCATCTATTTAGATGATATATGGTTTTTGTCCTTGGCTTTGTTAATGTAGTACATTACATTTATTAATTTGGTATGTTGAACCATCTCTGCATTTCTGGGGTGAATCCTACTTGGTCATGTGTACAATCTTCTTCATGATTTGCTGATTCTGTTTGCCAGTATCTTTCTGAGGAATTTTTCATCTATGTTCATTAGGTAGAATGGCTTGTAGTTCTCTTTCTTGCTTGGATCCTTCTTTGGTTTTGGTATCAAGGTAAGGCTTGCTTCCTGGAATTAATTTCTGAAAATGCTTCCTTTTCAATTTCATTAAAGAGTTTGAGAAGTAGCAGAATAAGTCTTCTCTAAGTTTCCTATAGAATTGAGCAGTGCATTTCTCAGAGCCCTGGCTTTTCTTTGTTGGTAAGTTTTTATTTTTTAATTTATTTTAATTTAATTGGATTTTTAGTACCAGAAATCAAACTCATGACCTCATGCTTGCCAGGTAGTGCTGCTGAGTTATACACCCAGCCTGGTAGGTTTTTAATTATGTCTTCAATTTCAGTCACCAATATTAGGTTATTTAGAATTTTTATATCTTCTTGATTCAGCTTTGGTAATTCATATGTTTTTAGGAATGTGTACATTTCTTCTACGTTTTCCGATTTATTAGTGTACAGTGTCTTCAGATAGGTGTAGATAATATTCTGGATCACTTCAGGGTCTGTTTTAATTTTATTCTTTTCATTTCTAATTACATGGATTTGAGCCTTTTATTTCTTTTTTTTATAAGGTCTGCTGAGGGTTTGTCTATTTCATTTAACTTTTCAAAGAACTGACCTTTTATTGTTTCTTTGTATTGTTTTCTTTGTGTCTATTGCATTAATTTCTGCACTGATCTTTCTAATTTCCCCCATTGTACAAGCTTCCTGTTTGACTTGCTCTTCTTTTGGCAAACTTTTTCAGAAGAGGACCAGATAGCAAGAATTGTGTACTCTGCAGGCCATGCTGAATGACTGCTGCATGAGCTGCAGGTGAAGGAATCTGCCAGGCTAATCCAATACCGCCTCTGGGCCACTGTTTGCTGAACCTGGATGGAGAGTTTTGGCTTTGGAATAGAACCCCGTGATCACTTCTGATATTAATAACCTTTCTGTGCTCAATTCCCAGTTATTTAAACTCTTCCTACCTTGTTTTCCTCAGTGAGAGCTCAGATAGGCCAAGCACACATTGTGGTCTGCACATTTTAAACCAGGAGCTTGTTAGAAATGCAGGAATTTAGGCCCTGGTCATAGTCTGTTGATTCCTGAATTTGTACTTTAACAAGCTCCTCAGGCAATTTGCCCATTGCAGTTAGGAAAGCACAGGGATGGGTAATAGCGATGGTAGGACATAGGGTTGTTGAGTTGTGTGATTAAATAAAATGATGCCCTTAATGCATTTACTGTTATGATTACCATAATGCAGTTAGTCACTAATATTTTTACACACCCCATGCCTACGTGAGAGTGTCTCAGAAATTTCAGAATCTAATAGAAGGAAGGTACTATATAAAAATAGTCCTGGAATGATGGGTAAATCATTGTAGAAATGGAGTCATAGGGTTGGCATGGACTCATAGGGTATATAGCTTACTAGGTCACTGCAAATTGTTTAGCTAGCAAGGCACTGGCATACTGCAATTAATAAATTAGTAAGTGGATTTCATGGGACCAAGTAGAGAAATACTGGCTTACCTCCTACTGATATCTTCCTCATTCTCTTGGAACGCTGAGATTTTTTGTTCCATTGTTTGACTGCAGTAAGTAGAGTTAACAGATGGTGTTAAAATGAAGAAAGCAACAGTTTGTGAAGTGAAGAAAGTGTGGAAATACAATTTGATGTTGAAAAAAATTTTGTTTTAAAGACTTAAGCCTAAAAGACCCCCTCATCCTCCTCCTTTACTTCTTCATGGTTTATGGAGACAGGGTTTCATTTTGTGGCTCAGACTGAATTCAAACTCATTATGTAGCCCACATTGGTCTTGAACTCATAATCTTCTTATCTCAGCCTCTGAGGTTGTGAACTTATACACAGTCAAAGAGATATATTCTTAATTAGGAATTTAAATATAGATGAATGCTGTTATTTTCATTTTTTACACGATGTTTAATAGAAGTAATAAACTATTTATGTTAAAGCAATGGCCCAGATCCCAGGGGATTGGGACTTAACCACAATTTAAATGGCTGTATTTCCCAAGAGGTATACATTTCATAAAAAATTTTCCAGTGTTAGGTCACTGCTCACAAGAATATAAAGGAACATAATCTAACAGAATCACTTCAGTTTCTGTGACTGTTTTGTCAGCTGTTAAATGAGAATAATGCCTGCTCTTCTACAAATACCGTGAGGACAGATGGTAAATGTCACCATGCTCTTTGAAAGAAAGATAATATATAACCCTAACTATCGTATTTCAACGCTTTAAATAAGTAGCAGTGACAGTGAGAAGCAAAAATGGAATATTATACAGATAACTAGTAAATTTTAAACAATTCATTTTTTGTCTTTAAAACAATAATCCAAGCTGATTCCAGAATATTTTCCAACCACATCTAGGTGATTACTCACTGCCTATTAGGAATTTAATCCCTCATCAGTGAAAGTCCCAAAGAAAGGCTATGAGTGGCTAAGAGTAGAACCTAACTGGTGTAGAGGTCTGGGTTAGGATGAGTCAGCCCATAATCGTAGGACATTTAGGATGACTGAACATGTATTCGGAGATATATATTGAACACAGGCTGTGGGACAGTAACTGATGGAAAAGTAATCTCAAATATGTTAACTCAATAGATTTGATACTCTGCATATGGTTTCATGTGATCATCCCTATGAGAGAACTTCATGAAATTTCTGAAATGGGACAAGTGCTTAAAAGTGTTTGTCTCTCTAACTGAACGTTCTTGGCACCAGAATTAATTTATGACATTTATGTAAAATACAGTCAATAGATTTCCTTAAAATAATCACGCTAATTCATTTTGGACATTAGCACTAAATTTCTAACAACTTTGTTCAGCAGCAGCCCTAAAGTCCTCTTCTCATCTGCTTTATGATGCCGTTCTTGCCTTTCTACTCAGTCTACAAATCCCTCCAGACTGTTTTTATTGCTCTTAGAACTTCTCCAGAAAATGTGGTCATTGAATACTTTAGTGTGTATAAGAACAGTGCAGATTTTTTTTCATTACTGGGGAATGAACTCAAAACCTCACACTGAGCTTTTTAAAAAATGTGGTATTTTGAGGCAGGGTCTTGCTAAGTTGTCCAGGCTGGACTTGAACTTACGATCCTTCTGCCTCAGCCTTTCAGAGTTCAGGGTTTAAAGGCATCTGGCTTATGGACATTTTTTAAAGTCTAAACTTGATAATTCACCTACCACTTGTGACACTATTAAGTATCTTCTTCTTAGGAAACACGTTTTATTTGGACTGTATAATACCAGAGATTCCCACTGCCGCATCTGGTCCTGGCCCTTACTCTGTATGCCTGGCTTTGGAGACACCGTTCATAATCATGATCTTATTAACCAGCTCTTCTAGAATAAGTCCAACATATGAACACCCCAGGCAGATTTTTATTCTGAGCTTCAGATAGTGAATGTGCCTTACTTGTCATTCTAGGCAGCTTAGGGTAGTAAGTCCAAACTACCTTCCTGAAACTAGCACAATACCCTTTATTATATACTTCATTCTCCTGGGGCTATTATATTCCACCTTACCTTCATCTTATCTTGTAATTTTATACATGCATAAATATAGATAAATTAGTATATATTAATATGTACAAATTAGTGCTTTGAGATATGTTCTCCTCTTTCAGATAATAAATGAATTCATTTTAAAATTTCTTATTTTTGCCCTATATTTAAGTAATTCCTTGTATAAATCAATAATTACATTATTTATTAAAGAAATTAATCTGGTCTAATTAATTCATTAATTATGCAGTGAAAAGAATTGCAACTACCTGGCCACAAAGGATTCACTTGGATTTCTAGGCAGGTACATGCTCTTATGTTAGTCAAGATAAAATTTTAGCTTCTCTGAGTCCATCTCATGTTCACTTAGTAGCATTTATAAATTAGTTAAGGTCCATGTTCCTAGTACTGTCATGCAGTTCATGTTTAACACAGTTCTTGATACAAAAGTATAGTACATAGAGTTATGTTAATTTCATCGTCCTTCTTTAGGTCTATATTCACTCATTTTCTCCAACAACTGTTCTAATAATGGAGAAGTACAAGTTGATGTGAGATGCTCTTCTAGGTGCTGAGAATCCAGTGAGGAACCAACTGTGCAAAGTTTCTGCTTTTGTAATTACTTACATTTTCATAGAGGGAAACCAACACCAAAGAAGCAGATATATTTACTAAATTGTCAATGGCTTCTCTGGGAGTGTAAGAGGACACTAAAGGCCTTTATGGTAAAGTAGCCCACTGAGGAAGCACCTGGTGCCACCAAGTGAGTGCTGCAGGTGGAGACCAGCCAACTGAGCAGCACCTACGTGGAAATGCATTAAAATGTTCACAGGGCATTTTTCAGTGCAGTTGGGGAAAAATGAGAGATTTTATGTAGGTAATAGGCAAGGATGGTTCTGTAAGGTTTCATAGGAAATTGTAGAGCAATTGGACTTCTCTTTGCACAAGTTGAGAGCCACAGAGTGGGAGATCCAAGTTGAGGCGGGATGCAATTGGACTTGGAATTAAAGCAAGCCATTTGGGTGACTTTCCAGGGGACAAATTTCAGGGAGTAAGGGAAAGCAGAGAAGTCTATGAAATACACTAGAGAAGAGGCACTGGTGACATGATACGGTAATAGTTTTCAAGGGTGCTATCTGGAGCAGCAACAACAATGTGCTCTTCACCAGAGATAAGTTGCAGATAGGGCTCAGGAGTCTGAATTATAACAAGTCTTCCAGAAAGTTCCCATGCTCATCAAAATTCAACAGTCACAGTTCTAGGCCTTTAAGAGCTTTGATGGTAGTAAGTGGTCATATTATTGATGTATGTTGAAATCAGAGCTTTTTGGATCGGTTAATTGTTTGTATGCGATGTACTTGTAAGAAAAAGATCAGAGAGGTATTTGAACAGCTAGGCTGTGGAATTCAGTGCACATGCTGAGAAGATCTTAGAAGGTGCATATGGAATGGGAATCAGCTCAGTTCAAGGTGCACTCAGCATCATCTGTCCATTGGACATCCAAGTGGAGTGGTTGGCTGTTCAGTTTCCTGTTTAAATCTAGAGGCTCTGTTCCTTTAACTGTCTAAGTTGTTGCATGAACGCAGACATATTGTGATTCTTTATTTCTGTATTCAATAAAATGAAATTAGAAGAGAACCCCCTTGAGATTAAATAACTCTGTAAGGCAGGCCGTATTTTAAAAATTAGTTCAAGAAGAAAAGTGTGTTCTTAAATGTTTTCCAACTTCCACTTCTCATATTCTGTGGACACCTAACAGAGTGACTAAGAATATGTTAATGAACCCAGAAATTAAAATCACTCTGTTATTATTTTGAAAGACAAAGATGTCATGAGCATTTTCTATCCTCAGATAGTATGCTATATCTGATTTAATAGCTTGATGAGTGGCTCAGTGACTTTAGAAATCCACAAAGTAAAGTTTTTATGGAGACAATATCAGAGATCATAATAGTCTATGGACTCTCTTTTACATTACAGCTAATCAGAATTGGCTTAGCCTAATTTGCCCCAACTAATTTAATTTTAAGAACCCCAGACTATTGATATGTAATTTCTTTTCTTTATAAAATTCAGATACCTGAATTATATATCATGATATCTATTTTCTCCTTTATTTGTAATACGTCTTTCTATTTAAAAAGTAGTCTGGGGGGCTGGGGATTTAGCTCAGCGGCAAAAGCGCCTGCCTGGCAAGCGCAAGGTCGTGAGTTCGCTTCCCGGTACCAGAGGAAAAAAAAAAAAAGTAGTCTGGCATGGCACCTCACATCCGTAATCCCAGCACCAGTGAGGCTGAGGCAGAAGGACTGTCATTACTTCAAATCCAATCTGCACTCCATAGCAAAAGCCTGTCTCAAAAAACAAAAACATATTTAAAAATAAATAAAGAATAAAATGTCAAAATGTTCTTTTACTTTTCAACTAATAATGTACTTGCATTTATAAGGGGATAAGTAGTTGTGGGACCATTGTAGAATTTATAATCTAAGCAATGACATTATTCTCTACCTAATTGCAAACAAAAGTAATTGTTTAGCACTGCCCTAATTTATAGTTTTGGTATATTTTAATGATCTAAACCTTCCATTGTGGCCAACCTTGAAGAATTAAAGATAAGAATAATTTTAGAGCTAATTATTCTATATGTTTTGGGAACTGAACAAATATGCATTCATCTGACTCACATTTTTGCTCCATGCCTACAAGGTGAATGGTTGACATTGTAGGTAACAGTTGAGCTAAATACTGTACACCTGGAGGGCATTAGTCACTCCTTTCAACCTCTTACTGCAAAGACAGGAAACCAGGCAAAATATCCATCTTCTTGTCTAGATGTGGAATCTACCCATTACCCTAGAAAGTGGACCTTACTCAGTTGTTTAAAGTCATTAAGACCTATTTAAGCTCAATGGAAATTTCAGCATATATTTTAAAGATAAAAAATTAAGAATCAGCTATAAAACAATGTGTGCTATGCATAATTATAAAACATGTGATAAAAGTAGTTCTGACACACTTTGAACTGGTTTCCAGGTGGTAAGGACAGTAAAGTTATTACTTGTGTTAAAATTGGTAAAATTGTTTTTTTCAAGAAAGACCCAGTGACACTAATGTGGCTATTGACTGCTACCTAAACATTCATGCCAAACCTGGTCCCTGGTTATCTTCAGAGAGTGTGCACTACTTTCCTAGGGCCCTGGAAACTTTCCACTTGCATTCAGCTTAGCTTTGAGTAAATTGGTGTTCTCTGCTTGGACATGCAGCTGACAATCTTGTTATAGTTCAGAGAAGATCACTTCATGATTCTGACCCGGCTTCATTAGATGGCCCTGTCCCATCATCTACTGTGTATTGATTCAGACATAATGCTTGTGAAATGCTTTAGGGGATGTCTACATTCCTTCTGCTGTTCTGTACGAGCAAAAGCTTGATTTCAAGTTTAGTCAGAATTGTGGACAAGGGGTGTGGTAAGGCTGATTGTTATAGAAATGGAATAGCAAGTGGTAACCTGTGTTGTTGTAGCTGGAAGGTGGATGTCTTAGTTACTTTCTCATCCCTGACACACAGTACTTGATACCCAAAAGTCTAAGAAGTGGAAGTTTTTCTGGCTTCTACTTTTTAGAGGTTTCAGTCCACAGTTGGCTAACTACAAGGTAAGATGGCATGGAAGGAGGGAGAAGGATCAGGGGAGGTGGGAAGTAGCTCGACCCTTCCAATCCACACCAACACAACACACCTCCTCCAAACAGGCTTCCCCTCCTAAATCCCATTTAGCTATAAACTCATCAATGGACGAATCCACTGATAAGTACCATAACCCATGATCTAAGCACCTCCATAAAGACCCACCTGTGAGAACATGAAGCTTTGAGGCGTGCGTCTACATATGACATGAAACACAACATAAACAAAGAGCTGTGACATTTTTGCTGTTTTATAAACACAGTACCAAAATGGCAGATTTGGTTTGAGGATGATGACGATGAGGATGACGGTGGTACCTCAGACAGAAAGCAGTGTTTGTATTAAATTCCTTCCCAAACCAATGATAATATAAAGCTTATGATTGTCATAATAAGTAAGTAGCATATTATCATAAGTGTTTATATATATATGTAAATCTATGTTTGTGTCTTAGGTTTACATTCCTATAACAAAATGCCTCCGACAATTAATTTGCAAAGGCAGGAAGTTTATTTTTGCTTATGGTTTTAGAAGTCCCAGTACCTGAGTGGCCCTTTGCATTGGGCCTGTGAACAAGCAGCAAATCACAGAGACAGCACATGGCAAAGTGGCTTACTTCATCATGGTCCAGGAAGAAAAAGAAGAGGAAGGTATGAGGATCCTGCTCTTCTCTTCAAGGGCCTAAGCAGAGTTACCTAAAAACACTCAGTTAGGTACCCTCTCTTAAAGGCTCCACACCTCCTGAAACATCACCAGGCATCCAACACGCGGACCTTGTAAGACATTTGAGATCTGAACTGTGGTGACATGTGCATAAATGGATCTTTCACAATTTTTGAAATTCCTCTAGGCACACATGTTAGTTTCTTTTCAATCACACCAATTTGTAGGGATTTGAAGTTTAAAGATTTTGGGAAATTGGAGTACATGAGAACACTGGATTCCTAGAGAGAATGAACAAAGTCTATACAAAGGCAGGAAGGAAAATATTTCACACTTTGTGATATTTGCGGTGGTATCTTTATGACTTCTCTTCAGATATTTACTAATGTGCAGCTCTGGAGAGTGACATCCGGTTGCTATTCTTTTGCATAGCTTTGTTGATTCCTCCCAAGGAAAAATTCCCAGAAAAAGTAGCAAGTGAGCACAGCAGAAAGCTGCAAGACTTTAGCCTGGGTCTGTGAACTGAAGGCCATAAAGGACTGGTCTACTTTTTTTTTCCCTGTCTTAGTGCATTAGGGTAAGAAAGGGATAGAGAAAAGGTAGAGGAATGATCCAGGTTCAAGAACTCAAGAGTGGACCTACTGCCTCAGGTAGAGTTTGCCCTCTGGCTAGCGGTTATGGTCAATTTCAGAAGCCAGTGCTACTAGGTCTTTGGCTAACCAGGGTTTTAGTTTGTGCAACTGCTGTTCTAAATAAGGACAAGCAATAGACATATTTTCTCGATGAGGCCATAAATGCTAAATAATGGAAGATGATACAGAAATCCAAAATGAAAATTAAAAAAAACATAAATTAAATAAAACTCTTAAATTTAGGAGTCTTTTTAAAAATAATATGAGCATACCTGATTAAGAACCATGTTTTTTCTTATGATGAGAATATTTAGTCAATAACATATTTGATGTAACAATAGATTTATGCTTGGTGTGTTAGATTAAATAATCTTTCTGAGATTTTAAACTTTGTGGCTGGGGAGATAGCTCAGTGGTACAAGTGCTTGCCTGGCAAGTGCAAGGTCCTGAGTTTGATTCCTGGTACCAAAAAAAAGTAAACATTGTGGGAAATATCTCTACCTTACCCCTAGCCAACAAATACTTCTTTGAATTAACTTACCAAGTTTTTAATGTGATGATTATATTAAATGTGTCTTGAGCTACCTCTTAAGATATTATACACCTCCTATGCTGGATTATAGTCAATTTTTTACCCTAATCAAAAGTTACTTATAATAGTCATGACCTTCTTCTAGTTTGATAACCAAGAAAAGTGTATGTTTATTTTTAGTAAAGCAGAAAACTTTCTGGTTCTGGGTATTTGAGATGCACAGTTGGAGGAAAAAGAAAGGCAAACTTTTAAATGTCTTTGTTCCTTGAAAAGCTGGTACATAGAAGAAAAAATTTCAATACTTTTATAAGTCAATGCTCTGTGTTCTAAAGGCCTGAGTGCAAAAATGAAACTGCATATTTCAAAAGATGAAAGCTTTCTAGGGCAGGTGTCTTATCATTGTATTGTAACGATTTTATATCCTTAAAATTAGGGATAATAAAATTAATTCTTTATCCTTAATATACAAATGAAACCTTATCTACCTGTTTTAAAGATGAAGAAAATTGTGTTAATTTAAATGTGAAATAATTATTGGTCCTGATATGAAAATACTTTACTAGCTAGCTGACAATGTCCAACACTTACAGAAGAAGCAGGATAAAATTTGGATGTGGGGGCAAAACTCTGTAACCCCAGCTGAACAGTAGACTGAGATAGGAGGATCACAAGTTTGGGGCCAGTCTGAACAACTCAGGGATGCCCTGTCTCAAAATAATTTTTTTTTAGTTTTATTTCTGTTAGTACATTTTTGCAGTACATAATGATTATAATCCTCGTGAGGAGTTGGTACACGCACACAACATACCTGAATTTTTAAAGATCTCCTTTCCCTCATCTAAGTCCCCACCATCTTTTGATCTCCTTCCCATTTGAGAGAGAAGTATTTTCCTGCTTCCTATTGTATATTTTATTTTGCTCTTTATTTATATTTTGGATTTCTCATATGAGAGAAATCGTGAAAATTTTAAACTTGCGTGGCTGATTTATTTCTCTTAACAGTACATTCTCAAGGTACATCTATTTTCCTATGACTGACTCAAGTTCATTCTTCTTCATGACGGAGTAGTATTCTGTTGTGTAAATATCACATTTTCTTTATCCATTCATCTATTGATGGGCATATAGGCTATTTCTAAATTTAGCTGTTATGAATTATGATTCTTTAAACATGGGCATGCATATGTCACTATAATATGATGTCTTAAACTTTTTGGAGAAATAACTAGAAGGGGAATAATTGAGTTGAATGGAATTTCTAGCTTGAGTTTAAAAAAATTCTAAAAGTGCTGTGTATGTGGTTTTGTGGTAAGGGACTGCCTAATGCACCAGACCCTGGGTTCCATCACTAGTACTGCCAAAAAAAAAAAAAAGAAAAAGCGAAAGAAAGAAACTGAAATAAACAAGTAAATTTTGCAGCTTAAGAGAGCTGAGTTCTCCAATACTTTAACTGTATCCTGAGAGAAAACAGGCAGCACTTTTTTTTAATTTTTATTTTTTCTTAGTACATGTCTGCAGTACGCAATGATTACATTCCTCATGGGCAGTTGGTGCACATACAATAACACATCTCAAACATTTTTTCATTTGCTTTTCTCCATTCCCACTGCCTCCCTCTCCTAGTTCTCTTCCTATTGGCAAAGGGTCTATCTATTCCTTTAGTTTATCTTTTCTTTTGCATTTATTTATATTTTAGTTTCCTCATATAAAAGAAACAGGCAGCATTTTTGAACCTCACTTTTCATATCTACAAACTGAAAATGACAATATTTAGTTACCTATGATGCTGGGAAGACAAGATTAGTGAAAATTTATGCAAGTTTTTTGTCAGTCCTGTAAGTTCAGCTCCTTTCCTCCATCCCTGGGCCATAGGGCTGTGATATCCCATAGAGGGGACTCATGCTGGAAGAAAAAGACATCTCTTCCTTTCTGTCATGATTTTTAGAGTCAGGGCAATCTATGGAACTGATTGCCAAGGCCAATTGACTCGAATATGCCTTGAAGAGACAAATTAAAACATCAAAATATCAAACCAAAACATTTGTAAGAAGGAACCTGAAATGTTTTAGAATGTTAATAATTTGAGATTTGGATACAATATGAAAATTACATAAATGGTACACTGACTGTAAGTGGGTGGTTACCTAGAATAAGTGTCCTCTCCTTAAAATGGCTACCTTTGTTATGATAGTGGCTCATGGTCATCTAAATGTGTGGCCTCAGAGAATTCTCGGTTACACTTCTCTATTTAAAAATAAAATGAGGATTGTTGAGTGAATGCTTCTGTTCATGATTTCTACTTAGAAAAACCATTGCAAGTCACAGGAAATCTCATAGCTTTGCTGATGTCATAGATGCACCATTAATGTCAATAAGAATAGCAGGAACTGCAGGATCAGATGACTGCCCTCCAGCATCCCTATCTTTTGGGCCCAAGGACTTAAGGATTCAAAACTGTTTCTGACAGGGATACATAGAGCATGGAATAGGAGTTTGTGAAAATAATTTAGTTAAGACTTTTCTAAGTGGTCTACACTCTCTATTTTGGCAAAGACAAATTCTTGCCAGAGTGTGTTTCATTGTGCATGCATAGTTGTCTTAAAAGCAAAGACCTTCTACTTACCAGGTTGTACTGTTCTAACTCAGAAGGGGCAGGGCAGCATTCCACCAAACAAAAGCAAATGGCAATTATAAATATTGTCTGTGCACCTTCTATTACTTTTGGTTTACCTTTTCAGTTTTCTACTGGTTTCAAGAAAAAGTATATCTTTGGGGAAATTCCAATTTCATTTGGTAGAGTTATTTTGTTTCAAACACTATGCAATATTCAATTGTACCAGAGATAGCAAAAAATCTATAGGAGAGAAAATAGGATAAATAAATATTATAAATAAAACATCAAGTCATAAAATCAATGAGAAAGGTATGAAAGTGTAGACTTCTGATGTTATGCAATTTTTTGCATCAACTGCAAGTTTCATATAATAGAGTGTTTTGTATATCTAATTTCTTTTAAGGCTGTTTGTGTTTCTCACATAATTCTCTAAATCTACTGTAAGAAGATATTCTTTCTTATGTAATTATATTTGTTCAACAAAAGTGCTGACTAGGAGTTGTGAAAGAATCAGCAGGTTTGTGTATATTATGTCTTCTCTTTCAGCAGCGATTTTGGGGAATTTACCCACAAGACAATTAAAGCTGGAAGCAATAAGTGACAGACCACTACCAGTCCATAAAAGCCTTCAGTCACATACTTTACACATCAAGGAGGGACTTGATTGTCAGGAAAAGGCTCAATAGTTTAAAAACTTAGCTGTATGTTTGATGACCTTGTGTGTTAATAGTCAGAGAAAGAGGAAGATACCCATAAGTTGAGTTGGTTGTTAGGAAGTTATATTTAAGAAAATGTTGGAAGATAGGTCTGATTACAGTAACAACAGATGTCAAAGGTAAACAATTAATATTAAATTAAAAATAAATTATAAAGATTATAGTTTCAAAAATAATGTGATAAGAAATTGAGAAAGTTGACATGAAAATGGCAGCTTGTGTGTGTGGGGGGGATTCTTTGGTCTTATTTTTGGTGGACAGTGGGCAGCAACAAGGACAGATTAATTACAAAAATGTGGACTGAGGAGAGACCATTCTATAGATATTGACCTCTTAGGCAGCTGTGACAGGGGAATCAGGTGTGAGAAATGGATACAACAGTGCATATGTGAATTAAGAAGACTTTCTAGAACATGGTGCTCATTCAAAATGTATGAATAGTCTCCATAATGATGCCCCTAGAAACTTCCAACTCCTCTTTCAAAGCTGAAAACCTTCACAAACTGACAGCTCATACTCCTGCCTAACATCTTGACACTGGATTGGCTCCTGTGATGTCAGTAGACACAAGTTCCCTGAGAGTGGCAGAGAGAGTTGTTACTCTTCTCAGAACAAGGATAAAGGATTGGATGTCATGAGCTTCTATCCATGAAACCCTTATTTTTTCCATTTATTATCTTTTTTTTTTTTTTTTTTTGAGACAGAGTCTCACTATACAGTTCAGACTGGCCTTGAACTCACTATGTAGCCCAGGCTGGCCTTGCACTTACAGAGATCATCCTGCCTCAGTCTCTCCGGTGTTAGAATGACAGGCATGTGCCACCATGCCCAGTGCCACTTATAATCTTTAAGGAACTGAAACAAGGAAGAACGTCTGATAACAAATAAAATAAAAAAGAGAGAGCGGTAAAAGTAGGATTTAGAAGTATTCTATTATACACGGATTGCTATCGTAAATCAGCAATGAGTCTTTGAAGTGCTTAAGAAAATGAACTTAGCTGCTTAAAATATCTTAAAGTAGGACTAGAGGTGTAATTCAGTGGTAGGGTGCTATGTAGCATGTGTAAAGTCCTCAGATTAATCCCCACTATTAACAAAAAACAGAAGAATCTCAGACAATTAGGGGACCCTACTTCAAAGTTGTTCCAAGAATTGCTTAAGAAAAGTTTGTGAAGACTGAAATAGAATAAAGAAGACACACTGACATGGACCTTAAACATGTGCCTTAGTGTGAGTAATATACTCGATGTAGCTGTCATGATCTATTTGTCTTAACGTGCTGATATTGCATGTTTTCTATTTTGGATCATCCTTGGAATTTGTCTTATGTTCTAATCAATTTGTACAAAACTTTCAGCTTAGGGGTAGAGGAAATTATGCAGATTCATAGTTGCCAAAAGGATTTATTTGTGGTCCCAGTAATAATTTACCAAAAAGCCATTATAATATGATACAACAATGAAAGAATTTCTTAAATGTTGACAGTTAAAGGCCTTTTTTTTGGTACTGGGAATTGAACTCAGGACCTTCTGCTTGCCAGGCAGATGCTGTGCCACTGAGCCATATCACACCTTTTCTAAAATTTTATTTTAATTAATTAATTAATTTATTTATTTATTTATTTTGATAAAGGCCTTCTTATGGAACTTAAACATTCTTTAGGTTTCTTTGGTGACAAAAAATGACACCACAGCAGGTAGCAGAACCATAAGACACTATTTCCACCATTTGATATAAGCTGTTTATTATTTTCATCAAACTCATCACATTACAAAGAAACCTTTGCACATGGCTGCAAAGCACATTATGGAGTGCTTCCTGGTATATTTATGCCAGGTCATTCTGGACTTTCCCTTTGCTCCAGGTATCAAGAAATGACTGTTTAGGCAGTGTCTGCTCCCTTTTGGATTTGTGCTCACTTCCACAGTCCCATTTTCTCATTAAATCATTCATGTGCAGGACAGGAGTTGCTACAGAGAAGAGCAAAATCCCACACTTTGTTTCTGATATGCTTCACCTTTTAAAAAATATATTTGGAGTAAAATCGATATAAATAACTTACAGCAAGCCATTTAATGTCTGCAATGAGTGTTTTTACAGTTTGGTGCAGACTAAGTTTAAAAACTTCAAATAATTCTAGGGGCTGTGAATGACAACAGCTCTTTCTGCTGCTTTGTACTTCATGTGAACTTTTTGCTTAGCATAATGTACTAATGCTCTTTCCTGACATGTACTGCAATTATCAAACTCTGAGTAGTCACACATTATCACTTTGCTGCTTCTATAATCTGTGCTCTCACATGTAGAATGGAAGAATATATTGAATTTGTGTTTTTATAGTTTTTTAAGCCATAAAGTAAAGGAACTGATGCTGTTTCTGATCGGGATCTAGGTCCAAACCCTCGAATTCACCTTGCCCATGACTACTTATGGGCATACCATTAGCACATAAATGGTAAATTGACACAGTGCCTCATTTAATCTTAAATTTGCCATGTTTCCTATTCTATCTATAATATTTTGATTTTTTTGGAAGATTTAGTTATACCCTCTTTGTTTAACTTGGACCCACTATTTCCTAGTCTACTTCCTTACACACTTGAAAATTATTCTATACCTTACTTTGCTCTGCTATAAATGATTTTCTTGGAAGGTTTAAACAGGATAATCAGTGATAAATATCAACTGCTAATTGGCACTTACTGAGCTTTCAGTTAGGTCTTATCATGTATTTGCCGATGTTGTCAGTTGCAATAATCTATAAATGTGGACATTCAACAGGATCACATGTAATTTTGACCCCTTATATCCCTGATTTCTCAAGGAAAAGCAATGAATTTGTTCAAGTAACCTCAAAGGCTTGCTAGTTATCATGCTCAAGTGAGAACTATGAAAGTTAACAGAGAGTCGCGTTGAGAAGCCTTACTTGAATACCGGGGCCTGTCTAGAAAAGTGAGGCTTCTTCACTGTTGTTCAACAATGGGAATCAAGTAAATTGCTGAATCATTTAGCTCTGATTTTCAAGGGACGCACAGAATACTGCTCATTACTCCCACTTGGAGACTTCAGGAAATTCAAATAATTTAAATTTTTCTATGAGGCAACTAAAGCTCAGTTCGCTTAATTGAATGCCACCCAGGACAGACAGACAGACAGGCGCACACACACACACACACACACACACACACACACACACACACACAGAGTGATGGGGAAGGTATTTACTGGGTGGATGGCATGGAGTGTGTATATATATATGAATGGATACGACATTGTGTATGTATGTGTCTGTATCTATCAGAGGGAAACAGGGAATTCTTATACTTTTTGGGAAAAAAATGTTTCTTTTGTTCTTTTAAGTGTAAGATACTGGAACAACAGATGAGTTTATCTTAAACTTTAGATGATCACTGTTGGATTTCTACCAGGAGCAGCTGTAGATGTTACCTATGTTCTCAAACTTCAAGTAGTATGTCTGGAGAACAAGATATCAGTCAAAATGTAGGAGTGAGTACACTCTATTAAGGGGATGAAGTTGTGTATGTCATTTTTTCTTTCTGTGCACTATGTAGACGGCTTAGGTAATACTTTTTTCTTGTCATTAAATCCTTTTAGCAATGATCTTTCAAACATTTATTCATTCCACATGTATTTATTATCTCCTGGGCACTATTCTGGGAAATGCAATGAATATATATTCATTTTTTCTGGGGAATAGGGTACTATTTTTGGTGCTCTGAGTATAGCATGAAGCAATATAAATGTATTCTTTGCCCTCAGAAACTTATATTCTGAAGATCAATAAACAAAGAAGTACCTAATTTCATAGTAGGTAATAGCAATAACTCTGCACACATTTGAAATGGGACTTAAAATCAGATTTTCTTAGAGGGAAAAATGTGGAAAATTTTTTTTAATCCTCTAAATTTAAACTACTTAGTTGGCCTTTAGAATGTATTAGGGATACCACAATAATGCCAGACTAAGGTGCAAAATTATTTCACATAGAAATTAACTTTTGCTTGTAGGAGAATGACCTCAAAACAAGGAGAAACTCAGGACATTCTTAAGGCTACTCTTCTTACTTTATAGGTATAAAACTAAAATGTTACTTGATCTAAACCAAAACTAGAGTAAAATATGACCCCTGTCTCTAAGGAGTGGTACTCATTTTCTAGTACTAAACCCATTTCCATCAGGATATACCTTTGTCTAAAATGAAATTATTGCAGGCAAATACATTATGTAGCATTAGTAGACATTATATTTAGGCATGTGTGGACAATAAGTAACTATGACCACAAACTACAGGCTCTTTATTTTGGCTCTGCTGCCTCTTAGGTACATAATTTCAGACAAAGCAAACACACTGAGCCTCCATTTCCTAATTTACAAAATGGAAATAATAAAATAATTCCAATAATTATAATTTTACAGGTGAAATGAATTAATGCATGTAATTAAATTAACACATAGCCTTATATAAAGTAAATACTAATAAAAATGGTTAGATCTTTATTTAATCAAGGATGCTTCCTTAGTGCATTACAGAATTTAGTACATACAGGACATTCCATAATGGATGATGAATAAAATAAAATTTTAGTGCCTCTAATGAAGACCAAGAGAGTTTCTTTGAGGAGTGTGGTAGCCTAATTCTCTTGCTATCATTTTTTTGTCCATTTCCTATTAAAGATACTTGGGTTGCTGTAGTAGAACCTGTTGGTTTCTAGGGCTGACTTACACGAATGCCTAATGTAGTAAATGGAAGGAATAGACTTATTGAAAACAAGAAGAGCTTTTGCTTTCAACATACTTTAGGAAATTAACTAATCTTTCTTAACCCTCTCAGAAGAGGGTAAATAGCTTTAATTATCTGACAGATGGAGAAATGGAAGCAATGAGTCCCTAGATTCTACTTTATTGCTCAGATTACTAAGTGGCTTGACTTTATCTCTACACTAATTAACTTGATATTTCCTGCTTTCTTTGCAAAGTCTTCCTCTTTGAAATAACCTAGGGAGCAGTTCAGTGCCAAACTGGTGCCCTTTTTGTAAGCAATGTTTGGGTGTAGCATCTGTCATTTTGCTTTTCTTTCCATTGCTCTGAATATTTATGTTGTACAATAAGGATTTGTTGTCCTTGAGATTACCCATCTGAGGGACCTGTAAATTTGGAAGATAACAATATCTTTCTCCACTAATCCTTAAAAATATGTCAGTGTTTTTGTTTATCAGGTATAAGCATTTTCACATACTTAATTATTCTTTTGGGGTATAACATTCTGTATTATTTTAATGGAATGCAGATAAGAGATAAGTCTAAGATGTCAGAGAGAGTGAGCAGTTATTCTGGTCTTGAGGAAACCTACTCTGTGTCCATTTGAACATGTTTATTCTCATCTGCTGATTCCTATTTTATTCCTCTAAGATACTCGGATTGTCAAATAAAGGTAGCTGTTTGCTAAAGGGCCAATTTCTAATGACAGAAACTTTATGCACAAAGAGAAAGTGTATTTTACACATGCATATATGCTGTATCTGCCTTTCATATACATATACTTTATGTATATAAAGTGTGTATTTACTGAGCATATTTCACAAACACACTTTATTATTTATTTGAAACAAAATCTTGAATATATATATGTATATATATAATAACTATGTGAATTGATTATCTTTTAGGTATCTATTTCAAATGTCTTCTTATAAAACTCTTTCATGCCTAGAAAAACATTATGCTTTCTCAGATCTTAAATATACATTGTCATGAGGGTTCTTAATGTTCTATCTGTACCAACTCTACTTGTGTGATACCACTGGGTGTACAGCAGTACAATTCTGACACTTAACCCCTGCAGCTAGCAGAGAACTCACAGGGTAAGGACTTAGTGTTGCAAGTGACTGCTTTAACTCCAGACACCAGCCTTAACTTGATGATCACCAGACCACCTGCACTTGTGATAGACTGCTTATGATTTTGAAGGCTCCCATAACACTATCAGGTTCAATAATTCTACTGAATAATTCAAAAAATTTAAGATAGTGTTATCCCTACAACTGTACTTTTAGTATAAAGGGTTTATTTAATGTCAGGTTTAGGAGGAAGCACAGAGATCCCATACACTCTCCCCATACAGTCGGGGTCCATCGCTTTCCATGTTTTTCAGTATGTTCCACCAGGATCTCCACTGATCCTTGGAGTCCAGAGTCAAAGTGTGATCACACAGGTTTGATTGGCAAACTCATTGGCCATGTGACTGTACTTTGTCTCCAACCCATAGCTCCTCCCAGGAGGTCAGCATGGCTCAAGTGCCAATACTTTAACCACATTCTCGGTCTTCCTGCTGACCAACTCTCATCCAGGAGCTATTAAAGTCCTACCAAATGCCACATCATTAGGGGAAGAAAGCAGTTCCTCTTAGGAGAGCCAAAGGGTTTTGAAGTCCCGTGCTAGGAACCAAGAACAAAGACCAGATACATATTTTATGGTAACACAGACACCATCAACATCAGCATGCAGCACAGAAGTGAAGGCAAGAAGTGAACACCAGCAGTGGATTTGTAGAGTGCCATTTCTTCATGCCTTCTTCCTTTTGGAATAAACACAAAGGGCTAATAAACACAAAAGGCCTAAATGAGCAATAAACAGGGACACAATTTGGATCTGGGACCCAGTTCAGTTTTCTACACCTTCTACTTATGTGTGTTTCTAAGGCAACCCAGCTGGTCACTTGTCTGGAACAGGAGAAAAAGATGGGGAGAGATGGACCCAAATCACACAGACTGGAATCCCTAGCCTGTTCACCTGCATGGTGTGCTAATAAGGGTGCATGTCTGAGAGAGCAGAAGATAGGCAGAAAATGGCTAATGCTGTGTTTTCAATGTCAGTAACTATCTGGACAGAGAAGAAATATGAATCAATTGATGATAGTCTATTATACCAATCAGATTCATTAATTCTACAACTTGGCCTAAAGATACAGGATATGAGGAAGCATAACAGTCCCCAAAACATGTCCTTTTCCTAAGGAGTAGATCTAATTGCTTCCACTCTATGCAAACTTGAAGGTAGCCTCCAACTTTCTCTAACAAGTGCCAATAGAGTGACATAAAATAGAAAAAGGCAGAATTGCCAAAATGAATTCTGAAATAAAAAATCTCTCATTCAGATTAATATATATTATGCATGAAGAGACTGCTCTCCATATTTCTAATTCCTCAAATATCTGTGCTGGTTTGGTCTCCGTGCTCTTAACAGAGCCAAACTCTTTTTTGTGATATCATCGGAATGTCCCAATTGACAAATTTGATATTCCGTCCTCATGTGTCAAAATGTTGACATCTCTGTCTCATTTAATAGTGCAGTCACTCTCTTTGAACTGAGCTTTTTTGCCTTTAATTAATGCCCAACATTGTTTGAATTGGCTATAATGTAAAAAGCAATGAATCTTGTTGTGAAAATGAAGAAATGATGAAAATCCAATATGCTGTGTAATCTCAGCTGTTATATCCTGATGTCAAACATTAAAAATGGCAGAAGGGCCAGAGTAAAATAAAGTCTGCAGTGTACGGATTTTTTGTTTTTAATGTAGTTGTTAATTTCCAAAATTAAAACAGATTACCCAGGATGATTTTTAAAATTTTTGCAGTTTTCCTATACAGCAGTAACAGCTGTTTCTATCTCCTAGTGATTCAACTTTATGTGTCATGAATGTTAAAATTATAGTAATATAATTCATAGCACATTGAATAACATAATAAATTAACAACCAAGTGGATAGTTAGATTTTGGATCCCAAAATGATAAAGATCTTATATTAAAACCTAGATATAGTAATCTCCAAATATAAATTGGTCTATTTTGAAAATCTACTTAATTTACTTTGAGTGATATAACATATTTCCATTGATCAACTACTAGTTTCTAGGCTAACATTTGAATTTTCAAACAAATAAAGATGATGTCCTTAAAAATAATCACCAATTTGAAATGTAGAATAAAATAGGTGACTTTTTCCAACTTGTGGATTAATTTCATATAGTACTTTTCTCACGTAAGGATGTGATCTACAAGGAGAAAGACATTATCTAAAGAAGAACTTGAAGGTAAAATCTATGCTCTTAGTTTTTAATTTTACTATTCAGTAAGACAATAATTATAGCTGTAGTAGAGAATGCTGTTAGGAAATATTTTTAGGTGCCATTTTATAAAAAAAAGATATCTAAGATGGGTAATAACCATATGATGGATTCCATTTGTTTATACTCCAAGGAGGTGTCACAATCTGTCCAGTAGCATGTTGGGTTATCCATATCCTGCATTTCACATTAAAGAAGAAATAAGATTTGGCATGCATGCATATTAGATAAATAATTCTTTATTTCTCTCATTGAGAAATACTATATACGCACATGCATTCCTAGCTGGTTGTCATATATGTTCCCTGATATCTGTGGTCTTACCTTCATTCCAACAACATGAAGTTTTAGCATTATCTTTGAAATCATCTTTAATTAATGTTACATTAAGCTTCTTAAAGCCATGACCTGCATTGTGTTTGTGCTTAACTACATGGTTAATATTATTGCGTAGCAGTGACATTGAATCTTTTAGAGAATTTTTCAGAAACTGCGACTCAAACCCCATTTATTTTCTAAGTGCTAACATTGCAATTAAGCCTGAATATTGGGGTTTTAGTTTAGAAGAAACAACTCATATATTAACATATTTTATTTTAAAAGAAAAACAAGTAACACGCATGCCATAGGTTTGCCACAACTGTTTTATAGTAATAGCTCAGCAACTGTTATAATTGCATGAATGACTGAATGCACCAGGAAAAATACAAAGGCAGAGAAATACACAGTCGTAATTGTCTGTTGATCTATCCAAATATATATATAAATATATATACATATGCATGTATATATATTGTTATATATTTTGTTGACCCATAGATTTTCATAGTCACAGATTTGTCTCTTATTCAAAGGAGATAACAAAAGTGTAGTAGAGAAATGGGACAAAATTAAAGATCTCAAACTTCCCTAACATGCTGACTTCCTGAACTATTTCATTTTTGTGCACTTATTCTTTTTCAATGATCGTTGAAATATAAGCTTTAATAAAACCACATGGTGTTCAAGGGCCTAGGTGGTTGATATTATGGGAATATTTCTCTGGGATCTCAGTTCAGGCACTTCCTGAAACTGTGCTAACTGGTACCCCTGCATTCCTAAAGAGCTTGTTGTAGCTTCCCAAGAGGAAGGGCTCGCTTTTACTTTTACCTTTAGAAAACAAATTGTACAAAGGGAAGATGCTGCTAGTAGAAAAACAAAAATAGGGTACTTTTTTGTAGTCAAAATACCAACCTAAATTTTAGTCTAGAATTTGTCTCCCTTTAATGTTAGTGGTGCAGTGTGCAACAGTGAAAAAAGCAAAGGGCTTAAAATTAAATGAACTTAAAAATTCCAACTCCAGCATTATTTAGAAATGTGATTTTTTTAATTAAAAATGTCCAAAAGGTAAAATTCTCAGACCTTTAGGGAACAGTTATGTGAGTTTTGGCAAATGTATACCCCCCAATATACCATTATTTCCATCAGTATACAGAACATTTCCAGCAGCACAAACCTTCCTTGTGTCCCTTCTGAGCAACGTTCCCTCATATAAAGGCAAGTTATGCTCTAATTTTTATTACAATAGTCTTGGTCTGTTTCTTTCTCAAATATATATGAAAGAAATGATACACTATATAATGTTTCACATTTGGCCTATTTTGTTAAACATATATTTTTGTGATTTATCCTTATTACAGTATAATTCATAGTATATGATTAGAGTTTTAGTCTATCTTAATGAATATTCCATTTTCTGAGAAGTGGCTATCATATCAGGTCTGGGGAATCAGAATCGAATGAGGTAAGCTTGTGCTCAATGTTTCAGTATATCCAGTCACTGGAAAGTTGTGATTTGTTGCTACAAAATTTGGAATTCTTACACTGAGCTTTTGCCGTGGTCTAATTCTCAATTTCTCCTATATCCATGCTGTGGTCTGAACTATGTCCCTTCCGGAGATCCTTAGGTTGAAACCTTAAATCCCGGTATGAAGGGTTTTGAAAGAGGAGCTTTTCAGACATGATCCTGTTTAAATGAGCCCAAGATAGTAAATTTGTAATGGAGTTAGTGCCCTCAGAACAGACACCCTGGGACTTGTTCTCTCTTCCCCTTCTCTATCTCCCACCTTCAGCCTATGAGAACACAGTGAGAAGGTAACCCTCTGCGTGCCAGGAAGAGAGAAAGTCCTCACTCGAATCTGAATGCAGTTTTCCAGCCTTCAGATGTTGAGAAAATACATTTCTGGTGTATAAGTCATTTCACTCTCCAGTATTTTGTTATGATAGACTGAGCTGAATAGTGTGCTCCACTCCCTGTTCAATACTTTTGTGTGTTTATAAGGGATTGCTGTATCAACTTCCATTGTCAGAACTATAGAAATGACTCCCAAAGCCTAACTTCCCCTCACAGAATTGAGCAGTTTATTTCTTGTCCATCCAGTGCATGCAGGTAGGATAGAAAAGTTTTAGAAAATGAAAACTAGAAAAAGAATTGTCGTGTATTAGTTGTAAGAGTGTTAGCTGCCAAACACTGAGGAAGTGATTTCTTTCATTCTTTTCTTTTCTGTTTTCTTTTGAATTTTTTCTGTTTTCTTTTCCTTTCCTGTCTTTTCTTCTTTTCTTTTTCTTTTCTTTTCCTTCTCTTTCTATAATATTGTGACTTGAAACCATAACATTTGCACTGAGCTGTAACCCCACACTGTTTATTTTTTTTATTTGGAGATGGGGGTCTCACTAAGTTTCCCGTGCTGGATTTAAACCTTGAATTCTGAGCCACCATCCCAGAGTGCTGGGATTTGAGGGGTGCCACCACCCCCAGCCAGGAAGTGATTTTTCTAATATGTTATTCCAGCATACTACTCCACATAATGTAAAATATAAGAGAAGCATACCCACAGGAGTACAACAAATATTTGAACCAAGGCAAAGTCATGGCAAAACATGCTGTTCTCTCAGTTATTGTACTTAATGCCAGCTTACATATACTTCATAATTATTAACTAAACATTTTATTTTATTTTTATGGCAAGTAATAGTAATTGCTAGAATTTTTCCTAAACATTTGAAATTCCTGTTTTGTACTGTGCTAGCACTCATCAAGTACCCCATATTTTTATTCTTGCTTTTCTTCTTTTATTTTATTTTATTTTATTTTATTTTTGGTTTTTCTCCGGTACCGGGAACCGAACTCACGACCTTGCGCTTGCCAGGCAGGGGCTTTTGCCGCTGAGCTAAATCCCCAGCCCTTCTTCTTTTATTTTAAAGAGAAAAAACAATAATAAAGCAACAACAACAAAGACAAAAACAAAACAACACAAAAACAATAAAACAGTACAGAATTTCAAAACAAGATGATAGTTAATTAACATTGGTTGTTATATTACATATTGCTACCTTCAACGAAGTTGATCGTGTTGTCTCCCTAGTGTAAGAATCAGAAAGAGTAAATAAAACCCAAAAGGTACAATAGATGTTGTGAAAGGGAAAGAAATTACTCCATGTTTTTAGCTGCTACCATCATCCTCATCTTTACTATTAGTCTTCAAGCCATATGAAAAATATTAATCCATGTAAGCCTCCTAATGACACTATGAATGAGAACGTAATATCCCTAGTTCAAAGCAATAATATGGCTTACATAATGAAGAGGGAGTATATTAGGCTTACAAAATTAATTTGGTAGAAATTGGCATATACAAAGCCATGTATGTCTGGCATAAAGTCAAAAATGTTAATCAAGATGAGTAACAACATAGTTATTTATATGATATTAACTGTTTCAGATACTAATGTGATTAAATACTTCCACTGAGTAATTTCTGTTTTAATAGGTTGATTCTTATGTTTGAAAGCATTATCTTATTCCTCCTAATAGATATGAAATTAGCAATAAATACTTATTATACATTTCTTTTTACTGAGGCCTAGATTCCTGAGATACTTAGATTTCAGATCCTAATATATTGCTTATTTCAGACTTGACATTTTTCATCATAATATCACAATGAAAAAACACTGACATGTAGAAATTGAAGTTTAGGATGGCCAAATTTAGGATAGCCAAATTTCAACTTTAGGATGGCCAAAATATGAGCTATGGACCTAGAACAATTGGGAAATTTTTTCCTGGGCTTTCATTATCCAAAATGCATGAAAAATTCCAGATTGTCTGTATCTGTAACTATCTACCAATGAATCCTGCTACAAAACTGCAAGACCTGATAGAAGCTTTGCTTACTCTGAGGTCTAACTCTGACTTCTTCACCCTCTCCTACATCTTACTCCACAGTGTATTGCTACACAGACCAACACATATATTGACAAGTTCTCTAAATTCTCCCAGAGCTGATTTTGTTTTCAAAGTACAGTCCTACTCCACGGTTTCCACTGGTTTTTCTTGTCTAGTTCAATAGATTAAATTAACTAGACACCTACAGTGGTGGGGACCAATAGCATCCCTTCTGAACTTTTCAAAGATTTTTTATTATGTAAACTATTCTTTTTCTGACCTTTTTAAAGATTTTAGGGAGGGTCTTAGAAATTTTAATGATTCTTATTCCAAGATTTCTACCAGTAATCACATCTACTTTACCTTCACTTTCTCTTTAATTTTAACTTCTTTAAGTGTTTATGAGATCGGTAGCATTATAAAATTAGGATGAAAAATTGAATAAGGTTTAGGGTGATGGCTCAGTGGTATAGCTCCCACCCAGCATTTGTGAGGCCCTGGGTACCATCTCCAGAACCATACACTAACTAAAATAGAATCAAGCGTGCATAAGAAAGTAGAAGTTGAATGTTTTCTTATATGTATACAATATTTGAGATGACTAAAATAAATGAGCTGGGTTATTAATGAATATTCACAATAATATGTCAAAACAGCGTTATAAATATTTTTATAAGTGCTTCATGTAAATTTATTATTAACTGATGCATAAAATTACATATATTTGTGGGATACTATATGCTATTTTGATAAATACATGCGTTTTGTAATATTTAAATCATGTTAACCATATCTATCTTTTCAAACATTTATCATTTTTTGATGAAAATATTCTAAATCATTGCTACAGTTTGTTGAAGTATATAGTACCTTATCACTATCTGTTATCACCCTACTATGCAGTGACAACTCAGAACCTCTTGCTCTTATCTAACTATAATTTAGTACCCACCGATCTTTGTGTTTCTGTCTCTGTCTCTCTCTCTCCCCCACCTGCATTCCTCTCTTCTCCCTCCATCTCTTCCTTCCTTTTGCCCCCACCCACTCTCTATATTATCTGATAGTCATTCTGCTCTCAATTTTTATGAGAGCAGCTCTTTTAGATTCGTCATATGACTGAGACTATGCAGTGCTTGTCTGCGCCTGGATCACTTCACTTAACATAATGAACTCCAATTATATCTACATTGCCACACGTGACACTATTTCATTCTTTTTATAGTGGAACACTATTCAGTCGTGTATATGTACCACATTTTCCTTATCTATTTATCCACTGATGGCTGCCTCATTTCCTGGCTATTGTGCACAAACAGGAGGTTAGGTGACTCTTCAACATGCTGATTTTATTTTCTTTGACTATATATCCAGTAGTAAGGTCACTGTGTATTCTGGTAGTTCAGATTTTTACTTTTCTGAGGAATCACCACACCATTTCCACAATGGTTGTCCTAATTTATATTACTGCCAGTGCTACATACAGGCTCCCTTTTCTCCACATTCTCTCCAGAAACTTTGATCTTTTGACTTGTCTTATTTACTTTCTAATCACTGAGACTTAGCCGCTGATACCTACAACTCCAAAGAAGTAGAGGTTCAGAGGGTTTTTTTTTTTCTTTTTCTTTTAGCTCAGTTTGTAGAGGTTTCAGTCCATAATCTGCTGGCTCCAAGGCAGAGGGCACTGTAGAGGAAAAAGAGCTCATACCATGGTGCCAGGAAGGTGAGAATGAGGAGGTAGGGGAGGAGGGAGGGAGGGACGGAGGTCCTTCTAGACAACATTCCCAGTGACCCACTTTTCCAGCCAGGCTTCATGTCTCAGCACTAGATTTAGCTATAACGCATAAGGGAGACTAATTCACTGATGAGTATCCCATGCCTGTGATGCAATCACCTCCCTAAAACCCCACTTATAAGCATGTGAGGCCTCGGAGAGACAACGAGATACAACGAGATATATGTGATGTGTCTTTATAACAGTTGCTCTTGCTAGAGTAAGGGGATAGCTCATTACAATTTGACTTACACAATCTGTAAAACACTAATGGAAAAATTGAAGCGAACATGAAAAATGGAAAGACATGTTCATAGGCTGGAAGAATCAATATTTTTATAATGCCCACATTACCCGAAGTGATCTACAGATTCCATACAATCCCTATCAATATACCATGATAGTCTTCATAGATATAGAGAAAAAATCCCTGATGTTTTAATGGAACCACAGAAGCCAAATAACTGAAGCCATCTTATGTAGGAAAAATCAAAGCAGGAGACATTACATTGCCTGACTACAAAATATACTAAATGTTGTAGCAATCAAAACAGCATAGTATTGGGGCTGGGGATTTAGCTCAGCAGCACAGTGCCTGCCTGGCAAGCACAAGGTCATGAGTTCGATTCCCGGTACCGGAAAAAAAACAAAAAACAAAAACAAAAATAAAACAAAGAGCATAGTATTGGCATAAACCCAGACACATACACCAATGGAACCAAGCAGAAAACCTAGAAGTAAACCTATGCACCTACTCATTTTTGAAAAAGGTGCTAAGAATACAATGGAGCAAGGTCAACCTTTAGTAAATAGTGCCAGAAAAACTGTACATCCCCAAGCGGAAGAGTGAAAATAGGCCCCTCTCTCACCATTTGCAAAGACCAACTTAACAAGAACTAAAAACTTAAATGTAGGAGTTGAAACCATGACACTACTGGAAGCAAACATAAGCACAATGCTTTAGGACACTAGAATGGGCAAAGATTTTCTGGACAAGACTTCAGCCATAGATGCTGAGATTATTACATCAAACTGAAAAGCTTCTGTATGGCAAAGAAAACAACAGAGCGGAGTGGCAACCTAGAGGGTGGGAAAAATTACTTTAAGCAGTTCACCTGATGCAGGGTTAATATCCAGAATATATAGAAAGCTCTAAATTCAAAGGCAAAAATGGAGAAAAATATGATTAAAAAATAGGAACAGACCTAAATGAGCATTTGTCAGAAGACATATGAATGGCCAACAGGTATATGAAAAATGCTCAACATAACTATTTATCAGGGAAATAATTATTTCTATGGACTAAAAATGTCGGTATAACTTAAGTTTGCTTATAAGTGCCCCACTGGGATTTGTACTGATATTCATTGGTACTATGCTTAATAATTCAAATCTATAGTGTAATACTCTATGTATATAGTATAACACCTGAAAAACCTTTAACATCTCACAAACTCTGTTTGGAAAGGTATACATGATTTATTATATTTTTTATTCAACTGCTGTCAAAGTTTGGGATGTAATTAAGTCCATGAGTATTCACAAGATAAGCAAACATTTCAAAGAAAGTTTAGTTTGATAAAAGAGCAATGTCTTGCCATATGAGTAATATGTCATACCAAACGTCACATGATTGCAACTAGCTCCTCTGCCTCTCCTTCTCCTTTCCCTCCTCTTCTCCCTCTCTCTCCCTCCCTCTGTTTCTTTCATTGCTTTCACACAAGTGCTTTGGTTTATGAGTGGAAGGAATTATTCTTCCAATCCAAGTTTTGACTATATTTGCTAGTTAATCCAGCCCTTTTGCATCTTTTTGTTCATTTAACTAGCATTCACAAAATGTTATGCTTTTAATTTGCTGAAATTTTTAATTTATATCTAAAATTAAAATATTTTACATTTTTTTCAAAATTGAAATTTCTGAGAAAATTACATTAGAAGAGAAAGTGGAGGTCAAAGACAACTCTAATAAAGAAATTAAAAGAATTATTTTCCTACTGGTCTTCTATGGAATTATTATCCTGCTTCTATATCGACCCTATGCACATTCTAATTTTTTATCAAATGCCTGAGTTTTCTAATTTCTTGAACATTGCTATGTTAGGCAGCTACAAAAATGTGTGACTGATAATATTCAAGAAAACAAAGCTCTAAATGAATGGGATGCCTCTGTACTTCCAAGAACGAGGCAGCAATCAACACATGAATAATGAGAGCAGCTGAGTTGGAATGAACAAGGGATGATCCAGCTGAAGCAAAGGCTACAATTGGATTAATTTGGCACTTGGTCCATTTTAGTTCTGGCATTTGGACCACATTTCACTTCTGATAATGACCTAGTTCCACCTGTGTTTGTCACTGCTGCTTTCAGACTCTTGACAAACTGTTTGTTGGATGAACTGGGAATGGTGATTTGGACTAAAACAAGTTCATGTTGTGTTTTGTATTCACACTGTTGGTGGAGACAGATTGTGTATGAGTGGCAGGTGAGGAAGTGCTGCCTGGTAATTCACACCCCAACCACTTCCAGGAAAAACGCTCACTGAACACATGCACTGACTGCATATCACAGTGCCTGCTAGGACCTTGTGGGTGTAATAATGACCAAAGCAAACCATTTTTAAGGTATGAATTAGATAGCAGCTACCTCTTTAACCCCATCTAAGTCCCTTGCATTCAGGACACATGGAATGAGACACAGTATAGCGTGAGTTGACACAGACACCAAAGAAGAGGCTCAGATCATAGAGAATATATTTTCCTTCACTCAACAGACTACTACTGAACATTTACTGGAACAGAAATATTCTCTTAGGCGATAAGCAAACAGTTCTTCTTCACTCCTAGAGAAAACAGTCTATTTCAGTAGATACCTGTGTGATTCCTAGGACAAGCTTAATACATGTCTGCTGAATGAATATATAATAGAGTGATGAGAGCACACTTATTTTTTAAGCAGTTCTGCCACATAAATTCACTCTAGGGATAAATATCCTTTAATGGGAACATCTCAAAAATAACAAACTATACAACTACAAGGTTCTTTGCTATGTGTAAGACAGCAAAACTGTGTTCCAGATAGACATTAACCCCAGAAGGGTCTGATTCTGCAAATACATACTATGAAACAGCCCTGATCACAAATAAATATTATAAAACAGATGCTGGGATCAAAGTTTCAGAAGAACCACTGGCTTGAAAGTTTTATGTTTTAAGACAGGATCAGTAGTCTGTGAAGATTAGTTCATAATGCACTTGATTGCAAGTAGTTTGGCAAGAAGTGCTTTCAAGATGTTAACAGTTCTTTGGAGAGCTTCAGAGAAGAAAGGGCAGTCATTTTTACCATTCTACATAAATGTCAGGTAAGAAGGAAATTAAAGAGATAAAAATTAGATTCATCAGTTAGGAGTTACTTGGCCTTTTACTATGACAGATTCCTTGATGGGATTGTTCCAAAGAATAAATTTCACAGATCTGGAATAAAAGACAAGGAGGACACAGGACAGGCATTTGCATATTAATCAAATGCTGGTGAGTGAAAGCAAGATAAGAGGAGAGGGCAACAGTCTGTGTGTAAGTTGAGAAGGAAATGAGAGCCTTTTGAGGACAGCAACTTTTCAATTATTGTGCACTGTACCAAGCAGTAGCGTTGTTTGACTGAGTGGTGCCACTTTCATTGGAAATCATGTCTGTTGTACAAACTGGTTGAACTTTGTAAGTAGGTGCACATCATAGTGTTTCCAAGTCAAAAGTAGCTCTTAGTATACATAAAAAGGAACTGTGTTAGGATCTGTCTTGCTACAAGAAATGATATGATCAAATGATTTTAGGCATTGTGGGATCAGGGCACATGCACAAGTAAGTTTCATGGAGAATTAGAACATTTCTGATTATGGTATTCAACATAGATCTATGGTTTAAAAAAAAATAAAAAAAGAAGTGATCTTGCATTGCCATAGAAGCATGTGTGTATCTTAGTCCATTTTCAGATGTTCTGACAAAATACCTGAGGGTGAGTGATTTATAAAGAAAAGAGGTTAATTAAACTCATGGTTTTAGAAGCCCAAGGGTATACATCTGAAAAGGACCTCATGCTGGGCAATGACACAGAGATGGCATTACTTGGTAGGAGAGAGCAAGCAAGCCAGAAAGAACACACTTTTGGAAGAAAGATACTCCTGTGATAAACCATTAATCCATTAATCTATTAATCCAGGCATAGATTAACCCATTCACGAGAGCAAAACCTTCATGACCCAATTACTACTTAAATGTCCCACCAGATCTCACCTCTAAATACTTCACAATAGGGATTAAAATTCAATGTGAGTTTTGAGTTGGGCATTGAAACCATCGCAAGATGTTTGCTTTTCCTCTGTCATTTCTGTGTCTTTGGCTCAGACATTCCTAACTTATGCTTTCGTCTTTGTTCCTTGCTCCCTGGATTTGTTTCTCTGACATTGTTTTGTCTTTTTATGCTACTCATGTACAGACCAGGCAAGAAGAAATATTGGTCTCCGTACATTACCAACCACTCATTTAATTTTTTACACAACAGCAAATAAGAGGATATGGGGCTTGGGGCTGGGGATTTAGCTCAGCGGCAAAGCGCCTGCCTGGCAAGCACAAGGTCGTGAGTTCGGTTCCCGGTACCGGAGAAAAACCAAAAAAAAAAAAAAAAAAAAAAAAAGAGGATATGGGGCTTTCATAGTTCCTTTGGTAAGTCAGCACCCTCTTGGTTCAACTCACTATGGCCAGAACAGTGAATGAGAGACATAGAAAGAGAGAGAGATAGACAGACAGAGACAGAGACAAGAAAGAGACAGACAGAGATAAAGAGGAGCTGCTGCTTATTTGGGAAAACCAGCTGGGAGGTGTTCTCTGAGTGAGATTGAAGTCACTGAGGCTCTTAAGTTTCAGTGAAGGTAGAACTTCTCATGTTTTACAGCATAACAAGATTTGACATAATAGCTGGATTAGTAAACAGATTTGTCTCAGAGATATCTTGCAAGTGGAGAGTTTTGGTACACTTTCCCTCAGAGTAAAGTTGAGTTTTTATTGTTCTACTTTCAATCTGCAGAAATCTTCTCAGGGAGTACATGACACAGGTCTGAGTAGTCAGACCCCTCAGAAAAGTGTCTATGACCAAACAGTGAATACAGAAAGGCTGAGGTGGAATAAGAAAGAGAATACACTCTTTTTTCTTCTCCTTATTTTTTCTTTTGCTGAGGCAAATTTTTGTGCATTTTTAGTGGATTAGAATGTCTACTTTGAAACAGAACTCAGCAGAAAGGTTGGGTTCAAGGAAATAGGTGCTATAAAATCTGATTAGCTAGAAAATCTACAGTGGTTTTATCACATCCAGTATCAATTCTGATAAATGCTTCATGCTCCTCCTCCTACTTTGTACAATGATTGTCAATAATACAGATTTAAATTAAATATCACCAGTTTTTGCCTAGCTAATTTGCTAGTTACATTGTGCTGAGACATGCAACACCTGTAGGAAAAATAATCTCTGGGGATAGATATGCTGTTAAGAGCAGCCAACAATGGCCTCATTAAGGAGCTCTCTGATACTCTCTCCACCGTTCTTGAGCAGCATGGAGAAGGTTGGATTCTCTCTCCATTTCCTTTGCTATGTGCATTTGTATGTGCTAAATATAAAGGTTATGTCAAAGGAATTAATTCTCATCCCAATAAGAACACATTTCCATCTCTATGTTTCTTTTTTTATTGTACACAGGTAATAACAATTTAGAAAAAAAGCAATACTATAGCAAGTAATTATTATGATGTCATTATTCTACCCTCCATTTTGAAAAGCATATCTATAACTCGATTATGAACACAATCTTATCTAGGATTAAGTTTTTTTCTGCAAGTTTTTATCATGTACTTTTACATCAAGTCTATTTAGCATCCCTTAAGTTAGATGAACAAAACTCAAACTCAAATCTTTCTATCTATAGATGTACTTTGATGCTTTTCTAGTTGTAAATAGCATGATGTTTTTTAAAGCATCATGTGGCATGAGATTTTCCCACCCTAGAGACTAAATCTCATGATTTATTTTTAAGCATTGAAACTATAAAACTTCAATCTACTGACTGTGGAAAATCATTTAGTAGGCAGGTAACACACCACCTAAATCTTCAGCAGGTTTTGATTACTGTGAAAACTTTTTAAAGACTTTATTGACAGATATCCAACTAATATATACTATATGGTATTGATTATATATCATTCCTTATAGGAACCTATAATATAAAATACAATGCTGATTTATAGAAATGGGTAGGGAACGTGCCAAATATCTCACAAATACATAAAGTAAAATTAATTATACTGGTTTACTTAGCCTCAGATTAAATATTTCAAATAAGTTCTTGCTAGAAGGGCCCTTCCATTCCAAAGAGTCCACTGGCATTAATTACTAATCATGAAACATCATGGGCCAGTCACTAAGTGCTGCATCCTAGCTTGAGAATGCCAGCATAAATAATGCATTGAGAAATATGTGAAGGATAGTCTTGAGGAGAGAAGAACGTATACATAAGTGATAACTAGATAGAACAAGATCCGTGGAGGACCTGTACTTGGCTCTCTACCTGTTTTTCAATTTAAATCTCAGACATCACCTTCTGAGTAAATGTTTTCAGGGTTCCCTGCACACGTGCTATATACAGGGTCCTTTCCTGTGTTCACCTGCTGTAGCTGTACGTATGATTAACACATAGGATGACTGGATGCCCTCATTATTGGATTATTGTCATTTATTTTCAGCTGTGTTTTCTTCAGAATAATTCAGACCTTTTTGTTTACTTTTATTTAATTTTTCAGTCCATGAGTGTGTATATGTAGTAAAGTGCAGGTATCAAAGCTGTAAACTTTTTTCATTTAGGTAAAAATTCATTAATCTGTAAATATATGATTTGTACACAGATCCATTTTTTTTCCAAAGTGAACATACAAATGCAACTAACTCTTGGATGAAGAAGTAGCATGTGTTACCAGCCACCCCAACCCTGATCCCCAGAAAGTTCTACTTTAGTGCCTTTTGAAGTTAAGTCTTATGTTGACTTTCTGTAAATATTTATTCTTCAGGCTGCCTGCTATTTTTGTTAAAAGGCAAAAATTGGTGAAATTAAAATTTAAGTTGGAAGCAGAGCAAAAGGCAGGAGATTTATTGAAGCTGTTGATAGGACATGTGGAAAATATATCTCAAAGAAAGCAAAGGTTATGCAGCTAGTCAGTTGATAACAGAAGGGGCCCAGTTTTTATGGAGAGGGGTATGTATCATCTTAATAGTCTGCTAGTTGGGATTCCACATTTCATCATTCTTAGGGCTCATTTTCTCATGTTTTATACTTTTGACAATGAGGCGTATCTGGGGATAGATGCTAAATCACAGCTACCATCAGCCTGTGGGTAAGTTCTCACTTAGCTGTCTTTTCTCTCACTTCCTTGTACTTGGCCTTAGCAATGACTATCATCACTTCAGTTGTGTATATAGTTGGTGGTAAACTTGTTGGTGCTACCTGCTAAAAAGTGCCACCAAATGCAAAAAAGATTGTTCCATCTCTCGGAATAGAAGAAAGAAACTTCACATTTGGGAGTGTCTGTTAAAACTGATTTGTCAAAACTGTGGGTACTACATCAAACAGTAAGGATGCAGCCTCCCGCTGCTTTTGAATACAGGCGTTACGGCAAGTAGCTTATGACTGCACAGAGAAAGACACAGAACTGACTTTATTCAGATAGGAAGAATTCTAACATCAGAATTTTCAAAGCAAGCTTAGATAAAAGTTCTGAGTAAATGGAGAAGCGTAGATACATATGGTTTTGAATGGGAGAAATAATTGAGAAGAGCTCAGTAGTAAATATGAAAAAGTTTTAGAAATATCTTAACTACTGTTTTCACACTATGGAGCTCAAATAAAGCTATCATAAAATGGAATTAGTTCTTTTAAAGAACGTGAAATAATTCTTTAGATAAGTACAAAATAGGGCAAAGTGATACAAACATGTGTCATAGCTTAATTGTAGTATCTTAATTTTGTCTTTCCAAAAAAATGCACTTTTCTTTTTAGAGCTGTTTTAGATTCTCAGCAAAATTAATCAGAAGTTACAGAGATTTCTCATTATCAACATCTCCAAAGAGAAGTGCACATTTGTCACAGTGGAGGAAGCACTATTCATTCATGCACCCTTATTACCCACAGTTTGTAGTTTATAATAGTGTTCTTTCTTGGTGTTATATATTCTGTGATTTTGGAAAACTTATATTGACATTAAAAAATTCTAATGTTATGTTATTGTCCTTAGTGGTATTTTACATAATGGTGCATCTTACAGAAGACAATGGCAGGTATGATGAAATGAGGTGTCTCTCCCCTCTCCCAGCCATGACCCATCGCCAGAACTGCTTGCAACTTCTCAACGGTGTGTGGGGCTGTTGCCATGGCCACAGACAAAATAGCAATTGACATTTGAGTACTTATTATACACCTTCAAATAAATGTATGTGTATTACTTTTAATGCTCACATCTTTATATATTTTATTATCATTTTATAGATTTAATCACTTTCCAAAGATTAATCTTCATTGATGATTATTTTTTGAACTCAGGTCTATCTGATTCCAAATTCTTGAGCATAACTACTATGTATATTGCCTTTGAAATGGTATATAGTATTTCTTCTCACAACTCCTGTCATGGCAAATATAAATGTCAAACTGAGTGGAAGGAAAATCTTACAATTTGGGGGAATTCATTAGTTCTGTGACTACCTGACAAAGCAACATTCTCACAGTTGGATGAGCACCAAAATTATTACACAAATTAACCCATTGTGAAGATGCTCCATACCTCACTTCAATGCCTACTTTGAGAGAATAAGTCAACATCCCATTGAAATGTCTTCTTCGCTTCTTACTTCTGTCTTATACATTCACACCTTTTTCACCACTGATAGATTTAGGAGCTTCTTTCTATAAAACACACAGAAGTTTTAAAATAAATACAATTTACTAGGGATCTAATATGCAGTATTGGAAAATATATTCTCCTTCTGGAACTAGATTTGTCTTTTTTCATTCAATGAAGCCACAAAAAGGAACAATCAAACTAGTTTTTTGAACATCATCACTGTCCGTCACTGCGTATTTTGCCTTCTCTGGTGGCAGCAAGCCATCCCCTTTTGCTTTTGTATAAGTGGCTGTTTATGAGATTTGATTTGGTGGTGAAGCCAAACACTAGTTACATGCCACACATGGGATAAAGGTGACTTACATTTGACATCTTTGTTATTCCTTGATTTATTGTTATTCTGACCTACATCTATGGATTCTAAGTCATAGAATGGTTGTATCATTTATTTAAGATTGTATACCTAGTTCATTGCCCCAGGAGGTGACTTAAATCTAACTTTCTCAGACTGCAGGACACATGATCTTAATCATAGTACTGCATTTTTAAAGTATGGACTTCAGGTTAAGTAAATATCAATTTGTGATCTACCATGGATTCTTGCTAGTCTTCTGTGAGCAATTCCATTAGCTGTTCTGTGCTGGTTTCTATGTATTTATCGATAGTTTTATAACTAGCAATAAGAGACTTACTGCTACTATATAAAGATGTAAAACAGCATATGGTTAGCAACTGAAGCAGCACCTGAGAAAATGGTGGGTGTCTGGGATATACTCATTTCTCTCCCAAATCTGTCCTTGTCTGTATGGATCTGAGCAGAAATTTTTCATTAGGCCTAAAATCTTTTGGTCTCTAATGGCAGTAATGAACTTAGAGGTGACTATTAAATAATATTTACCAGTTTCCTTGTTTTCATGTTAAGATCTCTAAAAGGCATTGACCTTTTAACATGATAATACCATCTCTGGTTTCCAAACTAGGGAACAGTGTAGTCTACGATAAATGTTAGTCTGAAAATCATTCATAACTCCCACAGTGGCTGTCTAGATCACCTAATTAAATGATGCCTACCCCATGACTCATGGAGATAGCTTATAAAATAATATAAAACATCTATCCTATTCCAGATTAATTCCAGATTTTTCTAAAATAGAAGATTTGGTAAGACAGAACATGAATTAATCAATATGTACGATATGTGCTAGAGGACTGAAATGAATCATTCCACCTCGTAAAAGAGAATAACCTGTGCAAATTAAGAATCTGACTTTAGCTAATTTGGGTACAAAACAGGCACTAGGGACTAATCTTGTTTAAACTTGTCTTTCAAATGTCTCATGATGGGCATTCTGAATACTTAGATTCTTTCAGAAGGCTATTATGTAAGGCTCTTAGCAACAAAATGCAGAGTTTGTGAATAAAATGTAAGTTGTGAAGTTTATTCTTCTGAATCGATTTTGAGGCTATTCCAACAATATATGCTTGTGTGCTTGATGGAGGTAATCCAAGCCTCTCTTAACAGAGCGTGGAATGGCACCGAAAATAACTTCTCCCTTTAATGGTTTTTTTGTTGTTGTTGTTTTTCTCTGGTACCGAGAACCGAACTCACGACCTTGTGCTTGCCAGGCAGGTGCTTTTGCCACTGAGCTAAATTCCCAGCCCCTAACTTCTCTCTTTAATGATTGAAGTTATTCTGTTGGTGACTGAAGGAGCAATTGTTTAATTGGCCACTTTTCTCTAGTTTTGCCAATTTTACTGTAAGTTAAAAAATCATTAATGACCCTGAGATGCACTTGCCTTAGATGCAAAGTAAGATCCAGGCACCATTTTAGACACTTGACTTGTTTGGTCATTGGATATGCACAACAGCTTGTCATCCTGCCCTTATGACAATGAGGAAACTGAGGTCAAGATTTCCTTCTGCGGTTGAAGTGTGGGAAAGTCACACATGTGCATCCAGGTCTCCCTCTGGAGGCCAAGTCTCTTGCCACTGTTTCTCAGGCTATCGCTACTTCTGCCCCTGTTTCTAAAGTGCTCTCTTACTGTATTTTTTGAAAATGTGATATGGTTACTCTGCTATTACACTAAGGCAATAGATTCAGGAGCAAGTAGAAAAGGAATGAGCTGGAATGATGCCAAGAAAAAATGATTCTTCCAAAGTTACTGAACATTGCAGATTCCAGTCTTTGCAAGCAAAATCTAAATCTTTTTTCAGATCATTCTCTATTTTATTTCTTCTTTTCAAAGAAAATATCAAGGTTTATTTGGTTGTAAAATAACTTCATCAACAAAACCTTTTACATACTCATATTTTTATGCCCTAAAAAAATACATCAGGCAAAAAAATAAGATCCTTCTAGGTGTCCAAACTTTCAATTGCTTATGATTGTGAAAATAGATCATTTGCTTTGGCCGCAAGTATTTGACCATTAACCGTATAAAATTTGAGCTCCAAACGAATTTGGAGAATAAAACTTTGACTTATATGATTTGGTATTCTGTTGTAAAAGTAAAACCTAGGAAAGAAATAGGAGTGGACCAGATAACCTAGGGTTAACCACCGATTTCATCATATGCCAAGCAATACGGTCAGCCTGGGGGGTACAGAGAAATGAATCCCAGTCCTCAAAAGCTTACGGACTTGGAAGAAGTCTATCACTACACTATCACAGAGAAAAGAATGAGGGTGTTCAGGATGGTGCTGTGACAGGCCTCGTTTCTGTGACAGCCTATCTGAAGACCATGGACTTGCCTCTGTGGAAACTTCCTCTAGATAACTGTTACTTTTTTTTTTTACAACTTAAAACACTGAGCATAAAAAACAACTAAATGAGTCTGGAACTATTTTTTAATCACAAGAACATGAACATTCCCTCCTCCCCAAATCTTTCCACATTTATACTGCAGCCTACTTAAAGGGTTACAATTATATATCTTAGAAGTGGGGTATTTATTATTGTATCTTGGCTTACCTTAAAAAAATAATTAGTCCCTTTTTCCTCTCTTGTCATTAACTAGGAACATCCCAATTTACTGGCTTTAAAGCCCAGCTGCCACTTTCCCACTGAGTTGTCAGTTTTTTAATCGGCTAAATTTCACAGTTCTTTCTTTTCTATTTTTTATCCCTTATTACAAACTACTGGTGTGTGCTGGGCCAACCAGGTCTTACCGCATTCCAATGTTTTCTCTCTTTTTGCAAAACATCCTCTTACCTTTTCTTAAGGATTTCGCAGGATTATTTTCCTGTAAGATTCAGTCACATTGTTATGAGATGGATTTTTGTCAATATTTTTTTCACCTCCTTGATTCTTTTCAGACAGGTCTCTTGTGCAAAAAGTCACATGATGACCTTCCTGAGGTTGCTTTATTGACTTTGTGTACATGCAGGGTATCTTAAGCTGTTCTTATTTAGTGCCTGTAGTCCACAACGCCTTTAGAACTCACAAACAAATAGACTGGGGATGCATTTTTCTTGTACATTTCACAAAATACTTCTAGCGATGTCAGCCAAATAAAAAAATTAAGCCCTTAAGCATATATGCCATAGATTTTTACCATTGTTACCTATCGAAGCTGTGAGTACATTGAATGAATCATTTGAATGTTTTCTTACATATGTAATCTGGGAATGGGTATTTCCTTGTAGTCACTCATGTTATGGCAAATCCTGTATATTAAAGGATTAGCCTAATGTTTCTGTGAGCATTTCCTCTGCTCCAGTTCAACTCAGGAATTAGGTGTCTGTACACAAGCAGATTTCACTGTATTATAGATGAATTCACATTAGATTTATTTAGAGCAGAGCATAATCAGGTCAGTATCTTATAAGATGACTTCAGCTCACATTTCAAGATGATGGGGACTTGATTTACACAGCTCATTTCCTCCCATGGTAAAAGGTGTTTGCATGACATTTGTCTTGCTTTCATTTAATATAGTTTTTTTTTTTGTAATTATTTCTGAAGATGATAATCTTTCCTGGAGGTAGCAGATGAAGACTCCCCATGCCCCGTACTCCTGCAAATAAATCCCAGGAGATTGAGAGATAAAGTAAACAAGCACAAGAAGTCTCGGATAGTACTTAAGAGACTGAAGACATTTGAGGTATTTAGCTTCAGAAGGAAAATTAGGAAGAAGTGGTAACTGTTTTGGTACAAAAACTAACATATACAGGAACTAAAATATTCATACCTCAGAAAGTTGAAAAGAAAAGCAAGAGCCTCTGCCTCAAATATGGAAAAATTGAGATTTTAGTAGAAAAAAGTTTTGCTTTTGTAAAATCTCAAACTCACAAATCCGCCCTTGTACTGTACATCTGCAGCTGTGCAATGCTACAAATTGTACTTTGCTTTTAGGAAGTCAGACACTAATTTGGGACTGTTCATTGTCTATTGTAAGTATAGTCAATATTAATTTTAATATTTTCCAAAATATTTAACAATATGCTTCTGTTATTATAGAAGTGATTAGTACTTTAGGTAGTAAATATTTTTATTAAGACATTTAATCTTTTTTGAATCATGATAAAGATCTATGTAATAATCAAATCTGAAAAATTATACAAGTTTACATAGCAATTCTAAGGGGCTGG
>NW_004955421.1:6272914-6317736 GCF_000276665.1 Chinchilla lanigera | reverse complement strand
TCCATCCATCCATCCATCCATCCACCCATCCATCCATCCATCCATCCAATGGCAGAATTATATTTGTAATACTTTGTCTACCACATTGGCCTTCTTAGTGAAAATAAAATTGCACCATTGAAAGTCTTATGTGGTGCCTATGCTTTAGTCACACCTATCTCCCATTACATTGTAATTTGTTACCAAGTTAAAGTTTGGATTTAGTTACTCAGAGATTCTTATAAGCATGACTCCAACATAAACTTGGCTTCCTCTTAGTTTAGATATTTTCTTACCTACACCCAGTCTAATTGAGAAGGAACATCCTCAAGAAACACTCAATATACATGAGGAACCTATGGACTCACAATGTTACGGAAATACTGCAGTACCAAGATCAGTGTGGGAGCAAAAATGCTTTTTGTGTAAAACTGGGAATAATTCCAATAGACGGTAACAAAAGCTAAGCTTGGGGAGAGCTGGTTTACAAGTGGCTGTGGGCATACCTGACCTAGAAGACAGTATATATGTGGCCAGCCATTCACAGATGTCTTGGTTGGCATTTCCATAGCAATGGCTTTGTGATGGCTACATTTTGCCCAATACTGGTTCAGTGTGATGACTAAAGCAGGGGAAATATTTTCGAACACATTACATAAGCTTTAATGACTACACAATGATTTAAACTTTGCCAAAACTATATATAACATAGATTGTCAAAATCCAGATTAATAAACTCCCACTTCTGAAAGACAAAATGCAAGAGGCATTGATGAATAATTGCTCATCGAACCAAATGACCACATACTGACTTGTACCAGACTACTCACAGGACTTCATTCACGGTACTCCTTGATGGAAGCAATCCAAATGTCTATCAGCAGATACTCATAACGAATATCACTCAAAAGTATAAAGAAACAACATAGACGACTCTCAAAATTGTTTTACTGAGTGAAAAAAGATACAAAGTATACATTATGAGGTTCCTTTTATGTGAAACTGTGGGAAAAGTAATTCTAATCTGGAGTACATAAGGAGCTGCTGGCAGGCTAGGGTGGGTCTGGATGAGAGTGGAAAACAGAATGGATCAAAGAAATGCCCTTTGTACTGGTTGTAGTGGTAGCTACACAATGTGTATATGTCAAAATATGCTGATCATATAAATAATACTTCAATAAAGTTATTTTAAAATTTTAAAATAATGAAAATATTTTGTGTTTTAATATTAGTGCTTCAAACAGTAGAAACTAACTTTGTCACACTACATTTTACCAAGAACACTTCTTTTGCAGAAAATAGTGGTGAAATACCCTGAAAAATGTGGCTGCCTTACACATAATTATCTAAATTTTCTTCTACTTCCACAATCTTTGTTAGCAGAAGATTTTAGTGTTAACATTTTATATTGTTAAAAATTGCAGGAGAACATTTTCTTCACCTAGCACATATTATTTAGCAAACATCCATCACAGTAGATACCTGCTATTAGATACAAATTTCTTTTCAAAAATAATGGTTACCTTTTAAAATCAGAGATAAATCAAATGGGGAAAATAACTAATAAGCTCTTAGGAAGCACTTTGCTGTAGGGAGGGACATATGCTTAACCTTGACTATCAGTGTAAGAATAGCTCTAGAAAAGGACTCCTGGGAATTTTTGAGAAAGTCTCCTTTTCCCTATTGAGACACATATGGGAATTATGCACCCTTGTGCACAGCCCGATTGGTAAATTAGAATCACTATAATCAGAAACCTTTTGTATTTAAAGATGTAGGTGTAAATGCATGATGCGTAGAAGTGCACACGTGATCTAGCCATCTGTTCTCTCTCTTCCCTCCTCCTCCTTCTCTACTGAATTTTTCTTTTATGTATCATTATTGTACTGGTCAGCTTTCTTGTTGTTGGAACAAAATACCTGACACCTGCAATTTAAAGGGGGAAACGTTTGTTTGGCTCTTGGTTTCAGAAGTCTTAGCTATGGTGGCATGTGGTATATCTGCAAGGTAGGAACTATCACGGCAGGATGAGGACGTGGCATAGTAAAGCTGCTCACTTCATGGTGGCCAGGAAACAGTGCCCAAAAGAGGAGCACCAGAGAGAAGGAGACCAGGGACCAGATACAGTCCCTGAGGTCAGGCCCCGCGACCCTGGCAGCCACATCCGGAAGTGTGCCTTACTGATCTCCCAAGTCAATCAGTTTGACAATCAAGATTAAGTGTCACAATCTCTGTAATGTTTTTTTTTTTTTTATTTTAAAAAGAATTTTAAAAAATAACAATAGCATAGACAAAAATAAAACAGAGCAAAGACAATAAATATGATACAGGCTGTCAAAACAAAATGATAGGAATTAACAGTGGTTGTTATATTACATATTGATATTTTCAACCAAGTTGCTCAGATTACCAGGTGTAGCAATGCAAGACTAATCAAACAATTAAAGAAAATAAAAATTAATAAAAAAAACTTTAGAAATGATACAGAGCTTCATTAAACAAGATGTTAGAAATTCAACAATGGTTGTTATATTATGTATTGTGTCCAAATTAGTTGTGCAGATTCCCAGTTGTGAGTGTTCTGCTGTTTTTGTCTTTACATTGTTTGAATGAGGATGGCCAGTGACTTGGGCGGTTGATATGCTAGGATGGTGGTGTGCGAGTTCACTGTGTGATACGACAGGCTGTTGTGCACACTGCTGGTGGAGCTGTGATATATTCTGGAATATACTGCATTGGAGATTGTCTTAAGACACTCTCCCAAGCTGTAAGACCACTGACATCTTTACAGTCAAGACACCAGTATAATCTTTGCTTCCTCTAATGTTCAATTTTTCCCTGCCTCCTGCCCAGTCTTGCTGAGAGGATAACACATCCTTTGCTCAATCTGCTGCTTATTCCAGCTGAGGCTTCTCAGTGATTTCTAATACCACCTTTGGAGGTTGGCACTTCTTGGACTTGCCTGCGCTTGCAAAAGAACCACATGTATACCCTTTTCTGAAGGCCTCTCTTTGCCCCCTCGGTAATACGTTTCTTGGTCATTTAAATCTTGTTTTGTGCTCTTTTGGTCGTTATCAATTGCTACAGCCACATCCAGAAGTGTGGCTTACTGATCTCCCAAGCCAACAGTTTTACGTACTGTCTCTTTACCTTAGTGCGGAGTGTCCATCACACTCAGTTGTATTTTGAGTATATTTTGATCCCTTCAAAATGGATTGTGTTCTGGGCCAAATGCTCATTCCTTATTGACCTGCCATTATCTTTACCTATTGCATATTCCAATCTAGCAATTTTGCACTGTGTCTCCTTGTCCCCTCTACTCTCCACACAGCTTATGACCTGGCACAGTGCATAATTGCTAGTGATGGAGCTGTCATGGACACAGTTATTTTTGTGGTGTTTGAAGCATGTAGTTGTAATAAGACAAAACATATTATTAAATCAGAAATTATAAAATCTGACCAATACAAATACTTATGACCCTAACAATGTCTACAGGAAGCAAGATTTGAGGGAAATTAAAATGTTAAGTATAGAATGCTTAGATTTAAAGATATGAGATAGTGTCAGGTCTTTTCATCACTAAAGAGAACTATAGATAATCCCAAAAGATAGACAAAAATCAATACTTAGGATGTGGGAGTGGCTGAAAACTGTTTTTGGAAACTGATTAATGCATAATAATTTCCATGAAAGTTACCTGATAACTGAGGAAGAAACTTCCTACTTTGCCAGGGTAAACACAAGCAAAATATGCTCCTTTTCAGTTTCTCAGATTATAACATAGTTTTCCTTAATAACAGGAAGGTGTTTCAGACATTTATTAATAGACCTACTTTTGTCTGAGCTCCTTCTCTTCAAAATGTGCATGATTTGTGAAAAGATAATGGGTCAAAGAAATACATAATAATCTTTTCAGACAGTAATGAGATATACCCACATTATCCTCCCAAGGATTGATTTAATGATAATATTCATATGTAAAACATGATATGGTGGTCTAAGATTATTATTTTTTGACTTGGATATTTTTCTTGAGTTTTAGCCTCATCCTGTGTCCCTTATATGTATTTCACAGAGCATTCATCCAATAAAGATTTCTTGTTGTAGAAAAAAATAATCTGAGTTTTCTAAATCCATTTGCATAAAGAGTTTTAGAGTTTCCATCCAAATGACAAACAACAAGACGTTTGTCACATATTAGACTTTGAGTTGAAGTCCCACCACAAGCTGCATATCTGCTTATTTTCTACTTTTCAAACACTTAAGCTTATTTTTTCTGAGTGTCCTGGTGGGCTGAATTTAATATGTTGATGTTTCTGCTTTCAGGATATTTTGCACGATAGCTGCTTTACCTCACTCCATACCTTTATTAAAGGTTTGTTGGCCATGAAAATATTCACAGTGGGAATTCTCTTTTTGTTTACATTTTTATTATTGTAGTTGCTGTCGTCTTCACTCTTGTGTTACTTCTCAGGGCAGTGAACCACCTAACTGCAGTATCTCCTAAGTATCTATTTTGAGAGCAAGAACCTTTCTTGCTGTGTTGGTAGAAATGGGATTTATCCATAAAAATTGACAACTAAATTTTATCTTCCCCTCAGGTGGTTTCCTAATTATAATTTGTTCTGGACAGTGTCAAGAAATAAAAGAACAGAAAAAGGAAATCTCTTGTACTGCTGCAAAGCAAATAGGATCAGGGCATCCAGGGAACCAAGGAAAATGGCACTGGGAATAGCTCAGAGGCATTGGCTGACTGTGAAGCTGCTATCAGGGAAGGTCACTCAGGTGGTTAAATCTGGCTCCAGCCTGAAGTGAACTTGACTAATATGAGCCCAGTGGTTTCTATCCTGAAACATCTGCTGCTCTGGAACTTTGTTAGCGTTTGAAACTGTCTTTTTGAAAGTGTCATCTATTACCATAACTCTGCACCAAAACTCTCATTTATTCGTAGTCAAAGGAGATCATATATGGAGCACTCCGACAGAGAACAATGAAGGGAAAATCACCCTTGATGTGTTAATTGCCATTCTTTGAAAGCATAGCTGGGAGATTACTAATCATGTCTGAAACTCGGAAGTTGTGTTGACTTTGATGGTGGTATTGTCTGTTGGTTGAAAAAGATGAGGTGATTTGGATATGCCTAAGCATATATTCATTGCACTGCTTCCCAGACTATATGAGAAAGGAGGAAGACTGAGGTAGTTACAGTTAATATCAGGGGATCCTTAATTAATAATCAGTGAAAACAGACCAAGATAAAAGGTGATGATTTCAGGAGAAACTATTTGAGTTACTCTCATCTCTCACTGGCCTCTCTCAATTTTTTTTAATCTAAGTTTTTCTTTCTTTTATGTTAATTTCTTTGTTTTTCTCTTAGTATATTTCTGTTTCTCTATCTCTTAGCTCTGTGATTTTGCTCCATTTTTTCTTGTGGCTAATGAGCTAAAAAGTGCATTTGGACACACTGAGATAATCAGGAATGAGAGGCACACAGGTCTATTTTAACAGGTTGAGTAAATTCTGGTTATGTAAACTTTCCTTAGAGAAGTTATATAAAAGGTGGACATTGGCTAGAACATGAGGTCTTGGCTGGTAGTTGTAAACTGCTCCAAATTGGGTGTGCTGTCCACTTTTCAAAAGCACATCCATCACCAGAAAAGGTTGTCACTTGTGAAATGATCCATCACTGGCATTCTATTGTCAATGGAGAAGCAGTATTTGGAGAGATTTTTCCATTTGAAGCTTAAGCAAGTAGCCATATTACTTACTATAGATTTTCCAAGTTGCATTTGGCCCTCACCTAAGTGCCTGAAGAAGAGTGATCACACCCTTTGGTGTTCCAGCATCTTCCTTAGCTCTAGTGAAGTGCTCAGGAAACCAGAGTAAACAGGATCAGATTATTTCAGTGGATAGATTCACAACCCCTACAGAGAAAAGGATTGCTAGCACCTAACATCTTAAACAGTGCCACAGGAATGTGCATGGCCACACAGTGCTCATCTTCTCCTACAAGTTAGAGATAATAATTCAGCCCTGTGTTCCCTGTCAATAATACATGATAAATTTAAGGTGGTTACTTTCTATTCCAGGGCTAGTACTCTTTTGAAAATGTAGTTATAATATTCCATAGGGTATACAATAGTTTTCAGGTTTATGTTTCTTACTAATATACTAACTGGAAAAGTAAATTCCTTGAGTTATAAGTATGATAGTAGTGAATTTTGTTTATACTATCCACCCTAAGTGAGAGTGGTAAAAAATGTTTTGTTTCAAACACAAGATGAAGTAGTTTGGAATCTTTTGATGTTTTCCTTGTATTTAGTGTTGTTTGCCTAATCAGAATGAACAGTTCAAAAATGGTAGGTTTTGGGTGAATTCTTTATCAGACATAAAGTAGCCCAAGCTCCATAATATGCTCATTGATTATAGTGTAACACTAGATTAAGGTTAGAATGAAGAGTGGACCCTTGCTCAGGGGTATAATTGAGCCAGGTTGAGTAAAAAGGATACTTTCGAGTAGCAAGCATATGATTTTTAGCAAAATAAAGGCAAAAGATAGTCAAGGAATGATTAAAAGAGTTCAGTTGTGAATGAAACCTTTGCAAAATGTTTGGAGGACATAAATGACAACTATTGTTGAAAAATTTGAAGACATTCTTTACTTGGCATAAACATTTTTCAAATTATTTTTAAAAATAATTAAAATGTTGAGCTTCCAGTGTCATTTTCAGAATGTATCTAGTCACTGTAAGATATGAAATGCACTTCCATTGTTTGGATGGTCATTTTAGCCAGGAGATGATCTTTCATTCTTTCTATTTTATTTTCTCTGCATGAATATAAACATGACTCACATCTACCTATTGGAAACTAAACACCTAATACTCAAAGATCATTGTCCTGTGAACATGGTCTGAACATACTGAAATAGACAATCTCAAAGATTTGCTGACACAAGTTATGGATCTACATGTTTTCCTGCCCATGGTAGCAAAGTAATCAAGAATTATGAGTTTTAATTTCTCAAAGTACAGAGAATTAAGGGAGCTATCCTTTAATCCATGGAAATACATTATGGTAGAAAAGAACATGGGAATATCAATAAGTCATTGCAAAATTGCCTTTCAGCAAAAATTGGAAGTAACTATCATTTTGAATGAATTTTAACTTGTCCATATTCAAATATTTTTAAAACTCTTTGCTAGGAGAGGGGTGAACTTTCCTAGTAAACTTTTATGGATGTTCACAGAAGACATGGGAAGTTATAAAGGGTATACCAGCTGGAGCACACACATTTTGTTCCTAGAATGTTTTTATGGAAGTAGCTTTCTTTGGGGTCATTCATTACAAAGTGGTCCTAACAGCAGTATGCTCTTGATATCATTATATAATTAATATCTTACTAGGAAATTATTGCCTGTTGACTTTGACTTCTTTGCCTTTTATGCAGTTATTTTAAAGATTGATCTAACCACTGATATATTATCAAGTTTCAAGTTTACTGATCTGGAATTAGACATGATACATGCTCACCCACCCCTTATGATAGTAGAAAATGATGCATATTCTCTCTTTATGCTTCTTCTTCCTTACTAATAATTTTAATTTTTTGGAGGTGGTAGTGTACATAACTACATAGCTAGGCTTTTCAAAAATCTTTTCTTGGAACTAGATGTGACCAAGGGAATATTTTGCATAATGGTATACAGGTGAAAATATGTGTGAGTGGAAAACGTGTCCTAGAAGGACTTCACCCAATAGGAAGTTGTGCACCTTCATATCTGTCCACATCCTCCTTATCACTGCCTGGATCATGACCATAATTGTTAATGTTACAGCATAAATTCAAGACTATAAATAATGAGGATAGACTTAACTTGCTAGGATGTAAAGCAGAAATACAGGGTTTGTGGGTTCCTGGAAGCCCATATTGCCATCCCAGCTCTAGACTGTTTGCTGATTAACTAACTTACTTTTTTTTTTTTTTTTTCGGTTTTTCTCTGGTACCAGGAACTGAACTCATGACCTTGCGCTTGCCAGGCAGGCGCTTTGCCGCTGAGCTAAATCCCCAGGCCTTAACTAACTTACTTTGTATGAGAAAGAAACAGGCACATTGTTAAGCAGCTACTATTTTGTGTTTTCTATTTTGGAACCAATCAAACTAGTCCAGCATTGATATTTCTTTATATTTAGAAGGAATCTTTAAAAATGTTTTGAAATCTAATAAGAGTAAAGGACTAAGTACTGTGACAGCACAGTGTGCAAGAAAGTATGGAATGAAAAATGTGGTGATAACTTTTGCTCAGAATCTCTTGTCAGTGTGACTTTGGCGAATTGCTTTTCTTCTCAGCGCATTATTTCCTTATATGAAAGTAGAGATTGTGGCTCCATTAGCAATGACTTCCCTTTCTTGACCTCTACAGACACTTTGTTCTGACTAATGTCCTTCATAACCTCAGGAATAAAGAACAAGATCAACAAGAGGACAAAATGTCCATTTCCAGCAAAGGTTCACTGTTAATAAGAATCCGTGCATTATGGTGGAGATTAGCAGCTTTGTCAAAATCTTCCCTGAAGTGAACTTGTTAAAATATATCCCCTGCGGTGCTCCCATGGAGGACACTCTTTCTCTCCCGCAGTCTCCTCAGGAAGGAGTCGGCCCGAAATGCAATTACATATAAAAATGATGCAAGCATTGTAATTGGAAGATGACATGGTGGCAGGTGATGTGATAGCTGAAGTTGAAATCATCAGATGTAGGGCAGGAATACTGAGAATGTTAAATTCTAGAACAAACCAATCTTTCTAAAAATGTACAGTGAAGAGATCCTACCAGGCTACTCCAGACTGACAAATAGCTTGGAAATTTTACAGTTGAAATTCTCTCTCTCCATCTCTCTGCCTTACTCACACACACATGCACATATAATAAAATTATCAGGATCTATTTACCCTGAGTGAATGTCACTAATATTGTGAATCTGCAGATAAATATTTTCTAACACATTATCAAGAGTTTCTGAGAAAAAAAACTATCATCACATCTTTTGGGTACCACACTTGGTCCAAAAACCTACATTGCTCTGTCAAAGTAATTAACCCCTTATTATATTAGATTTCAAAATTTTAAGCTTTACCATTTCCTTTTTCCTTTCATTTTCTTATAAAACTGTACAGCAGCTAGAGAGGACAGAAAGCAAAAAAAAATTAAAAAAGACAAATGCTAATCTTTGCTGCTACCACCAAAACTCATGATCTGTAGGTAGCAAAGGTCCTTATTATAAAAATGTGCAATTCCTTATTCTCCCTAATAACAGGGAATAGACCACTTTAGACATCAAATGGAATAATATACATCTTTGTCACAGAGACCTTGTTGAAAAGTAAGTGCCACTTTCTCTAATTGAATCCTTGTTGAGTGATGCTGCTATCTGACTGAAAGAGCCTCTTAGTTGTTATGCTGGAGCTACTTGGTACTTGACTGGTCCTGTGCATTTCCTTCCTATTGTTCCAAAGGTGCACTAATGTGTGCTAGAAAGATTTTGTATATCTTATTAGTTGGGAAGAGTAATAAATATAATTGCAAAGAAACAAAATAAATTTTGATAAATGCTCTGTTTATTTCATCCTCCTGCCACCTCCTGTTTTTTGGGATGCAAATTAGGTGGAATTATAGATACTACCATCAAACCAGACAAATTTCTTTAACTTTTTTAAAGAAAATCTACTTCCTTATTATACTTCACTGAGAAGATTCTTCTTTCCTCTTTGGTTAAAGGAAAATGGCCTCCACTCTTGAAATTAACTTCAATACCGACTCCTGGTTGTAACTTTTCCAACCTTTCAGTGACTGATTAGGGTTTTTTTAAAACAGAGTTCCTCATCAATGTGATTTTTGAAAAACAATAATCATATGAGATAAGGAAAAATATTTTGGGGGAATCAGGGATTATGGTAAATATATCTTCTCTAAAAGCTCCTATTCTACCCCCATTGGATGAATACAAATGCCTGAATTCATGGAGTTTTTCATACATTCTTTAAATAATTGTCAGGTGCATACAGACATGTCAAAGTCAGTTAATTACTGCATCTGTAATACATACAATTTATATGTTAAAAAATAGAACAAAACTGGTCATTCACTATTAACGTGGTATTTTATTATGTAAATTAAATGATATAAAGTAATTACTATGTGAAAATCTCACGAACTTTTTTGTACTAACAGATGTTAAATATTCATTTGATTAGAGTACAAGGTATGTGAAAGTTAAAATCAAAAGGTGCAGTTTTACTTCCTTTGTAAGAGAAAAAGAAGTAAGAATTTTATTTTCATAGTAAGGCTCTTTCAAGGAATCAAAGGATTAAAAGAGATTTAACATCACTCCGTTTGTGGAATAGCTACATCTATGTTTTGTATGTGTGTGTGTGTGTGTGTGTGTGTGTGTATAGTGAGGAATCAAACTAGGAGATGCTCTAACACTGAACTTCATCACCAGCCATATGCACTTTTATTTTGGTTCTTACTAAAATTTGCAGCCTTCCTGGCTGAGCCTCCCCCAGTTTTGAGATTGCAGGCATGCACCAATGTGCTTGGTTTATATTTATGGTTTTATACAGTGAGAATGAATTCATTCAGCCCTCTACGTGATCAAAAAAGTGGCTTTTGATCTATTAAGGATAGATTGTACCATTTTCAGTAGCATTTCAGTAGCATAGTAGTACTTCTTTATCTATTAACTTTTTGAAAACTTGAATTAATATACAGCATGGTATGAAGTTGACTAGAGTATTCTTTTAAGTATAATACTCCATTTTCAACCATCCTGAATAATCAAGCTTCTTAATAACTGGAACATACATATAATGGTGGAAATGATTCTCAGAGAGATAATCAATTGTGTTCAATTTATTCTCTCCTGAGAAAAAGTATCTCTTCACTTTCAGTTCCTTGCTCCATTCACAAGCAGGACTAAGCACTCCAGTGAGTCCCCACTGTGCCTTCCTTTGAGAAAACAGGTCATTGGAGGTGGCTGGAAAACACAGCAAGCTGACAACTGGGAAATATTGGCAACTGGGGGAAAAACGGAGACTATGGAGAGTCAATAAGACATAAAAATTGCTACTTTGGTTTTCATTTTGGGGCTGTGCCGTTAGATTGTGATTGCCCTTTTTACAGACTTCTATCCTGGCAGTCTCACTGTGTTGATATTTCTGTCCTCCTTCATTTGCATCTCCTGCACAAACACACACACATACACAGGCACACGCACACACACACCAGAATATTTGCATTGTCTGCAGACATGTTCCACTGGTGAACATCCTATTAGAATCCGGTACAGGAAGGCCAGGGGTGCCTCTATCCCTCTTATGTTGCATAATTTGGCCTTTCTTCATGCCACTACAAAGTACTATTTGGCCCCAAATGTCCGAAGTGCTGAGTATGAGACTCCCTTTTCTATAAATTTGACATTTGCATTGACAAAAGACCTCAAGTGGCAGTCTTTAGGGTTTAGTAAATCAAACTTTTAGGCATAAGATTCTAGCCCTGTGGCCTGAAAGAGATCTACTGTCCTACCTAATAAACATTAAAAAGTTAAAAGAAACCTTTACTCTGTGCATGTTTGGCTTCTATATATACAGTTATCTATAAGGATTAACACTAAATTACGGCTCAGATGAAATTCATAGGTGGTTAGGACTAGGAAGAACCTTAAAATCATAAATATTATTTCCTCCCTTTCTTTCCTTCTCTTTACTCCTCCACTAAAATGCATTTTTACAATGTGTCTGGCACTAAATTGGGGGCAAAGGCCTCACTCTATTATGTTACCAAATATTATGGGATATAGGAGAAAGTATTTCTCTAGTATAAGATGGCCTCAGAACACCTGTTTACACAATACACGCACATACACCCCTTTATACATTTATAATTAGGAAGACTATCTAAGCAAATAGGTCTAGAAAAAGCAACATGGTGTGTTAGTATGGTACGTAAAATTTTCATTTTTTACCCTGTGATATATCCTCAGCTAACATGATTAACACCATTTCATGAATAGGGACACAGTTGTGGACAGTTCATCTAGCTTCATAGGAGCCACATGTGTGGTTGTTATTTTGGGTTTTATTAACACTGAACACTTACAAGTCTCAGCTTTTTTCCTTATTTTTTATGTTTCATTAAAAATGGGGTCAGATAAGGTCTAACAACATTTTGTCTCTTGCTGTGTGCCTAACATTTGTCAACTATGATGTAGGCAAGATACCCAAGTGTATTAGCCGTTTCTTTATTGCTAAGACAGAAGGTCTGGTATATGTAACTCGAAGGCAGAAAGGCTTATTTTGCCTCATGATTTTCGAGGGTTTAGTCCATGGTCAGTTTGCTCCAAGGCAGAGATATCATGGTGGAAAGCCATGCTGAAGGAAAGCTGCTCACTGTATGGCAGCCAGCAAGCCGACACAGCAAGAGTCCTAGAAAAACTACACTCTTCGAGGTTAAATCCCGGGGATGTTCTTCCTACAGGGAGGCCCTCTCAACTATGAATGAACTCATCAATGGATAGAGCCATCCATGCATTTAGCACCCTCACAGTCCACTCATCTGCATAGGTGTCGCATAGTACAACCAAGTCGGCAATCAAAGTGAACTGTCATTCTAGAATTCTTCACCTTCCCCTGGCAAAACAAAAATCATCTTTATTATCATATTTATTAGTAACCGTAGACTTGAATCGTTGCCGCTCTCACACATTTCAATAAACATAGTTTCATTTTTGCATTTTGATTGGGCCTTGCTAGTCCATCTCACTAATTCATATGCGTCTGGGTCAAGCCATATAAATCCTGTTAAATGAGTTCTCTATCTAAAGGAATTCTGCTTTCTGATTGGCCAGTGTATATCACCTGTGGTAACATTTGGATTCTGAATACAGTCATATCTATCAAAACCACAGGAAGACAGGGATGAGGAAGAGGATTTCCTCAAGGCAAATTATGGTAAATGGACAAAATAGGGACTAAGACAATAATGTTGTTACAGGCTGTTGTAAAAGATTCACGAGATTGATTATATATATGAAGTTTTTCATATACCAATGTGTAGTCCATATACAAATTTAATAATAAAATAATATGAACAGTAATAACTAACACTTTTTAAACACATAATATGAAAAATATGACTTGTAATTTATATGCAAAACAATCTGGCTCTCAAGAAAATAATTACATACCACTCACAGATTATTGAAAGTGATTGGTATTATGCAATTAAATAAATGAAAGACAATGGGAAAACTTTTTTTTTTAGTATATGTGCTGCCGAAGCGAGCACGGGAAAACTTTTAATAGTTGATGATACTCTGTATCATGTATGTAATGTTGTATATGAGTTTTAAATTAATTCAAGAGTTTTAGTCATTCTCCAGTAATCAGAAGTGAATATATACTGCTGAAAATCAGAATTGCTGTGTAATCAGGCTAGTATGAGCAGAGATGGTATCTACAGAGGATGTAATTATAAATTGAAGGGAGTGATGCTTCAAAGAATGAGCCTAAACGGTTTATTCAACCATTTTCCCTTTTTGGAGGATCCATATCAATAAAGCTTAATAAGAAATAAGAGTGAAATTACTGCTAACTGTGAACTTAATAATGCCCTACTGGGAGTTCATTAATATCTCTACAGGTACACTGAAGCATTATCTTAATTGCACATGATACTTTCAAAAATTGCCTTTTACAAGTTTTGTGGAAACTGCCCTCTGGAACAAGTGTTAGTACATTCTGCATCACTTTTTCTGGCCATGAAAATTCTCTAGGCACAAAGAGACCTTATTCACCTTTCCAAAAGTAAGATGTTACCCAGATGACTGACCTTGTCATAGCCATTGCTCTTATGAAGAGGGAGACTGAAATATAAAGAGAAATACAATTCAGATATTTCAATTTTTGGATAAATGGAACAGCTCCTTCACTGATGTAAATATTCTGTAATATATTTTGTTGACAATTAAGATTGAGTGTGAGTAGAAGTGGAAGTTGGATTTGTAAAATGCTTGTATTAATGTAATCAAGAACACATCTGGACAAGGGTCTTCAGTAATTTTAATAGATGTTAACAATGAAATGATGAAATGGGTATATTTCCAAGCTCCCTTTGTCTAGTAGCAGCTGACTATTAGTAAGCATAGAATAAAATTAAATGTAGAATACTTCAATCTTCTCAAAAATTCAAATGTAAAAATGCTTCACATAATCTTGCTCAATTTTCTTTGCATCAGAAAAGATGCAGAGTTCCTTTCTCTAATTCAATTTAATATGTCACTTATTTTATGTTTTTGCTTCTATTTTGACTTAACAATAGCAAAGTTAACATAAAGAACATTCATTTAGCAAAGGGGAACCCGGGATCCCAGACACCACATTTCCTTCTTTGTCTGATTACTGAGTTCTTGAGAGAAGAGAAACTAAGGAAGCAGTGAAACAACCTGTTTATAATGAGAAATCCCAGAAGACAGAATGCAGACAAAATGGATCCTGAAGCACTGTAGTGTGTGCTGCCTACAGGTGTTGAGACAAAGAGCTAAAAGTGAGAGAGGGAGACAGAGGCTTCCTTTGATTCCCTTTGCGTTTTCATCCAAATGCCAGCTCTCCCTGCGCTCTGTTCTAATGAAGAGTAAGGGAAACCTAGACATAGTATGAGAAGGAAAAGGGTGAAAAAAATGTCTTCTCAGGTACCTGGATCTGGCTACAAGAGACCCACCCAGGCAAGGTCACTTAGAAATGAGCAGGGTCTCTATGGCCACACCAGCCATGTAGTTGGGAGACACACTGAAGGACTCTTACGTTAGGATTATTTCATTCGTATATTTACTGACTCACTCATTCATTCAACAAATACTTATCCTGCGGCAACTATTCCCAGTAGAGTGCTTTCCAATGGTGAAACGATAATGAATGAGGTCCTTGCCCTCCATGAGGTTAAGTACTCTCAAGGAAGGGAGAGAATAACAAACAGATAATAGAGATAATTCTTTAATTAGAGTTGTGTAGCTTGCGACCGAGGAAAACTACCAGCCTAGAACTATTGCCCTTTCTATAAACTGCACTATAGGGCAAATGTGGGAGAGAGCTTAGAGCACCTCCTAGCGATTACTGTGTGTCACTAACTGGACGTAATTTAACTTTCAGCTCCTCAAAATAATCCAAGCAGCCCGATCACTTGTATTAGTGAGAAATGAATGCTGATGTCTCTAAAGTGTTTGTAATATGTGTACAGTATGAGTTATTTTCTTGTGCGCTTTGATCATTTTTCAAGTCAATTTTCCCCTAGCTGTGTTTTGGTCCCATTTAGAGAAATTCTTAAAAATATTCAATTGCATAAATATTTTAAACATTACATTAGAAATAAAAAAAATTGACGATATTTTTATTTTTAAAATAAAAGTTTGGGGTGTGTTACATCTGATTGCTTACAGAAGCATGGGCTTTATTGCTGTTTTTATTCCCTCTTTGGTTTTTGATTGCTTAAAAATGGTCATACATTTGTCTCTGTTGTTATTTCACTATTGTTTTTTAATTCTCTTTAAAATTAAAATAAAAAACTTACAAAAAATTGATTAATCATAAATTTTGAATGATAATTCTGAGCTACAAGAGCTGCTCCGTTGCAAAATTTGATTATTTGAATCTGTGTTTAACTCTTTCCCTTAAAGTCACATCCCTTTTGTTTTGGTAGATATAGCTGGAAAGAGATGCTTGGCGAGGGGAGATACATATTAAACTATCTGAATAAGCGAAATTAGACTTGCTTCTAAGTGGAGTAAGGATGCAAAGCATGGGAGATTACAGGGATGCAGATGTTGGCCACCCAGCAATAAAAGTGATGACCATTCAAAAAGGGGAACCCATTACCTCCTATAATTCTATGGAAGTAATGTAAATGCAAAATGGGGACTTTCAAGCACTTTCTAATTCTTAGTTTTATAGTTTAATTATGTGACTATACAACATCTCCTATGGAACTCTTAAATATCTAGAAGATCTTTAGAAGACATTTGGTAATAGAAATTCTCGTGTTAAAATTTATTTCATCAATCCTCCAAGAGCTGTTAGACTGCCTATAGAAATTCCATGATATAAATTTGCTCAATATCAGGGCACAAATTAACTTGTCAATTTTGTGTAAGTGAGAGAGTAGATCTACTGTCTAGGGCAAAAAAAAAATCCATATAAAGTCTACTTTTTAGTTGAACTTTATGAGGAATTGTAACTCTTTCCTGTGGAAATAAGTATATGCCCTTTTATCCAACAAGTCAAATTACGGTCAATGTATTCAAACTGATAATTAGCGTACTCAGTACTTTGAAGATAAACCGTCAGAGATGAGTGAACATTTTCAAAAGAAAATGTAAACAATGTATATAAGAAGGGTGAATTTTATAAGCCATCCAATAGGACATTTATGAAGTGCTTTAGTTTTCACAATTCCTGTGTGCTGAGATTATAATTAAACATAAAAATGAGGATGACATGTAAGTTTTCTGTTTATCTATAAAACAATGGCTATTTTTGGATGTCAAGTTAAAAATAAGTCCCATTCTATGATATTTGAACAGGAGATCCTAGAAGACATTAATAGTTTAATCTAAAACAAACCAAATATGCAAATGTATGGTCATCAAATCTGTAAGATGCTGATAAGCAAAGAGTAATTCAGGAAGCAGGCACCCCTCAGAAACAGGAGAGGTTCAAGGAGTTTCACACAGCAATGTGGGCAGAAAGTATTTATAGACAGAACATGTAAGTAATGTACAAAAAATGCCCTGATTGGTTACAGGTGTATGTGTTATATGGACATGTTTTGCAGATTTCAGCCTGAAGTTTTGCTGAGGCTCAGTTGGTATCACCAATCAAGACTGGGCTACTTGTTACAAGAATATAGTTACTACAATAATATCCCCTTATTTACAAGAATACATTTCAGAACCTCCAGTGTATGTTTGAAACCACAGGTAGTACCAAATTCTATTACTATGTCTTTTCCTCTATATAACTATGTACGGTGAAGTTTAATTTATAAATTAGGTGTAATAAGAGATTTACTATAATAATTAACAATAAAATACTTATAACACTGTACTGTCATAAAAATTATTTAAAATTATGAAAAAATATCTAGGTGACACAATATAAAATCAACAACATTCAAGAATATCCTTACCACTGAGAACTTAGAAGCTATAAAGTAATATATAGATATAATCACAAGAAAAAACATTTGAATGTAAAAGACACAATGAATAATATTAATTTCATAGTTTTCAAATTTAAATGTACTCGTACTTATTTTATAGATACAGTAGTAGACGTGAAAAGTCTTTTGTACATGTATTTATGTAAGCAAAACTCTGTAAGAAATAAAAGTAGTAAATACATAGCAAATTAGGTAGTATGGTTTCATGGTAGTGTTCCTTAACTTGTGTAGATTGTTGGAAGAAGTATCAAAGACGTTTGCAAATGTTTAAAGTTTGAAAATCCTGGTTCAAACCAAATCTTCTTTCACAATTTCTTTACCAGTAAAACTTAATTCAGATATGGACTACCTCACTGATAAACTGCAAATATATGATATATTATATCATAGGAAAGGGAAAGCAGTTTCTTTCACTACTCTTTTGTTTTTACAAAGACTAGTCCTTGTTTGTATATAATGGAGTACTACATTGCCATAAAAATAAACTGAGTCATTTAGAGGACAGTGGGTGCACCTTGACACCACAATGTTAAGTGAAATAAAACATACACACAAACTTAATTATTGCATGGTTTGTTATATACAAGCAACCCAAAGTATAAATAAAGAGCAAAATAAAAGATGGATAAGAGGAAATAGAGAGATAGATCTTTTATGAAAGGGAAGAGGATGATAAGATAGGATTTGAGGAAGGGAATGAAAAAGATGTGTTACATATATATACAAAATTCTTGAAAGAAATGTAACCCCTTACACTGCAAACATGGGTTAATGAAAAATAAAGCTTGGAGAAAAAGAAACCTAAATGAATTATTATTATACAGTGTGTTGATTACTTGGAAAATCCTCCCAAAATAAACTGAAAGTTATCAAAAGTAATAGCATTTTTTAAAAGGGTGCAAGAAAAATATGCACAAGATTTATATTTCTATATTCCAAAACTAAATAAGAGAATAATACTTATACTTAATGCAATAAAATAACAACTATTTAGAAATAAAGTTAACAAGTAAAGTGCAAAGTCTTCATGGAAGCAATTGTAAGATTTTACTAAGAGAAAAGAATCAGCAAGTGAATGAACTAAGATATTTTCCTATGAGAGAAGATAAAATGCAAGTGTGTAAACACTACCTAACTAAAATGTAATTCTGTTTTTCTTTTTTTTTTTTTTTTTTACCAGGAATCGAACTCAAGACCTTGCACTTGCCAGGCAGGCACTTGTGCCCCTAAGGTATATCCCCAGCCCTAGTAATTCTCATCAAAATCTTAATGAAACTTTTTTGAATTTGAAAAAGCATTCTAAATTTTATATGAAAAATTGAACATACATACTTACACTCATTTTTAAAAGAAGAATTACAAAGAGGGAATGTGCTGCAAATAAAGCAGTCTTAAAATATTGCCTTCATCAAAAAATTCTTTATTTCCATAAGAAAACTGGTAGAAAGGAGGATTTTGTTGCAGAAAATATAACTATATATCTAGCAGAGAATACAAGTTAATTTCTAATGGTGAATAATAATCATCTCATCAGTAGTGTGTTCCACTTATAACACATACTTCAAAATCATGACTATATAAGCATGAACAGTGGGTAGTCTTACAATTCCAGTGCTATAAGAAGATGAGGCAGAGGGATTATAAGTTTGGGGCCAGTCTAGGCACCTTGGTGACTTAGTGAGAAACTCTTCTGGGTTGGGGATGTAACTCACTGCAAAAAATTTGGTTCAATCCCCAGTATAAAAAAGAAATATAGATTTACACCTTAGTTTGAAAAGAACTAACTGTAAAGCCCTATAGCTAAATAAATGTGCAAAGTTGTATTTTTTGTTTTACATAAACTCTTTGTGTCTTTCATTTCTATTCCTAGGAGGGATATCTTTATAAAATCATATTTTCATCTTAGAAATGAAATCCATTTGGTCTTTTATGCCTTATTGTAGCATTATTATATGAATAGCATAGAAATAAGTATCATTGAATATAAGATGTGTGCATGATCCTAAAGGGAAATATGGGTTTGAACTAGGAAATATTTCTTATTTACTCTAGAAGGGTTAGAACACAGATAGTAATCATTTTCAAGCTGTGTGTGATAAGCAGGAAAAAAATCTGTTTCAACATGATTTTTATTACTGAAGTTTGGGGCACAGTTTAGAAGATGCATTTGCATTGGAGCAAATTCTTATGTTTTACAGCAGCGACATAAATGCAAATTCAAGTAGAAGGTTGGATGTATCTTTATGAACATTCTTTCAAAAAGTGGAAAGGGATTTCGGCAAGAAGGCGTCTGTGCAACAGCATGAAGTTTGTACATTTCCCCAAGTTGAAATTGATGGAAATGTATTGACATGCTTGGCTTCTTTCATTTTTATTTCTTGTGGGATAAAGCATCTCTCTCCCTCCCTTGATTTTTCTGCCCAAAGCTTTTATTCAATTGATATTTTCTTTATGTAAAACTTATAACTTCCAAACTGTACATGTCACATAGGTAACTCATTCTGTTGAGGTATGCGTGAACTTCGCCCAGGCATTTAAACAAAATGTTTGACCAGAAGTTTTAAAATGACCAGCAAAATAACTTTCGTGACTATATACTCAACTTTCTGGGCAAATATATTAACTCTACCAATTTTCTTTGTTTTATACTTACTCTACCAATATATTAACTCTACCAATTTTCTTTGTTTTATACTTACTATTAAAACATTTTAGTAATTACCAAATTATTATAATTAAGAGTTCAGATGTTTACTTTGGGCAGTTACAGGTCTGGGTAGAGCTCTCTGTTTTACAGCTTTGCAACCTAAGGCATGGTCATATTGTGGTTCTAATTTTCAGTGTATTCCTTTGTAAACAGTTTAATAACAGCACATATAATATATAGCATAGAATAGTGTTAAATAAGTATGATATAGTACAGTATACAGAATACTTGCTAATTAAATAATGTAGTGCATATAAAACTTTCTGGTGTGTGATAAATGGTGAAATAAATTAGAGATATCATTTTTAAAGTAATAATGCTCATGATATTTAAATAACTTCCTTGCCTTAGGACAAGGATGAGAATGTTTGAGAAAACCTGTCACAGAGCAATTGGGAAGTCCAATGTGGGGAATGGGGAACTTAAGGCAGGAAAAACATACCTTCCTCCCTTTTGATTATTGTTCTTCCCACGCACTGAACATCATTCGTTTCCAGACATCAGGCTACACAGCGCATATTTGCTGCGCCTGCCTTTCTGAACCACCTTGCACTAACGGTGCAACCAATTCATTGGGATGAACTCACTTCACCAAAGGAAACAGCGGTAAAACAGAAAGACTAGGCTTCAGTCTTGGATCTTGCTACAGGTAGTACACCACACTATTCTTGTAATGGAGATGTGTGCTCAAAAGTCTCTCAGGAGAGGCTGAGGCTTCCTTACACTACCTTGGATGTTGAGTCAAGGACTAAGAGCTTGCCCCCCACTGATGGTAGTGCGGAACTGCGTCAGGCATGGGTGATGGCGAGTGATGGAAAGTCAGTGCCAAGTGAGTAACTCTAATGCTTCGTTCTCTCTTTCATATAAAAAGACAAGACCCAAAATAAAATACGTATGTACTACTAGGAAGTGAATGGTTACATTTCAGTTATCTAGTATTACACGCTATTAATTTGGCAAAACACACATCCCTGTTGCCTCGCCACTGGTGTATTTTGAGGACCTTGTCACGGGCGTGAGTGAGTCTCTCCCCTCCTGAAGGTGGACTCTCATGTGCTCCTTTCTTGTCTTTGCAGATTCCCCAGATTAGTTATGCGTCAACGGCACCTGAGCTCAGTGACGACCGGCGCTATGACTTCTTCTCTCGTGTGGTCCCTCCTGATTCCTTCCAAGCCCAGGCCATGGTAGACATTGTAAAGGCCCTAGGCTGGAATTATGTGTCTACTCTTGCATCCGAAGGAAGTTATGGAGAGAAAGGTGTGGAATCCTTCACGCAGATTTCCAAAGAGGCAGGTAGGAAGAGACTGCAATCATCAAATTGACCCCCTTTAAACATCTATCACTTCTGGGGTTCTCCTCAGACAGATAATTACTCTGTCCCAATCTTGTATTCCCCAAGCTCTGAGAAGTACTTCTGTAAAGTCTTTGTTTATAACACATCTTTTTTGGAAAGGTTCTCAGAAGTGTGAATCTAAAGTCTCTTAAGTACTAGTAGAAGAAAGGAAGAGAAGAAAATATGAATTAAACTGACATCTTACTTCTGCCTGATAGATAACGAGGTGGATTTCAGCCTGTATATGAAAACCTGAGAAAATGTGGCTGTGTGTTTCCTCATGGGTGTAGTTTTCTCTTACTCATTCCCCCAAATGGGGAGAGTCACATAAATCCAATCTCAGGGCTATTCTATTTGAACAAGTGTAATAGTTATGACTCTGAAAGTCTTGATGACTTGACCAAAACAAATTATCCAGGATGTGGACTATAATTAGGCAAGTAGTCCTCAAATGTTAAATTACTTTGAGAAAGACAGTGCTATTTAGTAACACCTAGATAAGTTTCTTTTATATTTGTTTATTCAGCTCACACTGGAAGTAATGGGTTTGAAGGTTTGGTCACCTGTCCTCCATTGAGCAGAATTTGAAAAGGACATAAAATTCACACACTTATGAATCTTGATAATAAATATTCAAGTTCCCCTATATGAAAACATGGACTATGGTATACAGTACATAGCGCGCACACACACACACACACACACACACACACACACACACACACATATATTTATAATTCTTATTCTCAGTTGCTATAATTGTTATATAAATTTTATGCTTAAATAAAACCCTCAGATTTATTTGAAAGAATTTTTATTACAGTGATACATACATCCTTATGTTTATAGCAGCACAATTCATAATAACTAAATCTTGGAGGCAGCCTATACATCCTTTAACAAAAGAATGGATAAAGAAATTGTGGTAAACACAATGGAAGACTACTCTGCCATAAAGAAGGATAAACAAGCTATTTGTAGGCAAATGAATGTGCCTGAGCTCATAGTGCTCAGTGAGATACATCAGACACACAAGCTTAAATATCACTTAGTTTTTCTTATATAAGAAACCCAAATTACAAATAAAGAGCAAAATGAAAGATAAGTCATAGGACCTATGTAGCTACATCAATTCTCAAATGAGAAGGGATCAAGAGATGAAGGTAAATGGAGAGAGGAAAGGGAAAGGGGATGAAAAAAAAATTACGATGTGTTATGTGCATGTGCCAGGGGACACAAGGCCTGGAAACACCGTGTGCAGCAAACATGTGCTAATAAAATGAATTTTATCCAATCAAAATAATTACTTAGTAGTATAGTTAAGCAACTATAAAAGCCAAAACATTAGCAAGGTAATACAATCAAGGTCCCTTTCATAAGGAAAGATGTCACAGATCTTGAAGAAAGGGTTTTGAGGGTTTGACTGTCAGATTGCCTGTGTATTCAGATATGTATATTTACCACTGTGACTGGCACCTGTACTTGGCTACTGAAGAAAGTGACCGAGTTTTCTTGTAAATCTCATCATTTAGTTAAATCCATCATCACTAATCATACTTTCAAAATTCACTTTAGACTTGAGTCATTCCAGTATTCTCTCTGGCTAATATATTCCCAAAATTATTAAGTAAATAGCTCCTAATCATTCACAAATGCCGTTCGAAACATCCTTTCTTTGGTGTGTGGACTTGGCCATGAATGTCTAGTATCTTCTCCCATACCTCTTACCACATGGTAATATAATTTTGTGTTTGCTTTTCTTCTTATCTTGTCCCCAAAATTCCAGGAGGAGTCTATGTGTGTCTCATTCACTACTATGCTCCCAAGTGCTAGGTTCCTAAGTGCAAAATGTCTAGTATAATCCAGTTAGAAACTTTATGATTAGAAAAGAAATCTTAACTCTGGCCTTACGGCATGATATGATTTATAGGATATATTAACTATTGAGTTCATGATTCCCCAAAGAAACAGCTAATCATGTTGGATGACTGTTTTTCTTTGTTCAGTTTTTTGAGTCCTGCTTTGATAATGCTAGAGGCGGACATAGAGAAATGCCTAAAATATCAGAATAGAAGAAAATAAGATCAAGACATAATATGAATAAAATAGTGAGATAAATTTCAGAGATAGAGTCCAGATACTATCTCCCATTATATAATTGCTATAAGGGAGTCTCACATTTACCTCCAAACTACATAAGGCAGAGAAAAAACATTACCTATTCTGTTATGAAGCTTCAAAGACTCATAAGGTTAAAATCACGTTGATTGTTGAGTAAAGGATATCTTTTTTTGCATTAGGATCAAGACAGATTTTTTTGTATAAGACTGTGTTCTAAAGACAAGTCAGTGGAGAGGGTAATATAATGGTTTCACCTAGTGTTCTTACTGGTAGTAACATAAGACAGATCAGAGTCTGCTATATAATGATTCTGCAAGAAGAACCTTATAATATGGTCTGCCCCCCACCAGGTCATATTTTTAGTTAATATATTGAAATCCCTCAGCTCAAAAAAGAAGATTACATCATTGGCTGTCATTTTGAATGAAATCCTTTAATCTGAGAGCACTTCCCCATGGGTATGAGTAAGTGAAAGGCAAGTTGGTGCTGCAGAAATGTGACAAGATATTGGGAGTGCAGGTAATTTTTCAAGGATTAATTCGTTTCTCCTATCAGTATTATGGTACTTGGTGAGTATTTGTAATAAAGATCATAGGGGCCATCCAGGAACTATATGATAAATTAACTTAAATAAACCATTAATGTGCTTAAGGGATATTTCTGCAATAAAAGAAAAAGAGGGGAATACAGGGAGGGAGAGAGGGAGAAAGAAGTTATAATTTAAGTGATATGACAGTAAGTCTGTTCAGTCTCCATGTGTATGACCTAGCATACACATGAGAAGGAGTTAGTTTTTCATTTCTGTGGACCTCTTAAAATATATCTTGCTACTTTAGAAGTGATTCTGGTATTCAAAGATACATGTTCAAATCCTATGATCTCTAAAATTATCCAATTTCTTCCTTTGCTGTCCAATCAAAGAAATATTAAAAATATAAAAAAAAAATAGAAAACTGTACTCTATTGGAATTTCCAGGACATATATTTCAGCGGTGACCAATCTGTGTGGCACCAGGGTGGGATTTGGGGAAGACACTTTTTCCATGGACCAGTGGTGGAGCTGGAGTGCAGGTGTGCAGTTTTGGGATGGTTCTAAGTGGATGCAACCTAGATCCCTCACCTGCACAGTTTGCAGTAGGGTTTGTCCTTCTGTGAGGATCTAATACCACACCTGATCTGAGAGAAGGCAGGAGTCAGATGGAAATGCAAGCCAGGGGAGCAGCTGGAATACAGATAAAGCTACTGTCTTCTCTGCTTACCTTCCACACCCTCCTGCTGTGTGCCCCTCTTTCTACTGCCCATTAACCTGGCCCAGGTGAATGGGGATCCTTGATATATGTACTTGGTTAGGGAAGCCTCTAGGCTAATTTTCAGTGTTCATTTTTCTCCTCACCTGCCAACTCTAGAATGTGTTCCTCAACAAGGTCATGGGGGTGTTCTGGTAGGTAACATGGCAAGGGAGCAAGCACAACGCTTGTGCTGTCACAAAGACCTGGATTTCAGAATGGGCTCCATTACTCCTCTATTTTGACTCATTATTTAACTTTTCTTGTGTGTGTGTGTGTATGTGTGTCTGTGTTTAATTTTAAAGATAAAAAACCCACCAAGTAAAAAACATATACCTATGTCTGGTGATCTGAGCAACTACTTTGAAGATAAGAATATGTAATATACCAACTATTGTTAATTTCCTATCACCCTGTTTTGAAATTATTTAACTTTCTTTTTTTTTTTTTTTTTTTTTTTGGTTTTTCTCCGGTACCGGGAACCGAACTCACGACCTTGCACTTGCCAGGCAGGCGCTTTTGCCGCTGAGCTAAATCCCCAGCCCCTGAAATTATTTAACTTTCCACCCCTGACTATCATCATAGAGAGAATGAGACTGATGATGTCTGCTTCTTCAGACTGGTAAATAAGATGATGTGGGAGGTACATTTAATGCTCAACAGTACCTGATTATTAGTGCATCACACTGGTTCTCTATCAGTGGGAAGATACATAGTTTGAGTTTGAAAGTTGGAAAATAAAAAAAAAGAAAAGAAAGAAAATAAAAATAAAAAGAAAGAAAATAAAGAAAAGAAAAAGAAAAAGAAAATTTAAAAAAAGGAAGTTGGAAAGTAATTTGGTGGTAGGTATGTGCTTTTAGTTGTAATTGCAAGGTTATTTGTTTTATTAGCCAATTTACCACTGTTATTAGTACGAGCTCACCCTGTAATATAAGAAGAAAAGGAAGTGAGATATTCATGATGCCTTATGAATATAGTGTATGTGTATGTGTGTGTGACAGAGACAGAGAGAGAGATTACATTACATAGAGAGAGACGGAGAGAGAGAAATTGAGTGTAGTTCGTATGAGCAAATATGTTCATTGATATTTATGTGTACTGGTGGCAGGAAGGATTGACTTCTATTTTTTCTAAACAGTTTGACTTTAAGAAGCACTCCTCCTTTTACAACATTGTACTTTTCAGGTTTTATTTACTCCTTTAAGTTCTTACACTAGGGAGATAATATGATGTCTACACATGCAGGTCTGATTTATTGCTCAAAGGGAAGGAACAACTGGGATAATGGAAAAGAGAAAAGAAAGAAAGGAAAGGGGAAAAAATATATATACAAGGATAATTGTACTGTTATTTACTGAAAGGAACATTTAATGCTTAAAAATTTTTTGACCAATTTTGCATGCTTCTATCTGGTAATCTGAACAACTAATTTAAAGACAACAATATGCAATGTAACAACCATTGTTGAATTCCTACCATCTTGTTTAGTGAAGCTCTGTAATATTTCCATTTTTTTTTATTTTAAAGAGAAAAGAACAAAAACAAAATAAGAAAAAACAAAGACAAAAACATAACAACACAAAAACTATAAAAACACTACAGAATTTCAAAACAAGATGATAGAAAATCAAAAATGGTTGTTATATTACTTACTGTTATCTTCAAAGTGGTTGCTAAGATTACCAGATATAGATATGTAAGATTAATCAAATAATTAAACATGAACTGTTCCTTTCAATAAACCAATAGAAATTAGTAGTACAATTATCTTAGTTATTGTGTGTGTGTATATATATATATACATATATTTCCCTTCCTTCTTTCTTTCTTTTCTTCTTTCCCTCATCCCAGTTGTTCTTTCCTATTGAGCAGTTTCTTTCCCTTTCACAATATCTATTGTATCTTTCAGTTTTATGTACCTTTTCAGTTTCTTACACTAGGGACACAATATGGTGTTTACACATGTGGGTTTGATTCTAATTTTTGTAAAATTTTTTTATTCTCTTTAATTGTTTGATAAGTCTTGCATTATTACATCTGGTAATCGGAGCAACTTTGTTGAAGATAACAGTATGTAATACATAACTATTATTAATTTCCTATCACTTTGTTTCAAAATTCTGCATCATTTTTCTTGTTTTTGTGTTGTTTTGTTTTTGTTTATGTTGTTATTTTGTTGGTTTTTTTTTTTCCTCTTTAAAAATGTTCTTTTCTGAAAAAAAAGAAAAGAAAAGCTCCTACCCTTTTAGGATGCTTTCACTCAATAATTAACATTAGATTTAAGTCACAAGTCAAAGGCTCCTGATAACACAGAATGAGAAGCATATCCACCATGCATGAGTGAATTCTCCCATATTCTGCTGATACAACAAATCAAGATAATCCTATCAAAGAAAAGAAGCTACCCTGTCAGATACCATATAATTGGTTTGGAACATAGAGGCCTAGGAGCAGTTTCTCTAAGCCAGTGATAGCAAACATTTTAGAACTTCCAATGATAATGCACAGCCCCCTGTGTCATGCATGCCACACATTCACACCACTGCTTTAAGCTATCAAAGAAAGCTTCAGTGCTTCTTTTGTCACATATATTCTGGAAGACTTAAATAAGCACAGATGCTGCTTCATGTTGAACTTTCAAAAAGGACTGTGATATGATTTTCTCAGGTGATGAGATTTTGTAAAACATAATATTTACATAAATTGCGCTGCAATGGATACACATGCAGTGTCAACAAAAGCAATTTATTGCTCTATGTTGTAGGGAATGAGAGAGAATTCACTCTCAATATTCTTTAAAATTCAGGTCAACTCAATAACCTAACTATCCTAACTGAGTAATAAGACTCCTTCTTCTAAGTGAAGGTCATGACAAACGTTTATAACAGCATATTACACTAAGAAATTCCAAACTGTTTGAACAAAATTCATTTTAAGGAATATAAAAGTACAGACTATATGTGAGATGTGATTGGAATATATGTTAAATGCTTAAACAAAAGAAAGCATATTACAGTAAAATACACATTTCCATTAATCTCCCTTACAATATTCTTCCTCCCTTGGAGCACATTTAGTCCATCATTCTTGCAACTTCCTAAAGCAGTTCTGGAAACCCTCTTTTGTGACTTTAGTTGTGCTGTCATGGCTGCCTTGATGTCCTCAACTGATTCAAAACGTTTCTCATTCATGGTCAGTTTGATCTGCGGGAAGAGCCAGAGGCCGCCCAGGGGCAGATCTGGTGAATAAGGTGAATGAGAACGCGCTGCAATACTTTTACGAGCCTGTCTTTCGGTTGGGTGGTACACAGCAGCAGCTACACTCATCCTATTTTTTAAAATCCCACTTCATAGATGCTCATGGAAAAGAACTTCTAGAGCTACTTCAGAAAGTAGTAAGAATGATAGAGTAAGTGTGTTCAAAGTCCTTAGAAGCATTTTGATAGGGATTAATGCCAATGTGTTCTTATTACAATAAATTTTTGTAAATTTAAACATCAATAATCTTTTTGATCACTCTTTCATATGACTTTTACAGGCTGTAGACAATTTCCAGGAGGATCCCAGGGATCTTGCCTCACAAGGTGGCACAAATAGGAATGCTTTCTTATCATTAGAGCATTATCATGCTCATCAGTTTTTCAAATCCTGAAAGAACATTTTAAGTGTCCCTGTGGCATTTTGTGGCAATCACTTACCACTATTATTTCAGTTAGTCTCATTAAGTAATTATTATTCAGAAAACTTCAGTTTCTTTTTAGTTATCACATTACCTTGGCCTATAATATTTCCTAGAATAATTAAATGAGGATGTAATGACACTATTGACTATATTCAGCCTTTGGTTAGTAGACGGAAGGAGCTGCATTTGCTTATTAACATATAGCACTGTTTGCCTCTTTCCTTCCTGGATCCCATGTTCTATGTTGCTGTGTCTGTTGCTGTCAATGATCTCATGAGGATCAATGCCAATGGGATTGGACAAAGTCTGCGTCCCTGCCATCTGATGTGATTCCTGGTACAATCATTGTTTCTTAAGAGAAATAATGACGTTCAATCATTATTTCTTAAGAGAAAATAAGAAAAAAAATTGTGTTTTCCCCTTTTACCTTTTAGAGAAATCAGATCTGGAAAGGAAATACAGTATATAATTCTTCTAGTCCACAAAAATTATACCTTAAATCCATTTGCTGTAATTCATTACAGACACCCTCACAGAGTCTAAACCACTTTTCCACCTTACCATTTCTATATAAATCTGATAGAAATGTCATGCAAGAAAACTGTAATTCCCAGGTCCACTATCTATGCTGAGTTTGAGGATTTTCCTTTTATTTATTCATTTTCTTCTTCTCTACCATAGGAAATGCAGAAAATTAATTTTAATATCCAGATAGATTGTTTCCCTTATGAGTATTCAGTGGCCCCAGCTTAAATATGGATGTTGGACATATGAGAAGTTAATTTAAAGACACAAATCATAAAAATCTTGTAATATTATTTACCTTTAGGTATATTTTGAATTAAATTTGCAGCTCTTCAAGAAGAGACTGTATTTTACTTGGTGTTGGACCCTCAGTGTTAACGAAGACATGTTAACCTGTGCTTAATATGCTAGTCACTCTTCTTTCCATCTCCATTACAATTACCTTAGGTACACGAACCCTCTCACTCACCTTGATTTATAGAAAAACCCCTCTGTTATGGTTTGTGTCTGCATGTCCCCCCAAAGCCTCATGCAGTCATGGGGAGGGCTTCTAGAGTTTATGATTGATCCATGGTCCAAAGTGGGGATTATGGGTGTGAGTGTTACACCTGCACTGGGGAGAGTAGTTTGCATACAGTGTAAAGCAGGAAAAGAGCCTGCTTGCTGCCACTCCTGCCTTTTTGCTCTTGTTGCTTTTTCTGTTTTCCGCCGTCATGAACTGTTGCCCTCTGCCATGTGCCACTCTGCCTTGGAGCCAGCTGAGTATGGACTGAAATCTTCATAACTGTGAGCTAAATAAACCTTTCTGTCCTTAATTTGGGGTGTCGGGTATTTTGTCTCAGCAGCAAGAGAAGAGTAACCAAGACACCTTCCAATATAATATCCATTGAACTATGTAGGAACTGTTTCTGAAACAGAAATAGAAACATTTCAGTGTCTGTTCCTGGTTTCTCATTCCACATAAGATGAAGTAAAACATATTGAGCTTGGAATACAAGGTCCTTTAGGACCAGGTCTCCTTTATCTCAGGTGTCACACTTATGCCTTTAATTCCCACCTTAGGTCCCCATACATACACTCCTTACCCCACCATATTGAACCTCCTATGGTTATCAGGATATTTTGTTATTTTGCATATTCTCTGCTTTCTCTCTGGATTGCCACTTAACACCAGTTTATTTTTTCATAGCATAACATTTTTTCAAAACAAAATACACTTTGGAGGAATCTCTCTCATCAGTTTTCTGTCAGAGTCTATTCTGAGTTGTAATATATAAAATGTGAACTAAAATATGGTGAAAGATTAAATTTTAAAATGTATTATTATGATACACACAATGCCATTAATCCCTCTAAAAAGACAATCCCCCTGCTCCCACTTCAAACACACTTATTCTATTATTCTTGCTACTTTTCTAAAACGGTTCTGTAAGTCCTTTCTCATAATATTTTTAGTCCTGCTGTCATGGCCATATTAATGTCCTGAATTTATTTAAAGCATTTGCCTGTCATGGTCATTTTGATTTTGGGGGAGAGCCAGAAGTTGCGTGGTGCCAGATTCTGTGAATTAGGTGAATGAGGATATACCATAGGGTTTTTGCACTGCCACTGGATGGCGCTTGACAGCAGTATTCACTGTACTTATATCCTCACACCTCATGAAGACACTCATGAAAGAGAACTGCCAGAACAGCTTCAGAAAGTGGTAAGAATGACGGGATAAATACATTCAAAGCAATGGGGAGTATTTTGAAGGGAATTAATGGTAATGTGTTTTTTATGTAATGAATTTTTAACTTAAAAATTCACAATATATTTTAATCTCCACTAGTATACATTTATAACAACATAACATGTTCTCTATAACAACATAACAAACATGTTCAGGGCTTTCTCCATGCCTATATTCATGGAAATGACTATTTCTACAAGTTTTGAGAAAATAAACCTCTGTGTCATGATACAGTTACAAAGGCCAGATATTTATGTTGCTAGCCTCCAACATAGCCTAGCTTTGGTTAATAAGACATACTCATTGCAAACGAATCAAAGTCTATTGATACCAAGATGCAAGTGCAGTAACATACATTTTCCTAAGATAGATTCCATGTCCAGTATCAGCTGGCTCTGGTAGTACAGTCTTCAACTTGCCTTTTCCAAGAGAAACAGAAGCAGAGTCAAGCCAGCTTACTCATGTGGCACTGTTTTCTTTTTTTTTCCTGCTTTATTTCTCTTTGTTTTTGGCTTTGATTCTGGCAGCCTTGCCTCCCTTCATTTCTATCCTTTTCTAATTTTTTTCCCAAGCCTCCACAGTGATTCTATGAGTTATCTCACATACTCTAAATAAACTACATTTTTACTTAAGCTAGACAGACTTGACTTCTGTGTTTGCCTTCAACCTTCATTAGTACAACTCCAGGTGTCTCTCTTGTGAGTTCTGTAATACAGGATAAGGACTCTATCATAGATTTTGTTGTATTTCATTGTAAGCATCCGTGTGGCTGTCCTTGTACATTAGAAAGTTTTTTAGAGAATAGTTAATGTGTTTCATTTAACTTTCAGCATTCTATACTCAGGACAGTACCTGGCACAGACTAGGTTGAAAAAAATGCACATAAAATTCCCAAATATTGTGTTAAAGGTATGAGTGGGCCTGAGGCTATAATACGAACAGTGAAACTGTTGAAAGTTTTTCCCGTTCAGATTTTCTAAAATGATCATTAATCTGCTATAATAAACTCTATAGGAGGAAAAGATAGAAGAGAATATATGAAAACATCCTTTATGCTCTCACAATGTGTTTCTGAGTAACTTCTTCAGGCATGTAATCTTACAAGAAGATAATAACAAATAATAATTATGGTAGCAACAAAAAAGGACAAAAATTTCTGTTTTCGGAGCACAAGCACAGGAGTAAAGCAATGGACATAGTGAGATGGGTGACAGAGAAGGACCCTGAAAGTAAAGAGAAATCTTAATTAAGCCCCAAGGATAAGTAGATGCTTTTTAGAAGATGCTAATCTGAAGGAGGCATCTTCATTGGATGTGGTGAAATCCCAGGAAGAGAAAAGCCTACTAGAAACCCAAAATAATAATGATAATATTTGTACATTTAAATGTTAGAAGAGAAACATTTCTGCTTAGAAAGGGGTTATGATTCTTGATGAATGTGATATAAAATTCTCAACTATGCAGTATGGTAATCATGTCAGAAAATGTTCTACCTTTGGATCTGGCCCTGACCTCTCAGGTAACTCAGTGAAAGCCAGCACATTGCTTCTCTAGATTGCAGTGTCATTGTGTATTTATTGAGCCAACTCATCTGTGTTGAGTCAGACAATTCTCAAATACATATTCTAATTATGAAGGATGGGTACTTCCCAGAAAAAAGGCTGTCTTTTTGGCACAGATCTACAAATATATCATGACAGATTGTTTTTGAGGAATGAATAAATAAACAGTGCAACAACATTAAGTATTTCAGCCACTCCTTCTCCTGTCTTCCCTCTGCCTTTACTGCACCTAAGAAGCATGGGGTATGAAAAGAAGGTTAAGTGAACTCCTTTACGCACTCAACTGACTCTGACTTCCATATGATGCTTATGCTAAGGAGAAAAAGAATATGAGATTCTTACATAGACATTAAAGGTGCACTGAAAAGCAGTATTGCTGATTTTTAAACCGTGAAGTGGAAACTCAAATACAGATAACATTTTTGAACAGAAATGCTTGATCTGCTTCACTAGGTAGGAAAGAGCACTCTTACTCTGTCATAGGTCATTTTGGGGGACTAATTGCTTTCCCTTTTTTTAACATTTTTGAGATGAGGTTTCACTATGTAGTTCAGGCTGGACTTGAACTCATTTTATAGCACAACCTGACCTCTAATTGGCAGTAATCCTCCTGCCTCAACCTCCTTAGTGCTGGGATTACAGGCATGCACCACGATGCCCAGCTTGCTTTTCTAATATTATTATAATCAATAAACATTAGGGGCAGAAATTTTTATCTATTTAATAAGGCTGCATTTAGCCTTTAAAGTCTTTGCATTCCTTGGCTGCACAACAATATTCACTAGAACAGTCCCAGTTCTGAATTTCATAGGTTGTGATAAATGTTAATAAGAGAAAAATTTCATTGAATACAACATATACTAGAAAAATATCAGTTACTTTATAGAGTGGAGAGAAGCCTATAGAACAAGTTGTAAGGCTAATCAGCTTGGAGGTAGCTGAAAACTTCTTAGTAGTAAGAGTTACTTAAATGTGTAGTGTCATTACTAAAGTCTACTGAAACTTGAATGCCTGCCACTTGTGCTCAAATTCTGCATTTCATTAGAGAAAATAAATTAGCTACAATGGCACTTGCCAATATTTCAGTTATGGAGAAATTAGGAAATCTTGATTTTGAATCTCTCCCAGGCTATGCACAATAGAGAAAGATATTCCAAATGCAATTTCACTGCTCTAACCAATAGTTGGGTGGTCAGAGCATAAATGTTTTATGTTTTGTTTGCCTTTGCCAGAAGCTTTGCAGTCCCATCACCCCATGGAATAGGCAGGTAAAAGGGAGAGAAGCTAGAACTGTGCAATAATGCAATATTGAGAAAAGGGCAATATTCATTAGAACAGAGGCAAGAAAATGGTTACCAGAACTGGTCAAATGGATAGTTCAAAACATAAATATGCCAGTCCAAGAAACATTACATTCATAACTGAGTATTTGTAAAATATCTTCCTGCTGATTTCAGTTCCTTTGTTAATTATTTTGTGTTTCAAACAACTTGATACATGTAAATGTAGCCTCTTTGAGATTTACACAAAGGGATTTGTTTTCTTTTAATTTGACAAATGAATCCCTACTGTTAAATCTTCCCCAGGCAAACTGCAGGACAGTAGATGATCAAGATCTCTGGCAGTCAAAGAAGCCATTCCACACATATATTATATTGCCTGACTTTGAAAGGCTTTGACCTTGGGTAGCCCCAAGTTTTTCTGTTCTCAATTTTTCATACCGCTTGTTATGCTTTAGGTTGGTTATCACAGTAGCAAACATTTAATGCCAATAATCATTGAACAGTGTTATTCCCCTACAGTAATATTTTGAAAAGGACATTAACTATCACACAAGCTCCTATTTAGGTATGTAATCCTCAGACTCTACAGAAAACTGTCTTCCAATTCTCTTCTTTTGAGAGACTAGTGTATATGTCACAAAATAAACATTGATATGAAGCATTGTATATAAGGGAAAATAGTAAAGTCATGTCATTATCAAAATGTTATGGTCAAAACATTGTGTCAACTTGAAGCTTAATTAAGGTCTACATCCTGGGATGAAACAGACAGGCCCTTATCTCTCTCTAGGATGCTGTTCATTATGTCAGCTTGAGAAGTTTAAAAGTTTAACTAAGTGATTCTGCAGAGGGCCAAAGGTCTTTCCTTCGCAAATATCCTCAACTTGTGGAGCAGGAGGGCACGGAGATGGAGATGGTGCGTGCCTGGGCAAATATTCCACATACAATATAAGGGAGGAAAAGAGGCTTGATTACCCCTTTTTGGTCTTGTTGCTTTTGCTGTCTTCTGTCACCTTGGACTGTTGCCCCTGTGCCATGCCACCCTGCCTTGGAGCCAGCTGATTATGGACTGAAATCTCCACAAACTGTGAGCTAAGTAAACGTTTCCTTCCTTAATTTTGAGGGTCAGGTATTTTGTTTCAGCAACTAGAGAAAAGCAAGCAAGACATAGAATAATAAAGGTTTTTTAGAGTAAAATTGAAAGTATATATTAGAGAAGCTAATAAATAATAGTGTGGTTATTTAAAATGTTCATGTACACAAAAGGTTTGTGTTCCCTAAAGTGCCAATGATCCTTCTGGATTTAGCTGAATTTTAAAAATTAGAGATCGGGTATGACTCTGTGGAGCACTTGGTCTAGCATGCATGAGACCCTGGATTTGAGGCCCAGCTCCTCAAAACAACAATACACACACATATGAGTTGTATTCTGTATTACAAAAGATAAATGCTCTTTTGAAAGGTGGAGGTGTCAAAATCATGACTATAGAACATATGATGAGTAGTTACTGATTATATAAAAGTATGTTGCTATCAAAATCTTAATGCTTAGTGAGTACAAAATTGTTGATGCTACTGATCTTTTTTAACAAAAAAAAAAATAGTAAGTAGTAATATACTGTTCCTTATCCAGGTCACCAATGTTAATTTCCATAAACTTGCTTGTGGTAATGAATTTTGTGTATGTTGTTTTGGATGACTGAAATACATGTAGCCATCAGTCTGTCCTTGTAGGTGCTTTGCTCAACGTTGACCAGCGTAATTAAGATAGAAAGTACATCTTGGAATGGTGTGCAGCAGTGTCACAGACTGCATATGTCTTTCCATCAACATATCTATTAGAGTCCCACTAAATATTTAAAGAATCGAACTCCAGATAACTTAGAGTCAACAAAGTTTAAGCTGGAAGAGAAAAAGAATGGATGAAGTGTATGGTGTTATGTATATATATATATACACACACACATATATAAAATTATTGTCTTTGAAAAATTCATCTGAATCAGCTTAAATATATTTCTCTGTTCTATATGCTCTGCTAAATAAGCATGAAGCAATCAATTAAAATTTTGCCTTGTATCCTAAATATTTCTAAATTCCTAAATATGATGTCTTGTTGAGAAGACAGAAAATCATACAAAGGTGCTGGTGGGAGGTTATTAGAGGTGAGATAAATGCCAACGAGTTCAATGAGGATGCAGGATGCTGAATACAAACAGAAAGAATGTGGGGTCAAAGTTCAGGAGAAGAGGGTCCCTGGAACTGAACTTCTTCGAAGGTTTCTTTAAATTATAATCTTTTCCAAAGTGCTTCCTTAATGTGATTGGGCAAAGTAGAGTTTCCATTTCCTCTGAGGATGTGGATAAGGTTCAGATGGAGCTTATTTTCTCTGAACAAATACATTGAGTTTTTGATTACTGCATTCATATTAGAGTAATGGCTTTAGGTAGCTACCAGATAATAGTATAATATTTTTTCACTAAACTTCCTGATTCCCAGTTTAATTACCTCTTGACAAATAATTATTACTTGCTGTCTGGCTTATGTCCACTCCCTTTACATGAAGAACTCATCCTGATATCTATTATAACATAAAAACTTGTTTACAGCTGAGTGTGTATAAAGAAACCGCCTCAACCTTGAAGTCAGCCTCCTACGTGTAAACTGCATGAATTAGTTCACAGTGAAATAATGAGAACACACATTTTTATGTCATGACCTTGTCTTATGCTCCAAAAGGCCAGAACATGTACCATAAATCATGAAAACAGAATTTCTAGTTATTTTGGAAGTTGTTTTTAATTCACGTAACTCCTTGTTGTTAGTGCTGGTTTTATTTTGTTTAGGTCTTCATTAGCTAATTACATTATTTGTTCAAAAATTTTTGAAGATGCCAAAAAGTAAAGAAACTTAACTTGGATATGTAAGGGGAAAAATGCAGTTTGGAGGAGACTGTAAAAGAAGCTATTCCAATGGTTCAAAGCAGTGGAGAACGAAGAGCTGTGTCTTCAGGGCACCACCAAGAGAATAAGTCAGCTCCAACTTATTTGCCTCTTCAATTTATAGTCTAAACTCAGACACGGGAGAAATCTCTCCACTCTCTGCAACTGATCATGTGGTCATCCTTGAACCACAAGAACGTGTAGCAGTTGATTAATGATTCCTCAGTATGATTCATTTTTTGGAACTTTGTGGACATCCCAAGAAAAATATTGGATCTTGATACCAAAAGGGTAACTGCTAGGAGGAAAGTGATGGATGTTCAGGACAAAATGCAATGAAACAGAATTTTTGCTCTGTTCCTGTAATGCACATTTGGAGGAAAAGGAAGAACTAATAGTGACATAAAATGTTTTAGGTGAAAGAGTTCTGGTAAATTGTTCAAAATCTTTTTGCTTTTTCCTTTAACCAGTTGCTCAGGGGACACTATCTCAACTTAAATCATAAAGATTTCCCATGCTTCTAGCTTTCTAAAGAGATAGGAAATTTCCCCGTTCTACATTTGTGACTCAATTAATAGTAACATTTAAATCATGAGGTGATCCAAGAAGATGTGCACTATTACATGACTTGAAATTTAAGGAATCAGTAGAGGGTCGGATGGCCACCATTGCTGGAAAGTTGGTTTTACAGTATCTGAGTACTCACTCTAAATAACACAGTCAAGGAAAGCATTTTATATCAGAATAACTTTGGCTCCATTCTGTTGAACAGTTTGAAAGAGAAACGCTATTTCAGTTTTTTTTAAAACAATGTTAGAATACCTTCAAGCTAGAATACCTCTGTGGCTGTTGGTTTTTGATAATGGGTATAAACAAACTTTCTTTGAAATGTAGAAGTGACAGAAGACAGGGCTTGTTCATGGGTACTTCCCTGCAGGGACCTGAGTTTAATAAGGTGGTTGAACATTCTGTGGTGAAGCCCAGGAGGAAGGAAAATCATGAAGAAAGAAAATGACAGGGCATGCTGCATACTGGTTTAGAGCTAAGATTCTCCTGGTGGTGATTGTTTTGCAGTCTAATAAAGTGTTTTTCAAAACTGCTGGGAGACAAGTGCAGAAAGAAAGTTCCAGTGAATGTAGCTGTATGGGAGCCTGCCATTCATTGTTCAGCTTGGAAAGCACTAAGTGCAGGAAAGGGGAGTATTTAACACCTGTACTGACTTTTTAAAATGTAAGTATGTACAAGGCCGTATAGCGTGGAAATACAGTGACTTAGGTGCAGATTAATATTCTATTATAAAACAAAGTTTAAAGAAAGAGAATTGACACCACATTCTGCTTTAAATACTCCACCCCAACCTCAGCCTCATTTTGATTATTTATATATTTTTTTCTTGTATCTTACCTGAATAAAGCACTCTCTCAAACACCAAATATTACATCCCTCTAGCTTTCTAGTCAAGCCTTTTCCTCAGCCTAGGACATCCTCTCCCAAGATCAGTTGTCTGGAAAACTCTTCCCTTGGAGAGATTTCTCCAGTAGATTCCCTCTTCCCATGCCCCCACCCCAAAGCATTCCTATCAGTGGTACATGTATCCCTGGCAACACGGTGAATCTTGTCACTGTTATGACATGCTAGATTATGAATTATTTCAAGGCAGCTACAGATATTAAAAGTAGTAAATGATGGAGAAGAAATTACTAGGCATCTTCCACAGGTCAGGAACTGACCAGAGCATAGAGCATGTTACCCCATAAATATTAATTACTTAATATATAATTGCTCATGTAATAAAGTTTTAGCATTTAAAATCTATAAAGCTATTTACCCTTTTAAGTCAAATCTTGTCAGTTCTCTCAATTGAGACTTTTAGACCACACAGTGGATGTTTTGTTAGGGAAAAAAATTGCATGGCAGTCTTATAGAGAAACATGTACTCCCTATTTCCTTAAGGTTATTTTAGCTGTGAGTGTAAGACACAAAAATTTTAAAATGTTAAGACTAGATCTAAGATTACAATATGATTGAGTTTTCTTGTTGTCATTGTTTGTTAAACAAGAACTAATGTTATATTTTAAACTGAAGCTGAAACTAATTCTGCCCAAACATTCAAGAATTTTTGTTTTTGCATTCAATGCAGATATTTATAGATGTTTTTCACGAGTATGTGCAAAAAATTGATTAAAATATAGATGATTTGAATCAGAAAATTAAAGAGGAGTTGATTCTATCAAGGTAGGAGTTCAAGAAGGAATATCTTTTTCCTTAATTATAAGTAGCTATTTTAACAAGAGAAGCAATAAAATACTAAGTTTTAGGTGAAATATGTTTTCACAGAGGAAATATCATCTATCTTAAGATTAACTTGCTTTAGTTTTTCCATCACTTCTGTGTAAGTTCACCAGAGAGGGCACAGGTGACCCTAACTTCTTCATTCTCAGTTCCCCCTTCCCCAGCATGGATGGGATTTGTCTGGGAGAAAAATCCACCTTCATTGTCATTTTTATGGGGGAAAACAGTGATTATCACCAGAATATGGGAAAATATTCAATAAGGTAATAATAATTACTTATTCTATATTCTCTTTCTCCCTTCCTTCCTTTCATTTTTATTCTCTCAACAAATATCTGTGGAACACCAAATATTTCTCTTTCCTCAAAGTAGAGAGGATAATTTGAGGCAAAACGTACTTAAATTTAGATCTTAGCTTTAGCACTACTAGAAATATGTGAATCACTTACCTCACTGACCTTCCGTTTTCTTGTTTATGAAACAAAAATAACAGTAGCTCTTTTCTTAACAGACTTTTAAAAGAAATAATTGGGATATTGAACACATAAAATAAATACTTAACATGGAACACATCATGGAATAATATATAGTTTGATGCCATAATTATTATTAGAATGCTTATTACCCTCGTGATAGTACCAGCATTAATAGCAATAGTAGTATTTTCTTATTATTTGTGTTCTTGTTTTAATCAATAAGGATCTGTTGTGAGCCCACGGGTATCAAGCACTACTCTGGATTCCAGGAGTAAACAACATAGATTCACATTTTTCCTGCCTGTGCTGGTAAAATGAGCACATAGTAGACAAGTGGCACTATGCTTCTGAGGCTATATCAGTGATCAAGACAGAGAAACTCCTGTTATTTGTGCACCCTGTTGGAAAAAGGTACTAAAATATATTATGCACATGTACCGACTCCCCATGAGGAATGTGATAATTATGTACTGAAAACATGTACTAAATAAAAATTGAGAAGAATGAAAGTGGACAAAGTGAGTAGACATTGTGATAAGAGAATAGCCTAGCAGACATAATAGAAATGGAGCTGTCAAAGGTGAGAGGTTTAGGAAGGCAATTTACAGATGTTTGGTGTTTTAGATCTGTGTACCATGCTCTTACTCCTTTTCATTTCTTCCCACTCTTCTAATTGTTTTTGTTCCTTTCATTAGTGTTCTTCTTCTTCAAAATTCTTGCTGCTCTGGATCACACTGGACTAATGATACAAATATGGAATAACCCAGGCCTGTCTCTGAAAAGGCTCATTAGTGCTAGACCGTGTGGATGGCCTAATGTGTACCCTGATCCAAGAACAGGGTCACAGAAGTGTTAGGAGAGGCAGCTAGACGAGTTCCCAAAACTGCAGCCAGTGTGTTTGTCTCAGTAATTTTGAGAAATGCTTTTTCTCAATCCTAATTAAAAGGAAATGTGAAAAAATCTTGCTCACAGTGTGGTAGCAGTTGCTCTGCTTTTGTTTTGAAAAAAACATATGAACAACTCAAAAAAGAAATTTTCATTTATTCATTTGCCAAAAATTTAGTGAGGGTCTACTTTATTCTCGTCCCTGTTAGACGTTTTGAGTAGTCATTGATGAATAGTTTCTGTCCTCATGGAATTTGTACTAATAGGTGAGGACAATAAAAATTAATCAAATTAAGTCAATTACATATCAACAGTGGAATCGGTATGTGGGGTTTATTTCAGAGAGAGTGGTTGGGAAACCCTAAAGAACAGCTGTTTGAACAAAGAGAAGGAAAAGAGAAACATTCTTCTAAAGATCTGAGAGAAATTATTCTAGGCTGAAGGAACAGCAATGTTCTCAGAGTTTAAAATAGGAATCTCTCAGTTTTCTCAAAGACAGAATATCATTATTTGCTATGATTTGGTGGAAGTCATGTTTATGCCATTCTTTACAAAGGTTGTCTTGGTTTCCTTTAAAGATTTTACAGAATCACTGAAACAAAATACTAATTCCTGAACTTCCAGTCTGACCTTGTTGCCAGTGTTCAAGTCATCTTAGTATCTTCCATACCAGAAGGCTTCCTCATAACCCATGGGAACGATGCAAGAGTCTTCTCTAAATCATCTCATTCCATTGTTTCACTGTTTGTCAAACACTAGAATCTCAGCTCAGCATCACAATGAGCCTTTGTATAACTCTGAACACTTTCAGGGAAGAAGGAATAAACAATGCCAAGACTTCTCCTCAAAGGTTGATTTCTACAAACTTATCATCCATACTTCAAGTCATCCTTACCATATCTCCACTACCTATGGCATGACCATTAACTCGGAGTCGCATTTTCATTTCTCCCTTTCAAGTTCCATTAAATTAATAGCTGCACTATTTATCTCTTCTTCTTCTTCTCCTTGGGGTTGCCATAAAATTAGATAAACATTTTTGATTGCAAGCAACAGAAACTAAATATGCAGAAATACATTGGAATTAGAGTGAAGTAGCTGATAATTAAGAGATTAGGTAGCTTCATAAAGTCTTAGTAAGAGTCACCTTGTGATTAGGATGAATAAATTCAAGGGTTTCTTCAGCCCTTATATTGCTTGATTCAAAGGCTCAGTACAGGAAAGAGTATTCAGTTGAGCCTCCTAGGTACCTTGTCTATTTACAGTTAGTGGTAGTGTAATATGTGAATAAGCTGGGAAGAGGAAAGAAAAGAGAGGAGAGGAGAGGAGAGGAGAGGAGAGGAAGAAACAGGAGTTTCCAGGGGCTCTTACAACTTCCATAGTGGGAAGACAGAGATCTCTATCTTTTGCCCGAGCACTACTATATTTCCACATACAGATGGGAGGATGCTATGAGAGGTGGAGAAAGAATCCAGGTAGCATGCATAGCTGATATCCAGTTTAGACTTTCATTATCCCTCACTGAAGACACTATAGCAAGATTTTCCAGATTTTTTGTTTCCATTCTTCCAAACTTCTTCACCATCCACTGCTTTGTTGCCTGGTTTACAACACATGCCAATGACTAAATTTCTTGCATAGACCCCTTCAATGAATCTAGAAGTAAATGGGCTGTGCAGAGCAATCAAAAATCAGATTTGCCCCTAAAAGGCTAATTTCTGTGAGCGAGTGCTCTGGGAGCTGCTGGCCCCGTGGTTCAAGTCTGTGCTTTGCTCACACCACCACAGTTCCCAGCTGAAACTTGCAGAGAGAGCCAGCAGAGAGGAAGTCCTCACTCAGAAGCCCCAGGAACTTCTCTGGCTGGGGGTGGGGCATGTAGCCTCCCCCAGTACCGCTGCACCCTGCGCTGAGTGAGCAAATGCTCCAGGAGCTGTTGGCCCTTCAGTTCAAGTCTGTGCTTTGCTCACACCACTACAGTTCCCAGATGAAACTCGTGGACAGAGCCAGCAGAGAGGAGGTCCTCGCTCACAAGCCCCAGGGACTTCTCTGCCTGGGGTGGAGCGTGTAGCCTCTCCCAGCATCAGCGTGCCCTGCACCAACAGAGCGAGTGCCCTGGGAGCTGCTGGTCCTGTGGTTCAAGTCCGTGCTTTACTTTCACCTGGACCCCCTAGTGGGTCGAAGGCACAGGCAGTCTGTTACTGCTATCCATCCGGCCTGCATCTGGTTCCTGTATGTGTCCTGAACAGGCTGGAGACACAGAATCAGCTGGTTCACAAACTGTCGACCCTGCAGTTTGTGTCTGGGTTTTGTCTGTACCCTGAACTGCCTGGGGACATAGGTCCACTGGACTGGGATTGTCACACCAGTGCAACTGGAGTCTGTACCGTGCACGTGCCCTGAACTGAAAGGGGACGCTGGATCATATGGTCAGCCATCAGCTGACATCAATGCCCATGCCTGAGAACAGGAATAAATAGATGCAAATCAAAAACTACTGGAAAACCTGAGACTAAGTAGTGCTTCTCAGAGGTCACTCAGTGGCAAACCTGACCAACAGGAAAACTAGGGACACTAGTGGCCTTTGCTGTGCAGCTACTGAAGAGGGAAACTGAGCTTTCTGCATCTGGTAGCAAACATGACAAAATGAAGGACTAAAACACAATCCCAGAGCTCTACCCCACTCAGAACAAGTCCAGGAGGCATCGACATAGGAGAACTTGGTAAACACATGCCTGAAGTAGCTGAAATGATTGTAATGGAGGTAAAGAAACAACTCCATAAGGCCATAGAAGAGATGAGATCAGAAATAATCTCTCAGGCAAAAAGTGAAATGACAATAATAATGAAGGGAATGCTCAAAAAGTCAGAAGAAGAAACATATAAGAAAATAGAAGAACAAGGGCAACGGTCAGAAACTTTCAATGAAAAATATAGAAAGGACTTGGGGCTGGGGATTTAGCTCAGCGGCAAAAGCGCCTGCCTGGCAAGCGCAAGGTCATGAGTTCAGTTCCCGGTACCGGAGAAAAACCAAAAAAAAAAAAAGAAAAGAAAAGAAAAGAAAAATATGGAAAGGACTTAGAACACATGAACCAGATTAAAAGAGACTTCCAGAAAAAACAAAGCCGCCATTGAAAGCTACCAAAACCACTTGAATGAAGCTGAAGATAGAATCTCAGACCTTGAAGACAGCATGGCAGCTAGCGACTGTGAAAGAAAGGATCTCGTAAAATCAGCAAGGATCCAGGAAAAGTCAATTCAACAGCTGCAAGATGAGGCAAAGAGGAATAATGTACGACTTATAGGAGTCAATGAAACAGCAGGAAGCAACACAACTGACAAAAAAAGATTATTTGCAGAAATAATAGCAGAAAATTTCCTGAGCATGGAAACAGAACCTGATATACAGCTACATGAGGCATATAGAACTCCAAACAACCAAAAAAAAAAATAAAAAAAAACAACTCCAAACAACCACAACCAAAATCAAACTACACCCACACATGTAATAGTCAAGTCCCCAAATCTCCAGCAAAAGAACAGAATATTAAAAGCTGCTTGAGTAAAGAAACAGATTACCTATAAAGGAAAGCCCATCAGAATCATGGCAGACTTCTCAGCACAAACCATCCAATCAAGAAGAGCTTGGAGTGAAGTAGTACAGGTCCTAAGACAGAACAGCTTCCCACCAAGACTGATGTACCCTGCCAAACTATCCCTCAAATTCAACGGAGAAATAAAATATTTTCATGACAAAGAACAATTGAAGAACTTCATGAGCACCAAGCCAGCATTACAAAGAGTACTAAAAGATATTCTAGACAGAGAAAACTCTGACAGCAATTTCAAGAACAACAGTAAGAATGAAATGTCAAGAAGAGTAAGCAAGTAAACAGGTAGAAAAAGAAGGACACCAACGCAACTAAATAACATGACAATGATAAATCAATACATATCGGTTATAACTGTAAATATAAATGGCCTGAATTCTCTAGCCAAAAGAAACAGACTGGCAGAATGGATTAAAAAACAAAATCCAGCAATATACTGTGTACATGAAACACATTTCACTGAAAAAGAAATCCACAGACTAAAAGTCAAAGGATAGAAAACAATCCTTCATGCAACAGGAACCCAGAAAAAAGCAGGGGTAGCTATTCTGTTTGCAGACAATGTAAACATCAAACCAACAACAATCAAAAGAGAAAAAGAAGGCCACTACATACTAGTCAGGAGAAAACTGCAAGAGGATGAGATATCAATCATAAACATGTATGCACCAAATATTGGAGCTTCAAATTATATAAGACAAATCTTAACAGACATGAAAATCCATATAATTAATAACACTATTGTAACAGGGACCTCAGCACCCCATAGACACACAGAGATAGGTCAACTGGACAAAAAGTCAGCAAGGAAATAATAGATCTGAACCAAAGGTGTGAACAAATGGACTTAGTAAATGTATACAGAGTGTTCCACCTCACAACATCAGAATACACATTTTTCTCAACAGCAGATGGGTCTTTCTCTAAAATAGACCACATCCTAGCCCATAGAGCACCCCTTCTGAAATGCAAAAGAATTGAAATTATCCCATGCATACTATCTGAGCACAGTGCAATGAAATTGGAAATTAATGACAAAAGGAACTCCAAAAACTCAATAAACACTTGGAAATTAAAAACAACCTCCTGAACAACCAATGGGTCACAGAAGAAATCAAAGAGGAAATTAAAAAATACCT
>NW_004955421.1:6269808-6271434 GCF_000276665.1 Chinchilla lanigera | reverse complement strand
GCGAGAAATGGAAATATTTAGGAATCAATGTAACAAAAGAAGTAAAAGATCTCTTCAATGTCCCAGTACTGGAGAAAAACCAAAAAAAAAAAAAAAGATCTCTTCAATGAAAACTACAATACTCTGAAACAACAGATCAAAGAAGATATCAGTAAATAGAAAAATATTCCATGCTCATGGTTAGGAAGAACCAACATTGTGAAAATGGCCATACTCCCAAAACTGCTGTACAGATTCAATGCAATTCCCATTCAACTACCATTAGCATACCTCACAGATCTTGAGAAAACATGCTTTAAATTTATCTGGAACCAGAAGAGATCCAGAAGAGCAAAAGCAATCCTGGGCAACAAGGACAAGTCAGGCGGAATCACAATCCCTGACCTGAAATTATACCATAAAGCTACTGTCATAAAACCAATATTGTACTGGCTAAAAAACAGAGGTGAGGATCAATGGAACAGACTGGAAGAAGCAGCCACAACAACTACCACACTCAGCCACCTAATCTTTGATAAAGGGGCCAAACAAACTCACTGGAAGAACAATAGCCTCTTTAATAAATGGTGCTGGAAAAATTGGCTTGCTATCTGCCCAAGACTGAAAATAGACCCAAGCCTATCACCATGCACCAAACTCAAGTCAAAATGGTTCACAGATCTCAATATTAAAACAGAAACACTAAATCTATTGGAAGAGAAAATAGGTAAAAACCTTAAAGACATAGAAGTAGGCAGAGAGTTCATGAACAAAAACCAAATTGCATGTGAAACACTTGAAAGAATCAACAACTGGGATCTCATCCTACTGAAAACTTTCTGCACATCTAAAGAAATCAACAACAAAGTAAAAAGAAAACCCACAAACTTGAAAAAAATTTTAGCTGACTGTCCCTCAGACAAAGGACTTCTATCTAGAACATATAAAAAATTTAAAAATATCAGCTCCCCCAAATTCAAAGACACAACCCAAAAATGGGCAGCTGAGATGAATACACACTTCCCAGATAAGGAGATATAAATGACAAATAAATACATGAGAAAATGTTCAACATCATTAGTCATTCAAGAAATGCAAATTAAAACAACACTGAGATTCCACCTTACCCCAGTAAGAATGGCTAGCAGTAAGAAATCAACCAATAACAAATGCTGGCGAGGTTGTGGAGAAATAGGAACTCTTCTCCACTGCTGGTGGGAATGCAGACTGGTGAAACCACTGTGAAAATCAGTTTGGAGATTCCTCAGAAAACTAGGTCGAGAAGTCCCATTCAACCCAGCTACTCCCCTGCTGGGTATTTTCCCAGATCTAAAAACATCATATCACAGGGATATATGTGCACCTAGTTCATAGCAGCACAATTTGTAATTGTAAATTGTGGAAGCAACCCAAATGTCCATCCATCGAGGACTGGATAAAAAACTTATGGGTACTTTTATACAATGGAATATTACACAGCTATAAAGAAAGATAAACTCGAGGCTTTTATAGGTAAATGGTCACTACTAGAGACCATACTCATAAGTGAAATAAATCAGACATGCATCTGCAAGCACCACACTGTTTAATTAGCATAAAACCTGAAAGAGTTAATTTAAACTAGGAGGTATGATAGACATTGTGAAA
>NW_004955421.1:6251053-6269618 GCF_000276665.1 Chinchilla lanigera | reverse complement strand
AGTGAGTCCTTGATTGATCAATATTGCATGTCTCTATCTGTTTTCATGAGAAACCACTTTGAAGATATCAATATGTAATACAAGAAGCATTGTTAATTTCCTACCACTTTGTTTGTAACTCTGTATTGTCTGCACTGTTCTTTTGCTATTTTGTAAAAGGTTGTCTGTCTGTCAATGTTTTACTCCTTTTATTTTTAAAATTAAAAGAAGAAAAAGGCTAATTTCTGGCTCCCTGATAATAATGTACAGGATAAAGGAATAAAAAAATAAATAATAATAAACTGTCAGAGAAATTTACTGTGAAATAATTTATTTCTTGCATTCCATCGTGTTATTGCTTTGGAGTATAAGTATATATTTTTGTAGATAGATCAAGCTTAGTTTAAATTTTTACTTAAAATTTTATAAAGTTATCTACAGTGATATAGCAAGTTATCTACTCAAGATATAGTAGTAGTAGAGAAGAAAATCTTCCTTGAACAAAAAGTAACATTGAAATTATAGTATATACTGAATACAGTATACTTAGCAAATTCTTTATCTACATATCTTGCTGAAATACCAGAACTTCATGACTTGGTTATCATGACTGTAGGAGAAAAGTATTGATTGCAATATGTCTGTTCAAGAAATTTTATTTAGAAGTATTTACTGTTTAAGCAGCATCTATTAATGATAAACTCTTCTTAATGCTCTATTTAAATATATACAATTTTAGTTGTCACAAAACTGGCTTTACAAAATTACATACTGATACCAATATTTGTATTATTTGGCACTGGCAAACATCTTCATTTTTTACTGATTTTTATTAATAATTGTAAATTAAAATTTGCTTATAAAGTAGTTGAAATTCTCAAAAATCTGGGGCTATATACTTACTGTAATGTTAAAAAGGCAAGATTTAACTTACTTCAGTATGAATGCCATCTTTTATTAATCCTCTTATTTGTAATATGTTACCCTCAAATTTCACTGACTTAGGTGAAGGTTACCACTGTCAATTTCCAAATTAGAAAAGTTAGGGCAAAGCAATTTACATAATTTTGTGATAAGTAGTTTTTCCATATGGAGCTATGCCTTAGTTTAAACACAAAAAAACATTTTGCTTCAATAAAGTAAGCTGAGAGAGTTCTTTGCCCTATTCCTATGCTTATACGACTGTCATATTTTGAGGGGCAGAAGAAGTATGTACCAAATTTAGTGAATTGCCTAAACAAGCATTTTGGATAATAGCTGTTTTATATTTCACATACATCACAGAATTAAGCTGATGAGCCAATAGTTCAGTAGTTAGGAGGAGATGTTCTCTTTAGTGTGCCAAATTGGTGTGCACTTTCTCTTGTGCCCCTTAGTCACTGCCTCTCCCCAAATTGGGAGGTTATTCTGGTGTCTGTAAACTGAGATCCATTCCAGTGCAGCCTGAAGTGTCAGTGACAAACCTGGGATGCCAGCCAAGAAATGTAGACGCCCGATCTACTATTCCAACCACTAGACCGTGTACACCAAATCCCTGCATTTCTGAGCCAATTCCAGGGCAGCTGCTTATTAACTAACAGATGTCACTTGGTACTACTGACATCCATCAGAGAAAATGATTCTGCTTCAATCAGTCCTTGGGCATTGCAGAACTCAGCACCATAACCATTGTCCCAGGGTTCTTGTTTATTGCTTTATTAATAATAAAAATTCATGTTGCCTTGGCATTTATCTGGGTTTTGGAAGTGAATAAAACGGGATACTTTTGTTTAAATGAAGTCCCTTGTAAATCATTATAACCTTTGTATTTTATTGCTTTTTAGTTATTATGAAATAATACAAGCTTTGTTTAGCTGGATGGGGTGGAAGCACATTATACCTCAAATTAAGTGATAAAAGATAGCATAGTATTTTAACTACACAAACGACATTGCCTCTTGTAGTTTAATATTCACTTTTTTACTGGTAATAGAATATTAAGAAAAGGTTTTTTTCTAGTCAATCAAATATTTACTCATGGGTCTTTTAAGCAACACTATTATAGCAGGCTCTTGTTTTTATTATTGCTAAAATAAAAACCACCACCTCTAATAACTGTAAGCAGTTAATTTTGGAATCTGTTAGCTCCTTTTTGCAGCCTGCGACACATTATTCCAACCAGCATCCTGCCGTGTTGACCTCACTTTCTCTGCTTTGAGTCAATGATCCGTATGTGTTTTCCTACATCACTGCATATGCTTCTGCAGAGCGCGATTTTGTAGTTATGAATCCCTTCTTTGCAAACAACGGAAACTGATTATTAGTAGCTTATGAGAAACATTAAATTTATTGAAAAGATTTTGTATTGCATCACAAGATTTGTGGCAGAGTACAATAGGCACACTGCCGGAAGGGAACATAAACAAGGTCAGGACTTCCAGCAGTAGGTCTTTACAAATCTTTGTAGTTGCTTCAGTGACTCCAAGAGTCACTTTGTCTCACTGAATAAAATAAAATTTAAGAATCCAAATTCCTGAAAGGATCTGGCCCAATTAAAATCTGGAACTTACTTGGACAAAATGACCATAGTTGCAATTTTGAGATGAGGGATTACTGTGCATTAAGTAGTCAACCCAGGAGCTACTGCCTGCATTCTATTCCTTTAGTTTCTTCCCATTGAAAAGCTTGCCTTTCATGTAAGACATTTAGCATGGTGCTTAATTCTTCAAAAATGCGCAATTAATTTTCCCATATTGTTTTGTTGATTGGTGTATAATTTCTATTGTTGTATGTATGCCTCCTATGAATTAAATTCTGTCTCTTTCAAATTCATATGGAAGCTCTTGCTTCCAGTGTGATTGCATTTGGAGGTTGGGCTTTTAAAGATCATTAGGTTTAGAAGAGTTTATGACAGTGGGGTTTCATGATGGGATTCATGCCCTTATAAAAAAAGATGGGAAAGCCACTCTTTCTGTCTTTTCATCATGTGAAGATACAGCAAGAAGACAGCCATCTACACACCAAAAAGGAACCTGACATTGAATTGACCGACTCTTTGACTTTGGATTTTTCAGCCACCAAAATGATGATAAATAAATATTCTCTGTCTAAGCCACTTAATGTATGATGTATGCCATTCTGTTATAGCAGTGCAAGTTAACTAAGACAAATTGATTCAAATATATTCCTTTTTATATTATCCAAATATCTTATAAAATGCTGAAAATTTACCTTCCAGTTCCAATGGCAATAAGTACTTAGTCAAACCCAGGGACTACATTCAGAGGTGATGTTAGTGATTAACTTCAAAGCCTAGGTCTTAGAGAAATGGACAACTGGCTCATGACAGGATGTTATCTTCTCATTATATTCATCACATAGTGAACAGATCTCTAGTTTTAGTGCCCTTATACTACCCATATAAAAATAAAGGGAGAACAAAATGAGAACAGAACAGACTGAAAAATGTATCTGCATATTTATATTGGCATGAATATGCATGCATGAATTGTTCTCTAAATGTATACATGCATTCAGGGTCTTTACAACTGTTAATAAAGTCAAATTTATATTTTACAGCCCTTATCCTCTAATCTCAACACAGGACACATTCTGCATCACTGGGATGTGATACATAAAATCCGCAACTTAAAGGAGAAGAGGTTTCTTTCAGCCTATTGTTTTAGTTCATGATTGACAGTGAGACTTGATGATGAAAAATAGGCTTAACTCCTGGCAGACAGGAAGCAGAGAGAGAAGGGGGAGTTGGCAACAAGACTACACCCTTCAGGGTCGTGTGCCCAGTGATCCACTTCCAACCAGGCCCCTTCTTCACAGCATACTCAGTAGGTGAACTCATCAGTGGATAAATCACTGATGAGTATAGCTCCCCTAGAGATCCGAGATCCAAATACATGAGACTCTGGGGTTATTTGAGATTTAAACTATAACCCTATATTTTTTTTGTCTTTGCCTAGATTTTGACTCAACCAATGCTCTTCTTTCTGAAAAAGTCCTGTCTGGAGACTGGTGGGAATTTTTTTCTAGAATCCTTCTAGAAAACTTCTTTCTGGGGATGAAAATTTAGAAATGACAAGAGTTTTTCCCTGGCTTCCATTCTGTACCACAGGGTGTCCATTTAGTAAAAAGATTATTTTGTCTCTTTGTTAATGAAGGTTACTCATCTACTCTACATAATGACTTCTACCATGGCCCTATCTCCTACAACCTACCTATTTAGTGCTATCAGGAGGCTGGGTGGAATGATCAGAGATTACATGACCCATCACTCATGTGAATCTTTATGCAAGCTTCAGGACCAGACAGAAAATAAAATTAAATTATATGGGTGTAAAATAAGTGGAAAACTGAAAATTATACCATTGAATGCGATGTACAGACTAATTTTATTTAAGCTTTGAAAATGGGAAAAGGTGGTAGCACATTATGATAAAAGTAGGTAGAATCTCAAGTAAAACTATAAGTTAGTTTCATTTTATTTATATTTTCTTGGGGATCAGAGTTACTGTAATATTCATCACAATAAGGCACAAACTTGGTAAATAAGATTCTTAGGGGCAATGATTAGTCCATTTTTAACTACAGGAATGAGAGAATACAGACATTCCTTTGCCAAAAATTAAACAATTATGTCAGATTCATCTCAACATTGAGGCTCTAAAGATAAATAAGGTATAATATTTACTCTAAGGAGTGTAGAGCCTGGTAAGGAGACAAACATTATTAACATCTATTAAAATATTTAAAATAGAGGTGTATATAGGACAGTAGTTCTCAAAATTCCATCTGCAGCACATTCATCAAAGAACTTGTTAGCACACAAGTCACTGAGCCTCATTCCTAGAGTGTATGATTTGATAGGTCTGGGGATGAGCATGAGAAATTGTATTTTTTTAAAAAATGAATTCTTTATTGGCACATTTTATATGTACAAAGTGATCACATTCATCATAAGGAATTTGGATCTGTACATGGTATGTCTTGATATTTCTTTTTTCCCATTTCCTTACCCTCCCTTTAAAACCCCTTCCCGTGCTCATTTACAGAACATTTGCTTCTATTTTGTCCTTCTTTTCTCCTTTCTTTTTTTTTCTCTTCCTTCCTACTCCCTTTCCAACTTCTCTTCCCATTTCTACAATTTCTTCCTATTTTACAGTATCTATAATACATTTTGGTCCTCATTTACATGTTCAGTTTCACACACCAGAGGGACAATGTGATATTTACACATGTGTGTTTGATTTATTTTACTTAAGAGTACGGTCTTGAAGTGCAACCATTTATCTCTAAATATCTCAAGCTTATTCTTCATTTCTGAGTGTCTTGGTTAGTTTTCTCTCATTGCTGGGACAGAATACCTGATGCCCAAAATTAAGGAAGCAAAGGTTTATTTCACTTACAGTTTGTGGAGGTTTCAGTCCATACTTGGCAGATTACAAGGCAGAGTGGCACATGCCAGAGGGCTACAGCTGATGGTGGCAGAACACAGCCAAAGCAGCAAACAAGCACACAAGGGAGGAAATGGCCAGAAGCACCCTCTTTCTCTCCCTTACATATGCAAACTATCCACCCCAGGGCGGGTGTAGCTCTCACACCCATAATCAATCAAACTCTAAACCCTGCCCCATGGCCGCATGAGGCTTTGGGGGGACACCAGACACAAACCATAACACTGAGTAATACTCCATTGTATAAAGAAACCACATCTTTTGTATCCATTCATCAGTTAGCGGGCATTTGGGTTGTTTCCAAAATTCAGGTATTGCAAACTGTGTTACTAGGAATATAGGTGTGAATATATGACTGTGGTATGATGTTTTTAATTTTTCAGGAAGATACCAAGAAGGGGAATAGCTGGGTGAAATAAAACCTCTAGTTTTAGTTTGCTGAGGAATTCCACACTGAGGATTTAGTTTGCTGATTTTAGTTTAGATTTAGTTTGCTGAGGATTTCCACAGTGGTTGCACCAGTCTACACTCCCACTGACAGTGAAAAAGCATTCCCTTCCCCTCACTGTCCCAGAAGCATTGTTATTGGTTGATTTCTTGATAATACCATTTTTCTGGAGTGAGGTGAAATTTCAGACTTGTTTTAATTTGCATCTTTCAACTGACCAATGATGTTGCACATTTCTAAATATATTTATCTGATATTTGTATTTCTTCATCTTAGAAGTGTATTCATTTCAGACGCCCATTTTTGGATTGGGTCTTTAAATTTGGTGGCTCTGAGTTTTTTGTTTTGAGTTCTTTATATATTCTAGGTATCAGTTCTTTGAGATACAGCTGGCAAAAACGTTTTTCCAATTTCTGTGAGCTGTCTCTTCACTCTGTTGGTGATTTCTTTTCCTGTGCAAAAGTTTCTTTTTAATAAGATGAGAACCCAATTGTTGATTCTTTGTGATATTTGCAATGTGATTGGGGTTTGGTTCATAAAGACTTTGCTTACATCTATGGCTTCAAGAGTTCTGACTATTCTTTCTTCCAGCAAATTTAGTGTTTCTGTTTTAATATTTAGATCCTTGGTCCATTTTCATTTTATTTTAGTTCATGGTAAGGGATATGGATCTAGTTTTAGTCTCTGATGTGGAAATCCAATTTTTCCAACACTATTTATTAAAAAAGCTATCTTTCTTCCAGTGAAGGTGTTGGGCCTCTTTGTTGAAGATAAGGTGACAGAGTGTGTTTGGAGTAGGTTCTGTCTCTTCAAATCTGTTCCATTGACCCTTGGGTCTGTTTTTCTGATCCTTGGCACTGTAGCTTTACAATATAATTTCAAATCAGGGATTGTGATGCCTCCTACCTTGTCTTTGTTGCCCATAATTGCTTTTGCTATTCTAGGTCTCTTCTGATTCCAAATGAATTTCAGGATATTTTCTCTAATTCTATAAAGTATGCTTGATATTTTGATCAGGAATATATTAAATCTATATAACAGTTTTGGGAGTATGGCCACTATGTTTTTCTTTCTATTGATGATCAAGGGATATTTTTCCATTCTCTGATATCCTCTTCAATCTCCTTTTACAGAGTATTATAATTTTCAGTGTAAATTTTCCTTTACTTCCTTTGTTAGATTGATTCCTAAGTATTTAATGTCTTTGGATGTTATTGTAAAAGGTGCATGTTATGGTTTATGTCTGTGTGTCCCCTCCAAAGCCTCATGCAGTCACGGAGCAGACTTTTAGAGTTGAATAATTGTGGGTGTGAGAGCTACACCCACCCTGGGGTGGATAGTTTGCATATGTAAAGGAGAAGAAAAGAGTGCTTGAGGCCATTCCTCCCCCATTCCGCCCTGGTGGGTGCTTGCGGCTTAGCTGTGTGCTGCCTCCCTGAGATGCAGCCCTCTGCCACGTGCGACTCTGCCTTATAATCTGCCAAGTACGGATTGAAACTTCCACGAACTGTAAGCGAAATAAACCTTTCCTTCCTTAATTTTGGGTGTCAGGTATTTTGTCCCAGCAGCGAGAAAGAAGTAACCAAGACAGTGCAGTTTCCCTAATTTCTCTTTATGAGTTTGTTGCTTGTGTACAGCAATTGTATTGATTTTTTAGTGTTGCCTTTATATCCAGCTACACTACTTAATTTGGTTATTACATTTGGAAGTCTTTTGGTGGAGTTTTTGGTGTCTTCTATGTAGAGTATCATGTTATCTGCAAATAATGATAATTTAACTACTTCCTTTGCTATCATTATTCCTTTTATTTCTTTTTCTTGTCTAACTGCTCTCACTAATGTTTCCAAAATTATGTTGAATAGGATTATTAATAGTGAATATCCTTGTCCTGTTCCTGATTTTAGAGTGAAAGCTTTCAGGTTTTGACCATTTACTGGTTGTCATAGTTAGGTTTGATCAGATTGAGATAAAGATCATGTACTCCAATTTTCTGCAGGGTTTTTATCATGAATTGGTGTTAGACATTGTCAAATGCTTTTCCTGTATTGAGAGGATTGTGTCACTTTTATCCTTCGCTCTGTTGATATGGTGTATTGTATTTATTCATTTGGATATTTAGAATCATCTCTGCTTCCCTGAGATGAATCCTCTTTGGTCATGGTGTTTAATCTTCTTAATGATTTGCTGCATTCTGTTTGACAGAATCTTATTGAGGATTTTTGCTTCTATATTTCTAAGGGAAATTTGCTTATAGTTCTTTGGTTTTTTTTTTGTTTTTTGTTTTTTGCTTTTTTTTTTTTTTTTTTTTTGAGACAGGGTCTCACTCTGCAGTTTAGGCTGGCCTTGAGCTCACTTTGTAGCCCAGGCTGCTCTCAAACTTGCAACAATCCTCCTGCATCAGCCTCCCGAATGCTGGGATTACAGGCATGCACCACTATATCCAGCTTCTGCTTTTGATATGAGGGTAATATTTGCTTCCAGGAATGACTTTGGGAGCATTGCTTCCCTTTCAATTTCTTCAAAGTTTGAGGAGTAGTTTCATGAGATATTCTCTAAGTTTCTTGTAGATTTCAACAGTGAATCCATCAGGACCTGAGCTTTTCTTTGTTAGTAGATATTTAATTACATTTTGATTTCATTGACCTATATTGGGTTATTTAGAATTTTTATATCTTCTTGATTCAGCTTTGGTAATTCATATGCATCTAGGAATCTGTCCATTTTTTTCTGCTTTCCATCTTGAGTACAGGTTCTCAAAATGGTTATTGATGATCCTCTGGATTTACACAGGTCTATTGTGGTTTCACCTTTTTCATTCTCAATTACATAGGTTTGAGTCTTTTCTTTCTTTTTTTGTTAAAATTGGCTATGGTTTTTCCATTTTATTTAATCTTTCAAAGAACTGATTCTTCAATTCATTGATTATTTGTATTGTTTTCTTAGACTCAATTGCATTATTTTCTTCTTTGATCTTTATAATTTCTTCCTTCATATAAACTTTGGGTTTGGGTTGTTCTTCTTTTTCTAGAAGTTTGAGGATCATCATTAGGTTGTTTATGTGAGCTTGCTCTGTTTTTCTGATATGAAAATTCACTGTTCTAAATTTCCCTCATAGGACTGCTTTCATTTTATCCCATAAGTTCCAATATGTTGTATTGCATTGTCATGTGGTAGAAACTGTCTATCTCTACTTTAATTTCTTCTATCACCCATTTGTTGCTCAAGAGGGTTTCATTTAATTTCAATGTGTTCATGTAGTTTTTGTTGTTTCTTTTGTCTTTGATTTTCAGTTTCATTACACTATGGTATGATAAAATGCATGGGATAATTCCAATAACTTCGCATTTACTTAACCATGTACTATGAGCTAGTATGTAGTCTATTTGGTGAAGGACCCATGCATAGCTGAGATGAATAAGTATTCTGATGTTGGTTGGAACACTGTAGATATCTACTAAATCCATTTGTTATCAGGTTTTACTTAGTTCTGTTATTCCTTTGTTAATTTTTTTGTCTAGTTAATCTATTTGTGACAATGGCATATGAGGGCCCCCATTACAACTGTGTGAGTGCTTATTTGATTTTTCATGTCTATTAATATTTGTTTTATATAGCTTTTTGCACTAATATTTGGTGCATATATACTTGTGATTGTTATCTCTTCCTCTTGGAGCTCTCTCTTAACAAATGTATAGTGACCTTCTTTGTCTCTTTTTATCAGTCTTGACTTGAAGTTCACTGTATCTACAGATAGCTACTCCTACTCTCTCCTGGGTTCCAGTTGCATGAAATATTGTTTTTCATCATTGTTTCTGATATGATTTCTCTATGGCTTCATTCATCTTTTTTTTTTTTTTTAATTTCTGCTTCTACCATTTCAGAAATTTCAGGTGAGTGGATTCTGATTTCCTCAATCTTATAGTCCCCTGAACTTGTCCTGGGTAGGCTGGAGATCTAGGATTACATCTTCCTTCTGCCTTGTCATTTTTTAAATTTCAAATTGGGTTTCTTGATGCTTATATATTGTTTATGGTTGGTAGCTTTATCACTAGTATTGAGATTTTCCTAGGAAATGTCTACTTCTCAGAAATCTCTTCTAGGCATAGCTCATTCTTATCCTTTGTTTCAAGATCCTACCTTCCCAATTTATTTATTTATTTATTTTTATTTTTTATTTTTTGGGTTTTTTTTTTTTCGGTACTGGGAACCAAACTTATGACCTTGCGCTTGCCAGGCAGGCGCTGTGCCACTGAGCTAAATGCCCAGCCCCCTACCTTCCCAGTTCATTAGTGATGAGAAGTTGCTATCCATTTCACCCAATACTCAGTCCTTAGGTTCTAGACAATAGTGATGAGTATGACCCCAGATAATCACAATGTTGTTGCTCAAGGGAAAAAAACTGATTACAACAGGTATGACACCCTGACTAATATAGTTCAATTAGCAATAACAATACCATCAAGCACAGCCTAGAAATTGACAGACTGTTTTAACTATTAATTATTTTTAACCATAGAAGCAAAATCTACAGTTAAATAATGAAATCCAACATAAGCCAGGAACTTGTATGAAGTGAGTTTCTCCATAATAGAGTGATTTTACCCTTATGGGTATTTTAGAGAGGTAGGGGAAAAATAGAGAGATTAATGTAGAGAAATATAGAAGAAGCAAGACTGAAAGACAAAGGATGATCACTCAAGCTTTGAGAAAGTAGAGAGAAAGAATGAAGGAGAAAGAAAAAATTTAAATGAACCAGAAAGACTAGAGAAAATGCTCACTAATAGGAAAATATCAAACAGTCAAGAAAGACAATTGAGGAAAGAGAGAGAAAAAAATTGCACAAAATCAGAAAATATCAGTAAAAACTAAACAATCACCAAAAAAAGACCAAAAAAGGGGAACAAATGAACCAACCAACAAACAAAAAAGCAATAAAATTCCTCTGGTGTCCACAGTTTTCTGTTAGTCTCCAAGCCAGAGCCCAAATCTGTCCTGGATAGCCCTGCAAACCCTGGGGCTAATCTTGGCCTCCACATGTAGGAGGTATGGCCAAATTCTTCAACCAGCAACTTCCTGCATGTCCATCAGTGGCCCACCCACAGCTCCTTACCCTGTTTGAGTCTACATTGCTCTCCCAGTTGCTGGGCTTCCTCAGACACAATAAACTGCTCCCAGTCTTGTGTACAGTTGGCTGCTCCCAGCCCTTGCACAGCTGCCTCACTTCCACTCTGTTGGCACATCTCTCTCCTCTATCACATTGCTGGAAGCAGAGTAGGGGGAATGCTGACTTCCCACTCACTGCTCCACATTGGCCCCAAACTGCTTAAGTCCCGAATACCTCTCCTCTCTCACATTGCTGGGAGCAGGACAGGGGAGGTGGTCCTGTTCCACTCACTACCTTCATTGCGACCAGTATGATCCATAACCTTGTTGCTGTGGGTTTCAATCATCTACTATAGCACATGACCAAAAACAAAAAACAAAAACAAAAGCAAAAACTGGTGGGCTTACCAACCTATCCTGTATGGCTTGAGTTTGCTGTGTTCTTGCAGTCCAAGTTTTTTGGGAACTTCCAAGAATAGCAGTGCATTTTTCACAAGCAGGCAGAGGTCCCACAGGCAGCCTTGTGGGCTGCTTCAGTGTTTTATAAAATCCCTTCACCATGTTTGTTTGATATACAAGTCTCTTATTTCAGATTGATTTTGGCATCAAGATGTCTGTCCATCCCTTTCTTGCAATTATCTATGTTTTTAGTTGATTTTCTCTGAGTTTCTCAAATATAACTTTTCCTGTATTCACCTGTGTTGAATCACCCCTGATTTGTATTTCTAACTCATTACCTGGTGGTGATAATGCTGAAGGCCTGGTGACCAGGATTTGAGAACCATTGACATAAGAGCCTGTGAAGAAAATGTGGAAGGCCATTGTACTTACCTGTGGGGAGACCAGGGAAATAAATCAATTATTAGGTTTCTAAGTTATAAAAAGCAGATTTTAGCTATTTTAATAGGACCATAACACTAGACATTAACATGGTGCAGGAGAAATAATGGTGGCCAATTTTCCAGGAATAATGCATCAAGCTACACCATGCAGGCGGACTGATGACTAAATGGCTACCAAGATCCAAGCCAAGTCTTGTCACGGTTTCAAATCTGCCAGGAACTTAACTTTGCTGGTTACATTTTAATGAATTTGCCAGCATTAATGCCATTCTTAAATTTACTATATTTCCTATACAGCAGATTATTTTCCCCAACTTTTGGATTCTGTGTGGAGTCTTCTTCAAGTTATTGAATTTTGAAGCAAATTATCATCTAATAGAACGTGATTGGTGTATCCTTGTTTTATACCTTGGATGTGAAGGAAACTGGGGAAGTGGTACTAAGAGAGCTTGACACATCCTCATCTATAGCATGTTTATGCAAAATGAACTGAGCATGAAGAAAACATGTCCACTACAGGGAGGTTTTACAGATATTTGAACATTTCCCCCCAGAAGAAAATAAAATAAGGGTGGACTTGGAGGTAAACTTGGAGATCTGAGAGAAGGGCTTTTGCCATAGAGGAAATTCTTGATAACACTTACATAACCTCTTATGATCTTATCAAAACATTCCTTTGAACTCACTTTGCTTTGTCCTTCAAAGTCAGATATGCTGGCCATCCTTCAGAATACCATACACATACCTGTGTTTTATATACAGACATATACCTTGTATCATGTAGTTCACCAAACCTGGGAAATTTATCGTTTCTCTGTTTTCAGCACTGATAGTTAGCCCTCTGCTCATTTGTCACTTTCCCCAGGAGACCTTCTTGACCTCTTTCACTCTCATAACAAAGTACTACAGCTTCGTTGTTTAGAAAACAGGGATATTTATCTTCCAGCCATGGAGGCTCAGTGTGAAGTGAGGGTGTCTGTGAAGGACTATAACAGAGGAATCTGTTCCAGGTCTTTCTGTTTGCCTTGTGCCTAGTCTTTTGTCTCTTCATGTCATCTTACCTCTGTGTATCTGTGCCTTTGTCCAATTTTCCCTTTTGTTTATAAGTATTCTTATAAACAACTTAACCCTCTACTTAACTTGATTACCTCTGTAAAGACCCTCTTTCCAAATAAAGTCACATTCCAATGCACTGGGAGTTTAGATTCCAACTGATCTTTATTTGAGGGATACAACCAAACCCAGAATAGATTTTATAGCAGCATATATTTCCACTTTTAGAAATTGCAGTTATGGGGCCAGAGATATAGCTTAGCGGCACAAGCGCCTGCCTGGCAAGCACAAGGTCTGGAGTTTGATTCCTGGTACCAAAACAATAAATAAATACATAAAAAGAAATTACAGGTACGACTTTACAGTCATGTAGGGATGTAGCTGTCTGTTTCTCCCCTAAGGTCTTATGCCCTAAGGCAACAAAGTCAACACTTTCCAGGTGTCAGTGTGTAGAGTAGAGGTGTTAAGTAAACAACAGGTCCACACCCCCAATACCAGGCTCAGTTGGTTAGGTGTTTTCATCTGGGCCATGAGACACAGGGCATGGTTTAATGAGAATTCTGATTTAGAAAATGGGAGCAGCCCCTCCTCTCTGCACTTTAGCACCAAGGAAATGCCAAGTGCATCGCACATTATTGGACAAGGGTAACATGCAGCTAGGCAAGCTTCAGAGTTTCCAGTGTTCTCTCTATTGCTTCCCCTAGGAAAATAATACATCAACAATGAAATGAAAACTGCTTTCAGTTTCCTGATGCACTTATTCCCTGGCTGCAAGAGTAGGTTTAGAAAATGGTCTCACTGGAAATATGTGTCTTTCAACACTTATGAGGAAAAGGACTTCCATGCTGGTATTTGAAATTGTCAGTATGTTCCATTTCCACACACATTATTTCAGCACAGAGCTTTCCAAATGATACAATGTCAATAAGAGTTGAATTGGTTTTTACACCCAAAGGATTTGTCCAAGGAATAGGGATGTCCACTGGCCTTTTAAATGGTAGGGCTCTAATTTGTTGTTGTTTGCTTTAAGTAACAGATCTGAGAGCTAAATGGGGGGAGGGGGTTATTTGCATAGTGGTATGGTAGACACTTAAAATATTTTCATGTAAATTAGTTGGATTCATATTTCCCTGGCTTTTAAATGCTTACTGTAGTCCTAAAGATAAGAGAGTGAAGAAAGTCATTTTCCAGCTATAGATCTATGACATTGTGACCTTATTTCAAATAGTAGCAATTTCTATAATCTCAGATTTTTTTTAACTTTCCAAACAGTGCTCACCTCTTTTGTTACTCATCATTCCCAGAACATCTTGAAAGACAATGGACAGTTTGCTACCACGCATAATATAATGCTACATATTTATTCCAAAAACGGCATCCTTAAGCATTGTGTCAGTGACTATGAACTTAATTTCTGATATTTTATTTGGAGAAAGAATAACATGTTCTAGATATACAATGGCAGGATAATAAACACTTGAACTCTTCTAAAACTAATAATTTTCCTTTAAATGACTACATCAAGTGGTACTTACAAAATTAATTTTCAAAAAAGGATGAATAAAAAAGGATGAATGATGTATGTAGAAATTCTTTTTTTTTGTGGTACAGGGGATTGAACTCAGGGCCTTGTGCATGCTAGGCAAGCACTCTACCACTGAGCCACATCCTCAGCCCTGTGTGTAGAAATTCTTAGTAGACAGATATTGAAACTAATAAATGCAGATGCTTTGCTCTGTCAATAATACCTGAAAGAAAACAATTGATATATTTATTCATAGATATAATAATAAATATATGTAATTATATATATATAATTTTAAACAGAACAGCTCTGTAAAGTGGAAAGGTAGATACCTACTTACCTATCATATTTCCCATCTTCTAGCTAAGGATATTAAAATTCAGGAACTTATCCTAGATAATTGGATTAGGAAGTGATAGAGCCAGTCTTTGAATGCTGACACTTGGTTTTACTTCATGGTTCATGTCTTAATCACTGTGTCCCTCCAAGGTGTGGCTAAGCACCTCAAGATTAAAATCAAGTACATGGAAATTAACCATTAAGTTCTTCACCCCCTTTTTAGTAGTCTGAGGTTGAACCAATTTTTCTCATTTCTGTTGCCATGCCCTGGTTCCAATCAGTGCGATACCTCACCTAGACCATAGTAAAAGCTTGTAAGATGTGCTCATCACCCCGTGCCCTGCTCTCATGTATACTCTATTTGAAGATCAAATGACTGCATAAAGTGGATTCCATATGCTATGCTTTTGCCTGGGCATGGTGGTTCAAGCTGAGCCAGAATATAGTAAATGTGAAGCAAAGCTGGGCACCTTTGTGAGACCTTGTCTCAAAAAAGGGGATAGGCATGAGGATATGAAGCTCAGTGCTCCCTGGATTCAGTCCCCAGTACTGAAGAAAATGTATTTTTGTTCCATATGCTGTCCTTTCATTATTCCATCACTCATGGAATAAAGACTAAAACCCTTCTTATATATACAAGATTCTGCCTGACCTGGCTCTTGATGTCTCAGGCCCATTTCTTTTGTTTGTTTGTTTGTTTTTGTTTTTTTTTTTTTCTGGTACCAGGAACCGAACTCACGACCTTGCGCTTGCCAGGCAGGCGCTGTGCCGCTGAGCTAAATCCCCAGCCCCTCAGGCCCATTTCTTACGCTCCTCCTCATGGAGCACATCAAGTTTCCATCAATACTGTTCTTTCTGTTTCTCAGATATATCATGGTGCTCTAGACTTGAGATTCAAATCCATTAATTTTTTCTGCCTAAAATTCTCCTTCCTGCTTCTTTTTGCCATGTTAGCTCTTACACATCCCTCAGAGATTGGCTCACATTTCACCACTTTATGGAAGCCTGACTTCCTCCTTCACACTGAGACACCTTCTTTAACAGATCATTTTAGCAGCCTGTATGCTCTGTGTGATCTTTGACCTAATTACCGTTAAGCTGTTATTTATTTTGCTTCTGATTGTTTCTCCCTTGTGAAGTCCAAAGCAATTAGAATAGGATATTTTAAATCTTTTATTTCTTGCATAAATCATGCATGATTTAATTGCAAAATTTCTGTTCAATGATCAGCATAAAAGACATGTTCTTACTAGGGCAGTCAGGAAAGCAATACAGAGATGGTGGCATTTAATCTCTGTTTTAAAGGGTAGCTAGTTTCTAAAAAGAAGAATGGGGTAAGAGTGGGGATAAAGTTTTTTAAGGTGTTAGAAATCCCTCAAAAATCTTAGGGATGGAAAAGCTCAATATTTACAGCTGATAAAGATCATACATTTATTCTGCTACGCAGTAGGAGAGGAGCTGTATCAGGAAATAATTCTGAAATTAAGATTTAAAAAGTGACTTTGATTTTGCAAGAAAAAAACTACTAAATTTTAAGAAGGAGCTTTAGTAAGCATTGTTTGATAGGGTTGCACTGAAAATTTAAAATTTGGGAATCAGGGATGTTTTTGAACCTCAAGAGGGTTTCAATCTCAGCTCATATCTCTGCTTGCCAATTAATCTTGGAAATTTTACTTAAGCTCTGTGTTACACAGGACAATGCTTTATACAACAACAAATCCTGATGTTTAGTGGCTCAATTCAATAAAAGTTTATGTTTAACTGTCATTTAAGACGAGTCTTTGGTCAACAGTCTTTGGTCTTTATTTCTTATACCTAATGAGCCAGTAATCCCAGCAAACACTCGGAGTCTTCTGTGTTTGATTTTAATAAAGAATACAGGAATGATGAAGTATGTTAAATGTTCCAGTACAGGGTCAAGAACATTAGTGATCATTCCTTTGGTTGAAGGCAGAAATCAAGGCCCAAACTCTATGGAAGGCAGTGGAAAAAGAGAGAAAAAAATGGAGAAAGCCCAAGAAATATATGCATTATACTTGGTTCTAAATTAATGTTTTCTGTTTTGCATTTGGAACATGTATTTAGACTCTTGAGGACTTGAATGGAAATGATAACTTGGCTATATTCAGCTAGAGACAACTCGGCGTTGCAGCCAGCAGCTGCTCCCCACAGTCCTGTTCTGTGCAAGAACCAGAGTCCTCCATCCATCAGCTGAGCACAGCCGAGTTGTCAGACTGCCCTGATGTTATAGTCTTTAACAGTGTTACATTTGAGTTATTCATTTGTTTTGTAAGATTGGCTGACACTGTTGTAGTGTTTTCTGAAACAAAAGAAACAATATTGGGCTTTGCTCATAATGTGGAAGCGTTTATTACATCACTTCTCAATTTGATGCTTCACACACAGTGAATAGAACAAATGTGAAAACAATTTAATGATGAAACAACTGGAATCAATTTGTAATTTTACTTTTTATTAAGAAGCAACATTAAAAGTAAAAGAAAAAGTATACAAGAGACATTAGCTCAAAAACACCAAAAGTTAAAGTGAGAGTTCCATTGTTGTCTAAACATTGTGTGTGTGTGTTTCAACACACATATGCATGTGTGTAAATTTTGGGAAGCTTAACTTGTATCACAGCCAAGAACACAGCTTGGTAGCACAAGTGCCTGCTGGCCAGTGCAAGGTTCTGAGTTCAATTCCCAGTACCAAAATAAGAAAAAAAAAACACAGCATCATTAGATACCAATTTCATGTGATTTCTGATTTTGCCATTAGACTAAAATGATACCATGCTACGAAGAAATCATGCTGCACAGAAATTTTAAAGAGATGTCCATTTATGTTTGTAGATTACTCAAAAATAAGTAAATACCAACATGTGACATATCATGTCATGATTTAGTAAACTCATTCCTTCATCTTTATCTTTTCAGAGAAGAAAATTGATCTGCAAAGTAATTTGTATAAAATGGCGTAATTCACTCTTCATCTAGCATTTAGAAATATTAAGTAATTTTAGAATCATACATAGAAATATAAGTGGCTGAAAATGACCCTCACAGTCTCTAAGTAAAAGACTCTTGGATTGCTTTTCCCTGTATATTTCTTTCCTGTCTTCTGGAACTACTTTATTGGTCAAGATTTTATTTGTTTTTTGGTTTTGTTTTTTGTTGTTGTTGTTATTTTGGAAACAGGGTCTTGCTATGCAGTTCAGGCTGGCCTTGAGCTTATTTTGTAGCCCAGGCTGTTCTGGAACTCAAAATGATCCTCCTGCCTCAGCCTCCCAAGTGCTGGGATTACAGGTGTGAGCCACCACGCCCAGGACAAGATTTTAAATTAATTATATTTTGCTTACATTCCCTTCTCCCATCCTAACAGTGTCTAAATTAAGGTGTTTATATATCATTATAGCAGTGAATTAACCAAAACAATATTTTGCTCATAACTGTAACTTTATGAATCAGCCTTCTTGCCATCTAAATTCTATGACTCACATTTAGTTAAAGAAGAATGAAATTTAACCTTTTGAAGGATTGAACAAAGGATTCAACAACCCAAAGATACAAGGAATCAGGAGTGTATTCCATTCTCCAAATCTCCAGCTTCTGCCGTTCAAGAAAACCCAAATTCCAGCCAGAGGGAGCTTATTGCTCTTCTTACATGGACACCAAATCATTTTTTTTTTATTTTAGAAATAAAAGGAGGAAAATACTAACAGACCGACAACATTTTACAAAATAGTATAGGATCAGTACAGACATTACAGAGTTACAAACAGAGTGGTAGGGAATTAACAATGCTTATTGTATTACATATTGATATCTTC
>NW_004955421.1:6197186-6250953 GCF_000276665.1 Chinchilla lanigera | reverse complement strand
AACAATGCTTATTGTATTACATATTGATATCTTCAATGTAGTTTCTCATGAAAACACATATAGACATACAAAGCTAATCAACCAATGCCTCACTGACAGTTTCTTTCAGCAAGGAAGTACAGGACAGTAGAACACCCGTGTTAACTGTCCTGCATACAAATCATTTTTGAATCCTCTGTGCTTATTCTGTTCCCTTCGGCCTTCACTTCCACATCTCCACAAATCAGAATCCAAACATTCTTCAATTGTTAGGGATGTAGTATTGGGAAAGCTAAAATCCTAGGCTTTTGACCTCAGTTCTGTGTTTGTTGTGGCAGAGTATTGAGTGTGTTATTTAAACTTGTGGAGGTTCAGGCTTTTGGTTAAAATGCACTTCCAAATCTGGACTTGATGGATTGTGGGGGTAGAAATATAAAAGTAACACAATTATTTTCTGTATAACCATGGTATTTCTTTTCTGTTTCTCTAGAATGATAGGTAATCCCTTCTACTTGTTACACATTGGTAGTATTTCTACTACCCGAGTATGTGTTCTGTGCAAAAACAGTAATCATGTCACAGTCATCTTGTTGTGTCTTTTGCTACCATATTTAATCATAGGAAGCATAGTGTTTAATACATCTAGGTGGCTTATTGTTATCTTGTACTTATTAGCTAAAATAAAAAAGAAAGGAAGGAAGTAGAGAAAGAAGAAAGGGAGGGAAGGAAGAGAAGAATGAGATGGAGGAAGAAATGGAGGGAAAAAGATAAAAGGAGAGAAGGAAATTCCTTTTTTATTTTTTAAATCATGAAAAATTTGCAGAGATTATATTTTCTTAATACTGTTACTCATTAAACACTTGTTTTAATGTTTGTTGTTAGGACTTTGGTACTCAATAGTGGGACTTTTTTTTCCTGTATTTGATTCTTATGTAGTCTTAAGACTTGACTAAATTCTGTCACAAATGAAAATATCTTTAACATAGAATTTTTCATTCCAATACTAATAATCTATGCCCTGCGGAAAATATTTCTCTTACTCAAAATACTTCGTGTTATGTTAGATGCTAAAGGAATTTACTTTATTGCCTAGTTATTTTCTCATGTTTGATCTGTTTTGTTGATGAATTGACTTCCTTAACAACCATGACTCTTTCATGAGTTTAATGTTTTAATAAGCACACCTAACAATTATTAATGTGAAAGCAAGCCTTCTTATAAAAATAACTTCTCTGTGATTGATTTTGGCCCAGTTCATATCATGGTATCACAAAATCTGAACAGAATGTCTAAGAACATTTATGCCTTAATAGAAATTACTTTGAAGAAAATATCTCCAATATATTGGGCAAGTACTGAGATAAAATTCAATTTAAAACCTTCCTTTGGTCTTCAGTACCTTATTTCCACCATTATCCCCCAGATATATTACTCATTATTTGTTTTATATTGAATTATCATACTTTCATTTCTTGCTTATAATTTCAAATGTCCCAGTATTTTTACTCTTATGAATTATACAGCATCCATGTAATTAATTATCAATACTATATAGTAGTATAGTTCATTGTTTACCCCTGGTGTACACCTCAGGTCTGGTTTCAGTTCTTCCCTTTGAAGCCCTTAGACTATTAAAATGATTATCATGTTTAGGTTCAAGAGTCATCCCAAAAAAGCAGAAATTGTACATCATCAAAATGTCCCTTGAGGGTCCTGGAGAGAAGGTAAAGTTGAGGTAGACATATCTGTCACTTCATCTCACTCAGCTGAGTTTTCCCCTTCAGATCAAAACAGATCTCTTTCATCAGCTGAGTACCAGGTAAGTGTATTAGGTTTCATTCCAAGGATGTTATATGAAAAATATGGTGACTTCATATTCTAGAATCAGACTTAGTGCATGGCAAACTTTACTAGGAGTAGAAATACTTAGTGTGTGAAGTCTGTGGAGAGAATCTCAGATACGTGTCTCCCAGACTCTCAGAACAGTCATACAACACACAAACCAAGGGCATGAACCAGTGGAAACATCTCAAATTTTTTCAGGCTGGATCTTTTCTGCTTATTTGTTTTCAGTAGCAAATCTTTAACGTATGTACCTGACTCCACTGACACTGGGGAGGGAATAAGGTCTGGAAAGTTTCTTAAATTTTATTCTTGTTGGAAATGTGAAAAGCATTGGTAAGTTCAGAGTTTCATCCTTTATTGTTATTCAGTTATTGCTGTATGAAATGAGCCCAATTATTTGCACACTACTTGCTCATAAATATGATATGACCAGTGGCATGTCAGAAGTTTAAAACAATGTGCCAGTCAATTTGTCAATTTGACTGCATTAAGAGACTTCTGAGAAGGTGATTGGATCCTGTGGGCACTATATGCAACAGTGAATTAATCCACTGATAATCAAAGCTGAACATGCGGTTAGAAGGGCCCTATCAGAGGTGGTTCACTGGAGGAGGCATTTGGAAAGATGCATCTCTTTGTGGCACTCTTCCACTGTGCTCTGCATCCTGGTTACCACGATGTGAGAAGCTCCATCATGAAGTTTCTGCCCTGAAACCAGTTAACCATGGACCAAAATTTCTGAAACCATAGTATGAATTAAACCAATCTTCCTTTAATTTGGAAATGTCAGGTATTTTGTCACAGCAATGGGAAAGCTGATTAATGCATAAAAGAATTGCATGTCCCATTCATCACTAAAAATATTTCATTTCTCAAGTCAGTAAGTTGCTAGGTAGAGCTCAGTATCAACTTGTGTATCAATAGACTTATAATGTCTTGAGTGGAAAATCTCAGCGAATTTCCAAACATAGTTGACCTGAAAATTCACCCCTATATATTTCCTTAACATCTCTTTATTAACATCTGACATTTGCAAAACACAGTATGAGATATGAGGATCTAGGAACACCAAAGTCAACAATAATAATCCATTTAAAAGTTAATCATCATAGAAGTTAATTTTAACTCTAAAGTAATAACGTACACTAATCTGGTGAGTAACCATTTTCTTTTCCAAATACTAACAATCATTTTCTTATTAATTTTTGGAGAATCTTAGCCACAATTGACACTAAGTAGCTTCTGTATCAAAGTCTGTAAAAAATATGATGGAATCTATGAATACTGTACTATTTTCATGTTCAAGAGACAAATTTCTTATCTCTTCTATTTTTACAACAGCCTAGCACAAATAACAGCTGATGGACCTACAGAGAGCTGGCTGCATAAGAGCATGTGCTTCGGTGGTCCACAGGTTGATCTGTATTTTAATATCAACCAGTGATTGAAATCTGGCCGAGTTCCTCAGGCAGATGGAATGTATTCATACTACAGCCAGGTTCAAATCCAGACTCTTTTGATCACAAGGCTTGTAATTTTTTCCTAATAGACCCTATGTTAACCCAAAGATTTATTGTACACTTGTCAGCAAAGAAACAGTTTAACAGATGATTAAGACATTTATATCTTCCACTTATGTCTCAAGGTTTTATGCCTGTTTTAAGGACTTGTACGTCTAGGATGGAGTAAAGAAATGTCTCTGCTGACTAGATCTCTGTGGCTAATACCTACTATTGAGATACTTTTATTCTTTTCCCATACTAAATAGTTTTATTATATTTTGTAACTGCTGGGTTTTTAAACTTTAAGTTGCTCCATGTCATCATTAGTGCTCTCACCTGTTACCTCCCTTCCTAGGGAGGAACTATTTTTCTTTTTCTTTTCTTTTTCCACTGACTTCCTCCTTCATTTCCCTCCTTTTTTGCTTTTGTTTTTTGAGGGATGCCTTTTTCTGTATAGCCCAGATTGGCCTTGAACTTCCGAACTCAATTCTCTATCTTCATGACTGTTTCCTAAGCTAAGACTAAAGTCATTTTTAAATTTTTAAATTGGGAAAAACATCCTATGTTCATTAAAAAAACAATTAGCTCTGTTTAAATGAGTTATCTGAGCTTGTAAATATCTCTGAGGTTATTTCCCATTATGCTACAGTCTCAATATCTACTTGTCAACTATGTCTTGCATGTAGACAGAGAAGATCTTAAATGCTATTTCCCATTCTGCTCATTTTTCTGTGGTACATCACCATGAAACTTATACCTGTTAACCTTCTATTCTTGCTATTCTCGATGGCCTTCATGATGATGGAACACCCACCTCCCTCATTTATTCAGCTGCAACTACAACACTTCTTTTTCCAGGTTTATTTTAGAAGACTTCTAGTTTGTCTCTCATCCATGAAGATACATTCATCATAACTTTTGAGTGATCTCTTTCCCTTTGTAGGAATCTACCATTTTGAAATATTCCCATGTGGTTTAAAGATTCATACACCATTTCTTTGACACTAATTGTCTGATCATTTGTATATGTATCAAAGAAAGTAAAACCTTGTGCTCTGTAAGCTGTGCCCTGTCATTTCTAGCACCAGAAATATCTTTTCTCACAACTTTTAAAATAGTATTTTCAAAACATTATTGAAATAATATTAAATTGTACAAAACTTAAGGAAGATGTAGGATTCCAACTTGATACAAATAAGTGTGTATAAGTGAAATTAGCACTTGATCCAGTGTCAGTCTGTTATTTTCTTTGCAAGCTCAGGTCTAAAAAGCAGTACAAACCCAAAGTAGTGTGGTCTTGTTCTGCTTATAATGTTTGCTTTGTTGTCTCTTTTTTCCAAGTACTCCATCGTCCTTATATGTATGTACCTTCGGCACTCAAGCTCAATGAATTATGTAGGTAATGAAAAAGGAAACTTCTCTCAGAATTCCTGACAATGCAAAATGTAACTATTCAAATAAAAGAACATCTTAATATCTTTTAACCTGTGGATAGCCTCAAACATATCATCCTAATATGCCAGTATCCAAGCACTTTATAACATCAACTGCCCTGTACTTAGTTATTTTGAAGGATCTGCAAATTTCCCTCCCTCTGATATCTTTTGAGCAATTTTAAAACATTATTGCTTCTGTAGAAATCTTTTGTATAAAATTGCTTTTTTGAGGAGTTTTATTTTGTTTTTTTTTCTTACTTTTTGTTCCCAAGTCATAAAGGAAGAAGGAGCCCAAGAAAGAATAAAAAGATGGAGTTACAACATAGTAAATCTAGCAGTTTATGTTTCTGCACTTATATCTTCTTAAATGTCAGGCTCAAAATTGTACCATTTCCTTCAAAATGGCTTTGTATGGTTGATTTCTTCCTCCAAGCCCTTAAATAGAAAAGGTTCATATTCTCTTTAGGAAGAGAATCATTGATGATTTTTGCCATTACTGAATTCCACAGGGAAAATGGACTATGGTATATTAAGAATTCATATATAATTTTAGGTAACAGAATTTGTTGTCACCCTAGTGTGTGCTTGGTCTTCAGTGAATAGTGAAGGGAGAGATGTCAAAAAGATAAAAAACTGTGATCTAGAACTTTGGGGGGTTTTCTGAGCAGGCTGTAAAATGCAACTTACTACAACATGGTGAGAAAAAGCAGAATAGCAGAGTGGGAGTGAATTACATAGTCTTGGCAGCAAAATGAATTCTGAAATTTTCAAAAAGAATATTCTTGCCAACACTCCAAAGAATTCCAGTTCTCCAGCACCAGGCTGTGCCTAATCATCTCTAATTTTAAAAATTCCCCATGTATATCTATTGCATATTAAGGGATGCATGTCAGTGTCTCGGTCATCGACATTAAAGAAGACTCCACATTAAGAATGGACCGATAATTGAATGAAGACTATTGCTCAAACTGGTTGTGCACAAAAAAGCAAAGTACTTTACACCTTTAATTCTTGGTGCCTTAAATTTAATGGGAATAAGAAAAGTAATGATGCGTGGGAAGTACTTGTCGTGGGCCTGGCACAATGTAAGGGCTCAATGAATATTATTTTTTACACCAGTGTTTTCATTTTGGTTGCTGTGAGTGCCATTAACAAAGCACAGTATCATAAATACACCACCAATTGTATATGCATGTGCACACACCCATGCACATTACTGAAAATCTCAAAGAAATAAAACAATTCAAGGTAAGGACATTAAGGAAATTTACAATCACACAAAAAAATTCAACTTAAATTATAAAGTGTTAGAAGTTAAACAGGTAGAAAAATGACACTTTGAGGTCTGAATGATTCAGACTTCAAAGTCTGAGTGCTATGTTTATAAAAGTGGCCCTGATGATAAATGGAATGTTAAAGCAGCAGGAAATCTAAAGTGTATGTACGACTACCCTACTGGCAATGAGGAAGGTAATGAAAAGGCAGAGAGAAGGATGAAGCTGTATGAAAAAGGAGATGAGAGACAGGCCTTGTACTAGGTCCACCGTGTACTGTAGAACGTACTTCTATGGGAGAAAATGCAGCTTAACCAAAAGACAATGTGTTTCCCTCTTTAGAAAAGTTGAAAACTTCTGGGTATCATCTCCATTTATCCTTTTGTACACATCTATCCCCTACTGGGTTAACTCTATTTTTTAATTCAGCTCCCATGTTAGATGTATTAATTAAATTTATGCATCAATTTTAAAAACAGAACTAGTTTTTATTATTTTTCCAATGAAAAAAGTTATAATGTTTATCCATACACACACACACACACACACACACACACACACAGCAGAACGATAGAAAAATATACATAAGAAAAGAAAGTAGGTTGTTTATTCTACTGCTCAGTGATAAATAGTCAACATTATGGTACATAGCGCCACTCAGATGTAGTTTGTCTCTGCCGTCTCTCCATTGACCTGCATCGTTTCCCAATATGTTGTCAACTGCTTTCTTTTTCCCTTGAGTGTACCATGGCATCTTTCCATGAAAATAGAAAACCTTAGAACTACCCCATCATTTTATTGACTATCTGATATACCATCACATAAATTCCAGTACACTTAAGCAGTCTGCTTGTAATGAATATTTATAGATTCAAATACTTCTGATTTTATAAACTCTGTTGTATACCTCTTACATTATTCACTTGGCAACTCTGTGGTGCTTTGATGTCTCCATTTTTGATCCATTTGTACCCCCTTTTTGAGTTTCTAATTATTGTAGTTCTCTGCTCACATAGACATAGTAATAATAACCAGAACAAGAAAAATAATAGCATCAGTTGGCCAACTTTTATTGAGCAACTGGGGTGTATCAGTCATATACTGAATATTTGTACACATTATGTCACTTCATTTTCTCAAGTGTCAGACGAGTTAAGTAATATAGTCAGAATTTTATAGGTAAGGAAACAGGATAGAAGAATAAAAAATGGCTCACCCAAAGTAATACATTTATCAAATGCTGCAGCCAAGATTAAATTTGTGGTCTCCACAAGTGCAAGCACCGTAGTAGTTCATACATTTAGACTGCGATGTTCACATCTCCTGAAATAGACCTTAACCCCTATACAGGGAGTTGGAAAGAATTATTTGTATGCACTGTCAGTGAGAGGTGAGAAATGATGGCTTTTTGTGGTCTTCATTATATTATTTATCATTGTTTCCAGAAAAATATCTCAGTTCTATCAAAGCAATCTATGCCCAAATCCAAATAATGAGTTAAGCTAAGTTCCCCCAATTTTCAGATGGCCCCTTGTATGTAATTCTACTTAGGCATTTTAGTTAGAATTCTATGGCTGTTTTGCAACTAAAAAGTGATGGCGAGCCCATTAGGATGCAATATTCAATATGCAATCTTATTGCTCCATTATTGAAATAATTCTCAAGATGGAGTTCCCAGAGCATCAACATCATCTGACATCCTGTGAGAGATGCAAATTCTTGGTCCTCCTTTCGTATCTAGTAACTTAAAATCTTAGGGAATGGGCCCAGGAATGTATTTTAACACACAGGATATTCTGGTGCATGCCAGCAGCACAGAGAACCAATGCACTGTGATTTACATAACCAACTGGGAGTTCCTCCCTTTCAAGGTATCCAAATCCCATTGTTGTGGACCACATGAGCAGCCATATTTCAATCTGTATTTTGGGTTTTCTTTTTGCTCTTATCTGTGTTATTTAAATCAGGAAATAGTTAAGTGCTAGGTATGTGTGAATAGTTCCTTTTATTCTTCTTTTTTTTCCCTTAAAGTACTAAAGTACACGCTGTAAGTTAAAGTGGTGCTTTTTTCTAGTGTTGATAAAAAATCATTTATATATGAACATTTCATTTTTTCTTACACAATAATTAGGCAATATATTATATTTAAAGTTTAGTGCTAATTACCCTGTAGTCAGTCTGTTTAACAAAATCAGTAAGGCCAAGATATATTTACTTGAAAAATAAATATTTCTTTACCTTTACCTTTGCTAGTTAAATAATTCCCTTTCTCTTATCAAGTAGTAGTATCTATCTATCATCTATCTATCTATTGTCTGTCTGTCTACCTTTCTGTCTCTGTTGTATGTTCTCATGTTGTTTAGTGTGTAGTTTACAGACACATGTAATGTTCCATTCTAATAACTATCTTTAGCCCGTTTTCTAGTATATTTACATTCTCCAACACACTATATTATTTTGCCATTTTTACTTTTACTTTAATGTTCCTAATGTTAATCAGTTTTCTATTGTTAGCAATTTTAAACTTCTCTTGGCACTATTACAACTATAAATTCCATTTTATTTTCTTCCAGAAACTTGAAAACCTACGACATGCCTTCTTTATATATGTAGGTCAGAATTAATAATAGATTTGATATAAATTCTATATTTGCATCACTTGTGTTTCTGAGATATGGCCATTACAGTGCATGAGAGGGGAACACATAAGTGTGTATGCACACACAAACACACACACACACATACACATACACACAATTTTCTTTGTCTAGTAACAAATTATACCTTTGACACAAGACATAAATTTCCTAGACACAATACAGCGATATAAATTACAAGCAGAGATACTTTTCAAGACAGCCAGTGCATGCTTGAAACTATGAGTAATTCCAAACCCCATATATATCACATTTCTTCCTATACACACATACCTATGATAAAGTTTTACTTATAAATTAAGTATAATGAAAGAATAACTGCTAGTAATAAAATAGAACAACAGTGTATTCTAGTAAAATTGCCAGCATCCCTACTCTTGTCCTTCGAGGCCACTATGATGTAAAATAAGAACTACTTGAACACAAGCATTCCAATCTGATAGTTAGGACAGCTGCTAAGTACCAACAGACAGTATAAACCATGTAGAATGGCGGACAAAAGGGGTCATTCATGTCCTGGTTGGAACAGTGCTGAATGATACGAGATTTCATCACACTACTCAGAACTGTATGCAATTTAAAATGTATGCCTTGTTATTACTGGAATTTTCCATTCAAAAACTTTTGACTGCCATAATAAAAACTTAGGACAGTGAAACTGTTACAGGGATAGAGACTGATTGCCCTATATGCTTTTCCTTCTATGCTCCGGTTTCCATAGTTATCTCTTACAATCTGGTATTATCATTTCCTGTTTAGAAAAGTTGTTCTTTTCTGTAAAGTTGTTGAACAGTGAATGAGCCCTCTCGCCTGCCTGGTTCTCTTGTATCCTAAATTGAGAGCCATTGTCATGATGCTGATCACACTCTATCAAGCAACATTTCCAATATTTGCAAATACCTGGTCTCTGTGCTTCCATAGTGGTCATTTTTAGTATGTCCAGTTTTCATAGCATGTTGAGCAATTCAAGGCAGGATTTGACATTTATTTCACATTGGTAAGCCTAAGTATTCATAGGATTCTCAAGGGCTAGGACTGAGACATATGTGCTATTGTAGCCCCAATGCCTAGTAGTAGAACAAATCTGATGCTCAAGAATATCAATAATGCCAGAGAGTAGGATGAAAGTATTTTGTTTCAAGAGCTCAGACAAAAGGCAAATCCAGAAGGATTTGAAGTTCTTGGCAAAGTTTTATAGAGGAGGAAAGAAGTGGAGAGAACATTGAGTGATTGATCTTGATCTCAATTTTGAACTTTAGACCAGGTTGAGAGGGTCTGTGCGTGGAAGACACACCATGAGACAGGTGCTTCTGCAGCGGGGAATGAGGAGATGGAGTTAGAGAATAACTGACAGTGTACTGGGAAAGCAGCCTTAACACCCCAGAGGAGATTCTAAACTCTAGGCAGACAGCACTTGTACCCACATCTCCTAAGTGTGGAAATGTGGATCCAAAGAGCTTTTTAAATAAGTATATTATGTACTGTATTTGATACTTACAATTGAAGCCTAACAACAGTATTCTAGGTCAGGGGCTGGCAAACGGTGGCTTGCAGATGAAATCCAGCTCAGAGTCTTCTTTGGTATGTTTTTTAAACTAAATTTTCCTTTTTTTTATACTTTAGAGGTTTATTTAAAAATTAGAGTGCACTAGAGGCCTTTTTGCAGCCCTTGAATTGTAGATATTTATTTATTATCTGGTCATTCACAGGAAAAAATCATGATTTTTGCAGATGCACACACACACATGCACACACACAAATATATTCCACCAAAGACTTTTATTATAGACAAGTTGCTGTTTTCTGTAAAGTTGTCAAACAGTGAATGAGCCCTCTCACGTGCCTTCGTTATGTCTTGTATCCTAAATGGAGAGCCATGATCATGATGATGATTGTACTCCATCAAGCAACATTTTCGCTGATGCTATTTGCAAATACCTGCTCTCTGTGCTTCTATGATGGTCATTTTTAATATGCCCAGTTTTCGTAGCATGTTGAGCAGTTTAAGGCAGGATTTGACATTTATTTCACATTAGTAAGCCTAGGTGTTCATTAGTTGTTTTAAGCACACCACGTGTTTTCCCCAAACTGATGTTTTCTTAGTCAAAATAAAGACTCAGAAGAAAATTTCTAAATGCACGTGCTTGTCTTTAGACACTTTGCCTTCTTGGGTCCTTTTCCTATTTTTAAAATCAAGAGATATTCTAAAGTCTCCTGTTTGGTCCAGTTTCGGAGTAAGGTCAGACTATGCTGGATATCTTTCCTCATATTTCCTCAACAAAGTTGATTTATTATATTAAATTTATGGATAACTCCATTTTTTCTAACAAGGTGCTTTGTTTTTTCCCATACTCATTTCTGACTTGGGGAAAACTGTAGGGAACATCGTTTTTCAACTTATGGTTGTTTTGTTATTGCCCTTTGTGCAGTAGTTTACTGCGATTTTGTTGTTGTTAACATGAGCTCACTGCTCAGAGAACAACCAGTGTAGCTGAATCTTCAATTGACACAAGCCAGGAATAAATCAGACACAGAAGGTGACACATCACATAGATTATCTAATGTAGAAAACCCAAAATATAAACAACTTAAAGAGTAGGAAAGGATAGATGATAGGAAACAAGAAGGCAGACTTTGAAGACAGGAAGGGGTTCTGCACATTGCAGGAGATGGAAGGGTGAAAAGGAAAAGGAAAATGGATCAGTGTGATAGATATGTATCAGTTCCCCACAACATATGTACCTGTTATGTATCACAGGCATACAGTAAAAATGAATAACTGTCAGTCTCCATTTTTCTTATCTCATCATGAAATCAATTCTCTGTCTTACTCAGTTTTGTGGTACTTCTATCATATTCAGTCAGGTAAAACTTCAGTGTCCAAACAGTGGTTGCTCAATAACCATTTGTTAATTAAGAAAGCATCTGTTGTAAAAATTAACTCTTACTTATTTATGCCAAGGAAGTGAAGGCTTATACTATGACAAAAGTCTGCACATAGATGTTCCTTATAGAAATTTTTATAATTGTAAAACCTGGAAACAATCCAAATGCCCTCTATTGGGAAATGGATAAATAATCGTAATACTACTCAGAATAAAATGGAGCAAAATATCATAAAAGCAACAACTTAGGTAAATCTCAAAGGCATTGTGCTAAGTGAGAAAGGCCTGTCTCACAAGGTTATGAACCACCTGATTCAGTTCCTATGACTTGCCCAAAGAACAAGACTGTAATTGTGGGAAACAGGTCAGTTCTTACCAGAATGCAGCAATCAGAGAAAAACATTTCACTATAATGCACAAAGAAATTTTCCTGCATGGTGAAACTGTGTTGGTTGTGTTCCCTTACTGTAACAAATAACTGGAATACTCAATTCATAAAAGAAAGCACTTACTTTAGCTCACAGTTCTGGAGGTTGCGGTGCAGTCCCTTGGAGCCTTGCTTTTTGGCCTGTAGTGAGGCAGTCCACATGGCAGGGAGCTCATGGTGGGGCAAAGGCCCTCACCTCATGGTTGGATGTGAAGAAGACAAATATAAAGTGGCCGGAATCCCACTCCATCCTTCAGGGTCACACCTCTGATGGCCTAAGGGTTCCACCTCCTAAAATTTCTACCATTCCCAATAGCACGGCGCTGAGAAACAAGCCTCTGATCATGGGCTGTAGGAGACATGTGAAAGTCAAAGTGCAACACAATCTAGTCTGATTGTGCTCGTGTGTACTCATGTTCACTGAACTCGATATACATAAACACCAATTTTATTATACACTGATTTAAAATAATTTAAATCTCTTGAGAACTCTTATGCCACTATTAAAATAATTTACCAGGTTCTGCCACATGGGAACTTTTCTGTCCACATTCTTAATTTTTTGCTGGTCATCAGAAACACCTAAAGCTCTCACTGCCAAATTTGCAAAACTTTCTGCTGAAGATGCTGATTCCATGATCAGGCTAAATCCTAAGAATCTATACTGTAACAAGAGCTTGATATTGGTGGGGACTGAGCAAGTTTGAGACCCTAGTTGAGGTCAGGAGTTCCCAAACATCACTGTGCACCAGAATCAGTTTGGAAGACCCAGTAAGGTCCAGAATGAGGTACAGAAATTGACTTTGCTACCACAAACACTGACAGAATCTAATTCAAGTCATCTGTGGGAGCTTTATCTATAAATGCCACTCTAGCTCAACACCATTTAAGTAAATGTTAAGTTCAGCTTGTTCTTTCGTTGCACACAGAAATTCTAATAGTCCTTGATTACCCTTCTACACTATTATCCTGCATAAGTGTCTCATCCCTAAATCAGCTTCTTAAATTCTCTGTGCAGTTCCCCTAGCCGTTAGTTGCTCTTGCCTCTGTCACCTAGAAAAGGCTCACTTTCAGATGTACTCTTCTTCAACTTCCTGTCCTTATGGGTGAAAAATATGGCATTACAATGAGTTTTATTCTCTTTTCCTGCGTCTGAGAAGGAGGTATACTTTATCTTCTAAGTTTACTTATCTCTTCTTCTGAGCTCCAAACTTTGGGAGCTGTTAACCCTCTCTCTTTCCTGTAGTTCCAATTTCTCCCTCTATAGGGACTTTTTCCACTCAGCTTATGATGTGCTGAAATCACCTCCACTGCATACTATCAGTTCTTCTTTGATTCAGCCTACTCTTTTATTGCTCATCCTTTCCGTTTTTCTTCACAGACATATGCCTCATTTGATAGTGTTGTGTGGCATGTTTCATGAAGTTCTAGTTCTTCACTCTAACGTTTCTCAGCCCAGCATCAACTCTGGGACATTTTCATCTTAAAGCTATGATCATTGAATGACTTTCTGGAACATCATCCTATTTATGGCTGGCTTGTATTCACCTTAAAAGTGGGTATCCTTGCGACAGTGTCCCAAATGATTCAGTTGGTTAGGAAATAGGGACAGGATTTTGCCTTGTAACAAATGTCCCAGTGATGCTTCTGCCTCTGGTTAGTAAACCAATAGCTGGAAACCACCCATATTACACCAGTTATAAAATCAGGATTCCCGCCTTTGATCCTAGTAAGTTTGTGGTCTTCTAATATTGTTCATGTCATTTTGACACATGTAACTTAGATCCAGTTCCAGACTAAGTAGAGAAACAAATAACATTTTCCAATATTTGAATATATCTTTCATCTCCACTATGTCATGTTTGAAATAAACATTTCCAATTCTTCCAATAATGGTTAATCCTTCCAAGACATTTGAACTTCTCAGATACTTTTAGTCTAGTGTCTTTCCAAAGTTATAGTATGTACATGAAGCAACACTTTTATCCTGACATATGCCTAATGTGGAAGGTTGCCCAATTTTTCAAGACAATACAGATGTATTCACACAGACTGCTGAATTATTTTTTTGAACTTCCTTTGTCTTACCAGTTCCTAAACAATTTGATTTTGTGATCTCGATTTAGTTTTGTATTTTAAAAATTCCTTCCCCTAATTGAAATAACATCTCAAGGAAAAAAGGTACTTTTTATTTTGAGATTTTTCTTTCAATATAAAAATAAATTATTTTAACTTTCTGTCATTAGGAGATTGCTTATAGACTAGTTAGTGGTTATGCAGCTACTGTGGACTCACAACTGAAAATCTAGCAACTCAAGTGATCAAGGGGGAAAACACTCACCACCTCCATAAAACTGGGACCCAGTGAGGGGGGCCATTTCTTCCACACCAGGGTTCCTACAATGCTAAATGAAAATATGGAGAAGGATTAAATGCAACTCACTTGGGGTTCGGTTTGTGAGCAAAATACGATTTGAAGACATAGGTTGCTATCATATCGTGCATATTGTGAAGGCTGAATATTTAGATTTTGTTTTGGAAGTAGTAGATGGCCAAAAACTGATGTTGAGTTTTAATCAGAAAAACTATAGAATCAGCTTTTAAAAGAAATTAATGTAGTTTCAGAATAAAGGACAAGAAAAAGAAAAGAAAAAAGACTTGTACACCAAGTAAGGGGAGGTAAGAAGAGCCAGGCTACATACACAACACAGATGAATATTTCAATTGTGATGTTGAATGAAACAGGCAAACACAAAGGGGTAGTATTCTATAATTTCACTTACATGAAATTGGAGAGCAGAAAAAGCTAACGCACTTGTGATAAAAAATGGAGGATTACTTCGAGCGGGGGTAGTGAAGGTGATGCTTCTGGGAGATTGATCACCTACTTAGTCTTTTTTTAAATTTTATTTTAGAAGGAAAAAAGATAAGCATAACAATGAAACCGAGTTTCAAAACAGGTTAGTAAGACAATTACAATAGTTAATATATTGAGTATTCTTGTCCACCTAGTATTCAGAGTAGAACATACAGGGATGATATCTTGTCTACACAATATTAGCACAAAACTTTCTTTTTAATTAACTAAGAGAAACTAGCTGTACAACTATTTTAATTCTCTTGTGCATACATATATTTTTTCATTTTTCCCTTTTCTTTCCCCTTTCATGCTTTGTCTTGAATCAGAGTATAAAATCTCATATAGCTCTAAAGTTGAGCTAGTATATTTTATAGTGTGTTTGTCCTAACTGAAGAAATTTATCCCCCAAAAGAAAGACAGAATAAAAATGGTGTCAATGAGATTAGAAAGCCAGAAATATTATTTCTATGTTGCATCAAAAAAAAATTCGAATGGGTTTGATGAGCAGGATATAGTCGTTTCTATGACTCACACGTCTTGTATCTGCAAAGCTCATGTGGCAAGCGGTCACTACAGGTGACTACCAGCAATCCCTCCTCTCTTGTAAGTGATTTGTGTCTATTTGCCCCTCTTCAAATCTCATCTACTGTTGGACTTCCTTTGCTTCATAGAACGTGGTTAAGTTGACTCATGGTTCCAGGTCTAGCCATTAAGAGGCATAAGAAGCTCTGCTTTATCCTTAGGGATCTGTAAGCCATACTGTATATCAGCTTGGGATGGACTATTGAGTACTGAGACATCTTGTGGGAGGAGCTCTGAGTGATCACATGTGTGAGGGAGGTCTTCATGGGCCTTGCACCTCGATGGATAATGGAAGGAAACAAAGGTTCTGTCACATGAGGATGCCACATGGAGCAGTTTGTTTAGCTCACTTTTCCCTAAACCTCTTGCCCAAGATGAAACCCACACAGTTATTTCTACCTTTGGAGCAAGGTTTTCTATGGTAATCAATAACTACAGTGACTGTCTTAGCAGTGTCTCTAAATAATAAGCTGAAAGATTCTATTCCCTCTCCCAAGGAACATTTGTAGTATCTGAAGATGTATTTAGTCGTAATGACTGAAAATATTTATATTGGCACCTTCAGGGGAGAGATCAGAAAGCTTGGTAAATATCCTACACTGTATAGAACAGCCCTCCCCTAACAAATTTTCCAACTCAGAATGTTAATTCTGCCAAGGTTGAGAAAGTCTAATATTGAGCAATGATTCAGAACTTATTTGGTGCCCAAGAATTTTCTCTAAAGCCATGTTTCCTAGACCTTCCTGATAATTTTAGTCACCTAGGATTTGTACAGTTGAAGTCTTAAGATCACTCTAGCTTTCCAAAATCAGAATATCCAGAGAAGGATTTTAGGTGGTTATATTTTTATTTTCAAAGAAGTTTGGAAAACATTGCCCTAGCCCATAGTTTTTCTGATTTTGATGCACATAGTAACAATCTGGACATCTTGTGGAAGTGTAGAATCTAATGCCCTTGAACTAGGGTGAAACCCAAGTTTCTTATTCCTAACTAGCTCCCAGTAGACACTGAAGCTTTGCTCCGTGGACATCTCAAAGCTCTAAAGCAGGAGTGCTCAACCTTGAACACATATCAGAATCACCTGGAAGCTCCATCCTATTCTCCTCACTCCCAGAGTTTGATTATGCAGGTCTCAGGCAAAGCTTAAGAATTTATAACCCAACAAATTTCCAGGTGATGCTCATGCTACTAGCCTACAGATCACACTTGGAGAACTACTGACCTAGATTATTATTTCCCACATCTAAATGTACATAAAAACTCATCTCAGGTGCCTACAGTAATTGTAGGTTCTCAAAACGTCCTGCAACCTCCACCATATTTCTTCCTTCAATCTAGGTCAGAAACCTAGTAATTGTCATTTTAATAAGTGTTCTCCCTTGAGGTGATTCATATCTTTGTGGTCCAGGATGGCACTTTATGAAATACTGTCCTAGGGAACAGTATGTAGACAGTATGTAGACATGTAAGGATCTCTACAGTAGGGAAGAGGAACATCTATAGTTTCAGGAAACATATTTAACTTTTACAATTTAATTTTTTAACTGTCATCTTAAATTTACTTTGAAATATCAAATAAAATACAAAGAGTTGAGCAGATTTTTATGGTTATCAAAGGTCATGGGTTATATCCTAGAATCAGAAGTTCTGTTTTAAAATGTGTTGTTTTTCCCCCCTGGGTCATCTCACAGTTCTTTCTGAGAGCATATAATTACATTCTCTGTAGGAGCTACAAGTTGAATATTGCCTCCAATTTAGGGACAAGACATTAATATTAATGGCCACAGCTAAATTTTCTTGAATTTCTCTTATGTACCAAGCATTATGTAAATATTCTGTCAGTGCTATTTCATATAGTATACTAGGCAGTCTTTCAGAAGCAGATATTTCCTCCAATGCATATATAGGAAATTAAGCATGCTGGGTTTAAAATACCATAGTAGTATGGGATCATAGAGCTAGTTAATATCACAGGTAGAATTTTTCAACCTGTCTGAGCTAATGTATAACTGATTTCTCTGATAATGAATGTGGACATTTGCATTTAAGTATACCTTTAAAAAATTTAGTTAAATCTATAGTTCAAATGCAGTGTCCTTTCTTTTTTTGGTTTGTTTGTTTTTTTTCCTGTACCAGGAATTGAACTCATGACCTCGGGCTTGCCAAGCAGGCACTGTGCCACTGAGCTAAATCCCCAGCCCCTGTAGTGCCCTTTCTATATAAAGAATAAAGGAAATATTTTGGAATAAGATTTAATATGTTGTCTTGACAGGATATGGCCATAACCAAAAGTGAGTATTTTTTATCTATTATTATATTCCCAAATAAATTTTAAACTTACAGAACTTAATATTCTTCTCTTTCTCTTAGGATTTGGGACCATCAGTGCTATATATTCTCTAGTGGTGTGTCTTGGCTAGCTAAGGATGTCAACAGTCATCTAGTCTCAATTGAAAGTAAATTTCAGGGTCATCGTGTTCTCTATGATATCTGTAGAAGACAATGTTTTTCTACCTTGTTATCTTTTCTCACTAACTGCTGCATTTAGGTAAAATTTCAAGTAATGGTTCGTTATTTGTTATTGCCATTCGTCGACTTCCTACTCCTAGGTCATACCTCAAAATATTTTAAAACAATAGACAGACAAAGTTTTTCATGCTGCTTTTAAAAAGCATTTCTTATTCTTGGCTTTATCAAAGATACACTCACTAATCATAAACATATCCTAGGTATCCTTAGTCAAGATCTCTAGGGAAAGGTTTTAAGAGACTCATTATACTTTTACGGAAGTTTGAGCTTTGTTAATCTCTCCTTTCACAATCTGAACTGTGAGCTGCCATTGTTTACAAACGCCTTTTGTCCTTGCTGAAAACCGGTACATAGTGACATCTTCCTTAACACGATATTTGGGTTTTTCCACTCTACACTTTTAAAAAACAAGAACCACCTGAATACACTGGACATCAGATGCTCAGCATTTTTTTACTCTGATACTCGAAATGAATATTCCTGTGTGCTCAGTCTTATCAGTATAAGTTTAGATACTGATGCTAGATTGACTCCAGATCTAGCATGAAAACCTGCTGGGAAAGTTGAAATCACACTGTGTTAAAAGCACAGAAATGTGCAGTTGTGAGGGGCCAGGCTTTTGAATGTCTAGAGAAAGCTGAGAGATACTATTTGCAACTGGAGAATACCTCAAGGTGCTTTGGGTTATAAATAAAAGGATAAAATTTTAAACTCACTTAAGCAAAATAGAAAATGTATTGCTCCAATAAAGAAGAGAGAACTACGCATGGACCAGGTCGGGTCTGGTTTGACCAGGACTCCAGCCCAGTGTGGCTGTATTTCCGATCTATCATGTAGCAAGCAGCCTGATCCTCAGACAGGAGAATAATGTTTGTGACAGGTCTAGGCTTCAGGATTCAAAGTTTTGGGGAAGAGCAATTAGGTCTTCCAATGGTTCCCTCTTAGGAACAAAAGAATCTCTTCATCAAGACCAGAAACAAGGCCTTATTTGTTCTAGTAACCAGTGTTGGGTCCCCTGCCAAATACTTGATTCCTTCACTGAAGAAAGTTTCATGAAACCTATTGGATAAACTCTGCATTCATGATGTCACCCTTGGCAAAAGGGTAAAGAATATATGTGTTCTAATCAGGTCCAGAAGTGAGATCAGCTTTCCCTGGAACATCCACACTCCCTGATGAGAGAAGATGGACAAATACTTGAAACATAGGAGAAACACTTAGTGGACAAGTAAATAACCACCACAGAGAGAGGAAGAAGGACTTGGTGAAGCGATAGAACTATCCTCATCTATACCAACTGCCACATTCTGGATTTTCTATCAAGACTGCCAGACAGACCATTGTTTTTTTATGGAAATGGAAAAATACTGGACCCAGTACAGCATTAATTGTAGAACGGCTTTTTCTTTTTTTAAGTCCATGCATTTGTGCTTATTCAAGTTAAAAATAGATTTGTAGGAGAAAAGGGAGGTGAAATTTATGTTCTAGGTCAATGTGTTTGGGATTTCTAAGTTGTTTTTCATTTATAAATAAGTAATTCAGTAAAAACTCAAAAGCCTTGGTTCCAAATAACTAAATAATTAATAACCATCATAATTTATGGGTGATTTATTCAAGTATTCTAGATATAAGCACAGAAGAAGAGTTGCAATGTCGAAGGATAACTGCTGTGAATGTCATTTTATATTGAAGGATGAGAACATGAATACTAGGGTTTTAGATTCCTGGTGATGTTACGTTTTCTCTGTTCTTTTGCAGTATAAAATAGTTGCAGCTATATATCATATAATATATTTCAAAGTTATTATAAATGGTTCTATGAACTGAATGTGTTGATCTTGACTTTTAGAAACTTGTTAAAAATAGTAATTGCAAAGGACAAACGTTTTGGGGCATTGAGTTATGAATGGTGCTTTAGCTTTAATGTCACATTTTTTTGTGCACCTTGCAACTTTAAAGAAATAATTTGGGAAAGATTGTTAGGTAAGACCATGAAATCATTTACTTCAGTTGTATAGCTCAGCCGACCATGTAACGTATTCTTGTGGTGGCATTGGGAAAAAGGATGTTTGCCTTCAACATCTGCTTTTGGTGTAAAAGTCACATAATTCATCTAGAACAATACCAGAAATAAGATTATTAGGAGGTATAATTTTTACTTAATACTCCTGTATCATGTTTCTTTTTGACATTGCTTTTCAGTATTAAGACTCACTGACTTCAGTATTTCTCTGAGTTGACAAACCTTTAAGGACGCATCCAATGTTTGAACATATGCCAAAGTCATTTGGTATAATTTCTAGCTAATTATGTAAATCTGGTAACATTGTAGGAAAGAAAGAAATGCAAAACCAAGATATGTATAATAAATAGTAATAAAAGTAATTTTCCTACGTGAGTGATAAACTTATCATAAAGCTGATTTCAAAACAGGAATGTGGAGGGATACTCTGCTAATTTTAACCACATGAGGGAAGACAAATTTGAAGAGCCTAAGTTACTCTGTTACCCTGACTGACACAGGGATTAATAGAAATGTGCTATAAGTCTTTAAGATATCCTTAAAAAATTCCCCAGGAACTATAATGTATTAGACATGATTTTCCTTATTCATGATATTGTATCAATACCTAGTTCTAACTCATGTGAATACTGAAGTCTTCTAAGGAGAAGAGGGGCCTCTGGCATAGTCATTATTGGCAAGGAGTAGGGGAGGATAGGTGGAATTCATTTAACTCTATGTTCCTCATCTTTTTTGATCCTATTTTCTTTCTCTTTTTCACTGCCTCATGCTGGTTACATCCTCGCATATTAGATCTTTTATTAGAAGGTGGATAGGGAAATCCAAAGCTAATGAAACTTAATCTGCTAATACTGCAACCTGTTAGCTCCTTTTAAATGTGCAGTGGTAGACTAAACCATTACTATTAGTTAAAATGAAGCTAAGTGATCATCTAAGCAATTTATCAATTTCCAGTTTATTAGTAATTGATAATTAAATTAAGTCAATTTGCTGCCCAACTGTGTCAGATGCGTCTTTTCTTTGCCAAATAGTTAAAAATGTTTGCTGGAATGAGAATCAAGTCTTAGATATTTCTTAAACCTCAAGTCTAAGAAGGCAAAATTCATGACCTCACAAAGCCATCCTCCTCCATTCTCTGGAACATATGACAGTGCTAAAAATGGTGACACTGAAATCATCTTGGTCCAGGAAAAAATAACCCTGTTGTTTCTAAGGTGTAAAACAAGTCTATTTTCATATGTGCTAAGCCTTCTCAAGAGAACAAAAGTAGAGATGGTGTCTGAGAAAGTTCAGAGGTGTTAGTAGTTTTCAGGGCCTATCTTGAGAGAGTGTGAGTATAATTGGTTTAAAGAATAAGGTGATGTAAAGGAAATGTGAAATCATTTCTCTCTTCTATTACATTTCATGCGCTCTAATGGATGCCTTTTTCAGCTCACTTTGTGCTAGGAGATGCTTAGGTGGAAGGAATACCCAGAAGGCTCTTGGTTGAAAATAAGGACAAGATATATATGTAAAATGAAGTAGGAGTTTCAGCTAAAGATATTTTGCCTAGAGACTGTTTGGATGGAAATAAGGAACAATGATGAAAAGAGATGGAAGAAAATATAATAGGAAAAATGCTTGGTAGGGAACATGCAGGGGATGAAAGAGGCATTCACCACTGACCCCTGGGAGCTGCCGTGATCCTACTTGCTAATAGCCCTTGACGTTAGAGACCCCAGAACAATGCTTTGGCCTACAGCAGGAAGCATCTGTGGACTTTGGCAGCACACTGATGCCTGGGTCTGCAACTCCTCCTGATTCTGAGTTTATTTGGTTAGGGCAGAGTTTGTGCATCTAGAGTTCTTTAAGGGGCTCAGGTGGCCCTTACATACAGCTAAGTTTTCTACCTACTGCTCTGGAATATGAAGACTTCACTTAATGCCATCTTCTTTTACAGTGCCTTCTTTCATTTCTTTAGTCTGAAGTGTCATTTTTGTGGTACCCCACCCCCACCCTGTCCTTTTCAGATACATTTTCAGAAATTGGAACAAACTGATAAAACAGCCTAAGAACTAATCTGAATCTTAGCATGGATTAATAGAGAGAAGGACTAAAACTCTTGAATCAAATTCATTATACCAGTGCTTTATAAGTCAAGACTTCTGCATCAAGTAGAAAACTTTCTCTCCGTGGCTTCAGTTTTGGGCAATAAATGTGTAAGATGTTAGAATCTATAGTAGGAAGTGGTTAACTTATATGAAATGTTTTAAATTTTTAAGCCATTAATAGCATAAATTTCAGAATTCGTGACTGCCTTTCTAAATCACATTGTCTTCACTGCATCTGGACAAAAACATGAAGAAACTGGCGTACGTTACCTTTTGGATGCCTTTGTAGGTATCACTACGAAAACAGAACATATTTACTCAAACTTCTCAGAAGAAATGTCTGGAACACAAAAACGAATTATTAAGTAGGTCATTGAGCTATACTGGGCTTTCTATATTTAGTACAGCAGCCTTAAAATCAAATATGGCAAGGTTCATTAAGAAGACGCTGAGAAGACATTAGTCCTCTTGATGACAGCATATTCAGTCATTGTTATTCCTCTGAATCTGAGAAGATAAGCACCTCAGCCTATTGGATGCCTCTTCAAAGGTTCATTCATTCTTTCTACCTTTCACATAGCGAAACTATTCTCCTGACCTGAAGTGGTTCTGAAAAAGAGCAAAGTCAATCCAGTCCTGGCCCTCAGTAGGCTCAGCGTCAGCCTTGCTGATAACTGGCCTGGAGAAGTCACATAAGTGAGCAGTGCTCCGGGTTGGATGACCTGGAGCTGTAGCTTTCGAGATGATGCTGCTGCTCTCTCGCTGCTGGGTGTCTTTGGCCAGCCCTATGGTTCTTTAGCAACCTCAGTTTCCGCATCTGTGAGATTCTCATGTCTTGAAGAAGTCTATCCCGAGCACCTTCTATGTGCAAAGCGCTGTGCCAGATAATGGGGCGGTGCAAAGAGGAACGAGGCAGGAGGTAGGCTGGCTCACAGGCTGTCCCTTTACCTCTCACCCATGCAATAGCTGCCAGTTATCATTATATTATGTGGGAATTGTAGTAGGTCCTGTACGGTGTTCAGAACATCAACAATGATTTGGGATATATCCACTATAGTTCCATAAAAATAATGAGTTTATTAATGAAATTGTGCTATCACTTAATAGTGCTCTCCAATCTGTCTTTTCAAAAGACATGGAAATCTGGGTATAGGAGAAAAGGTGATGAATTCTTAATCTGATCCTGGATAGAATTTTTCAAGGGTGTCATAGTAAAAGAACAAGTGATGTAAGGACACAGGAAGAGCATATCTGAATATTCATTTTCCAAGTTTGATAATCTGATCTGTACTATGGACTGCCCTATTCCCAGGAAAGAGTGATAGTTGCCACTAAGCACTAAGCACTAAGAAGTCAGGGCACAGTTGAATGAGGAAGTGAATCAAATAAAGAACACTCAGAATAAGACAAAAGCAGAGAGTGGACCAGCCACAGCCAGTGTGCTAGGACAGTGTGCTAGAGCTCATTGCCAGAGGGTGGGAGATGTGAAGGAAGTCTTCAGAATGACGGTGCAATTCAGAATGTCATGAGTCAACTTCAAATAGAACTAAAGCAGGTACAGCTAATGTGGAGTGCAGTGGAAAAAGAATGGAACCAAGGAACTGGTTGTTAACAAGAGAGCTCAGAGGCACACAAAATTCATGCAGAAGTGAAGGCTTAGCAGTAAAGAGGAAGACAGGCACAGTGGCACAAGCTTGTGGTCCCAGTTCCTGAGGAGGCTGAGGCAGGAAGATGCTGTGAGCCTATGAGTTTGGAACTAGCCTAAGCAGCATAGTGAGACGCTACTCCAAAGCTAACTAAATAAATTAAAATATTGAAGAGGGGGAGTATGAACCAGAATGTTCAATGAATGCTCAATAAATGAGCTGACCTGGAGATTTTTCACTACCAATACAGAGGAAGGAACAGGAAATGAAGTGGGTAGAAGTATAACAAGGTGTAGCTTGTTGGTATGGACATCAGAGGATCTTTTTATTTTTGTTTTTCACATGAGAATACGGGATCAATAGTTTGAATCTGTCATGACAGATGAGAATCTCACTTCTCAGGTATGAGAGGAGTGAAGAGAAGAAATGAGCAAATCTAAAATGTAAAACTTATAAGCAAGGTAGACTGGCAGCATGGTCTAACCCATTGCCATCTTGCAGAAATTACACATTATGTATATAATTTCAGCATTTGTGGGAGTCTGATTGTCATCATCTATTCAAAGCCAAGTGACAGAATATCTTTGCTCATTCAAATCTAGCACCACATTTTGAAGGTAATTGTTAGTAGATTGAAAATTAAAGCAAAAGGAATCTTAGCTACAGAGTTTCACATACAGCCTTTCTGCAGAAAGCTGGGGAAAGTATTATCAGCTTAAACAAATGGAGGATTTACTCCGTTCCCATCTATTAGCTCCAGTGGGTTCCTGTCCATTAGAAATGAGCTCTAAGAAGCTTTCCTACCACTTTCTTATTAAACCCTACTGCTCTGCTCTGCATACAAATGAGACTTGAGGTATCTTTGGAAGATTTTTTTTTTGTTCCTAAAGTAGAGCCTTAAATATTATTTTCATGAAAAGTGATATACTCTAAGGAGTGGTGGGATATGGAAGCATAAGACCAGGTGTTACCAAAGGAATCTGTTTTTAAGAATCAAGTCAAGAACAGAAAAGCTGGAAGCAACACAGATGGGATTTTAATGGAAGTTTTCTTCTAATTTAAGATTCTTCTCTCTCCAAAAATAAAGGCACTGTTCAAGAAATGTTGAATAAAAGGGAATTTCTGAGTATCTCAGTATCAAAGCTGAGGACACTGCTCAGCATGAAATCCTTCTATGACCGCTCCAGGCAGCTGCCAGGCCATGGATGAGCTAAGACAAAATGATACAACAATAAAGACAGTGATACACAAGTGCATTGGCTTTTTGAGGAATTACAATGTTTTATTTTATGCTACAAGGTATAAGTCTGATATTACTTCCATCAGTTTAAACTGACTGCACTTTGGTGGAAGACTGGCCTGATGAATAATTCATATCTAGGTTGCTATCCAATATTAGAAATGGAAATCACTTATTAAATGAAGAAGTCTGTACCTCTGGTGGTACTGTGTCATGAGAACTGATATTATTTACCCATTTTATTCCCCAGTGAAAAGGTGACTCCATAAATAAATAATGAAACAAGTAGGTATTTATTTCTGTGTTTATTCTTGAGGGCTTCAGACCTTTTAACAGTGTGAATTTTTAAAAAGTAATGTGAATAAAAACTGTAGCATTTCCTTCTTCACTTTTAAATAAAATACTACACTTTTGATTAAGATATATGTGTGATTTAATCAAGTCTTCTGAATGCCAAATGCAGAGACGAATTATATGTAAATTCTAATATAGTTTTGTCGCAGAACAGTGTGCATCCACAGTGCCCAAGCTGCTTGTTAAGTCTGTAGACCCTCCTTCTGGACATTCAAATCAGATTCCTTATAGCCCAGAATGTGTGATTTTGATGAACATACCCTAGGTTTCTAATGCAAGTAGGCAGAAAACCAGACAAAGAAAATTTGGACCTAGTGATGGTCTTACCCAGAGTTCCTGAGTGGGACTGCTGTATCCTTGGAACCCTAAATGATCAATAGTTACTCTGGTCCTTCCCAGCTAGAACAAAGCAAATCCATCAGCTAGAGAAGATCAGCAGTTAGAATCTATTTCTGGAACTGAATATTATATAAACCTATTAAAAGGGGCCAAAAACTTCCCAGCATTCAAAATTAGCTTTCTGTACTCTCAGCAAAGTAAAAAAAAAAGGCACCCTAAAGGGAACATTTTTTTCTCCGTGGATGTCAACAAGGAATGGCTATAAAAGGCAAGTAAAAGCAGAACTTCATTTTGCACTTCAAACTTCACACTGGATTTAACAGCACGAATTATTAATGAGCCATGTAAGGCAGCCAGCTCTCTTTCTTGACCCTTCTGCTGCTTTTGACACCACTAATGGTTGCCACCTTAATTAAAGCTTTTCCACTCTTGACTTCCTTAACTCAATATTCTTCAGTCCTCCTAGCTCCATGACCATTTTTGGCAGGCACTTCTTCTTTCCCAATTAACCAACCCAATCCCCTCAGGCTTGGCACTTTTTTAAAATAAGGTCAACCGTTATAGGCCTGCACTCCCCTTACTAAGCCACCTCCCCTGTCCTGACTTCAGCAAGACCAGGATTCTAAACACTTTCCAGATCCAGTATCATATGCCAAAAATGGAACGAGCCCATCCCAAAGGAGGTATAGTTTTTCAAATCTTTTTAGGTTCTAACCTTCCCTTGGGCCTTTGATATTTTTCTTTTTTTGTGAATTTTAGAGCCTCTCATTTTCATTTCTGCAGAGCGATATCTGTCTCCTGTCTCTCTCTCTCTCTCTCTCTCTCTCTCTCTCTCTCTCTCTCTCTCTCTCTTCCCCTCCCTCTCCCTCTCTCTCTCCCTTCCTCATTCTCTTCCCCTTATCTCACCATTCATTCAATATCCATCAATCATATATTTATTAAGTGCCATCTGTGTGTCAAGCATTGTACTAATAAACCCCTTTCCTAAAAAAATAAAATTGAAAGAGCTGCCTCTGTGGAACCTTGAAGATAAATTAATTCAATAATTACAAATATATACCACTGAAAACTTCACTGAGCACTTAGAAAGAAATGTCCTAAATATTGTGGAATTCACTACTAGAACTCCTGATTTTAGAAAAGTTCAGGAAAGCATGCAGGGTGATATTCATGAGAAATGTTTCCAGCTGAAAGATAAGGAGAATTTAACTGTCTAATACTGAGTGGAAGAAAGACAAGGATATTTTCAAGTTTTATTTATGTTTTTATTCCTGTACCCAGCAACCAGTCAGCAAGTATTGTTTATTTGGCTTCTGGTGCTGGAGGATAGATATTAGGAAATAAGAAGGACTTTTTCAAATGCGAAGGAGAACAAGAGACGGGGAAGGGATGGAAGGGGAAAGGGATTTAAAGAAAAAGAGAATTGAAGGAAAAACGGAAACAGAGTTTTTACAAATGCGGAAGGGAACAAGGGTTGGGGGGAGGGGAGCAAACGGGATAAAGAAAAGTATGAAGATGTGCTATGTACATGTACAAGTCTCCCATGACGAATACGACCATGATGTGCTGTAAACATGCACTAATAAAAAAGAAATGAAGAAAACAAAAGGAGTGAACAACGCCTTCAGAGGTTCACCAAATATTTGTTACACACTCGTGTTCTGGACTCTGAGGAGGCACTGGATGTCATTTTCCACTCCGCAAACCGCGCTCCTCTTCTCGGAAGAAGCTCTTCCAAAGCACTCATTGCATATCCAATACAAACTCAGAAAGACCTCTTGGGCTACTGCATTTGATTGCTCAAGTCCGAGTACTTTTTCCTCAGTGAAGTGAACCGGTTTACGATCCTCTGTGAAACATTAATTCAGTCTTCATGCTGCTTGGTGTACACCACTCACGTCTTTTTTCTTTGCTTGCAAACTCCACTCCATGTGCAGCTAAATGGAAAGAACAAGTGCTTTGGAGCTCGATGTTTAACTACAACCCTCATCCAGTCTGGATCATTGGACACATTACAGTCCATCCTGCCTTCCGGTTTTGTCATTTCTAAATACAGACAAGATAATCAACTTCCTACATTATTTTTCACTGGCTAAGGGCAATGCCGATGCAATAACAGTGCCCTATGAAAATTTAGGGCTAGGACAGAACAGTTGTTAGCAGCACTATAGCAGCTACAGCTGCTGCTGCATGTTATTTTGGTCTTATAAAACTTGGTTCAAAACTTACACCTACTTGGAAGCCCTTTCAGACTTTTATCATCCTACTTGTATTCCATTTCCAAACATGCTCACTGGGCTCCAAGTAAAACACTAGCTGGTTCTGTCAATCCCTGCTCAAGGCAATGGAGACTGCTTTAGATAGTAGCTCAGCCAGTCAGGAACAAAATTCTTAGACAATGCCATCCTAGAAGGCAAAGAAAGATGGTATTGTTATCATCATCTTAATATGAAAATTGGATTTGAAAAGTATTACACAAATACTTCTCTTCAAGATTGGTAATAATTATGCTTTTCTTTGTTTGAAACATCTGAGAATTTTATCATTTATCTGTTAATAACATTATTGAGTAGTTTAATCATACAAATGTGGATGTAGCAAGGCCCTCGGAAATCATCCGCTTCAGTCTCTTGATGTTACAGAGAGAATGAAAAGGAAACCCAAGTATATTAATTGGCTTGGTCATAGTTCTGCAAATACAGTGTAGGCCTTAATACACTGGGTTGGATTCTCAGAGAGAAAGGCTCTGAGAACCAGAAGTGTGTGCAGGTTGGTTTTGTGGAAGAACTTTGGAGAATTCTGAGGGACTCAAGGTCATGTGTGGACAGAGGCAGGGCGAGCCTCCCACACATTCACGAGGATTTTCAAGAGTCCCACAGTGAGTTCTAAGTTAGATGCTCCCTTCAGCATTGTCCTGAGGCATAAGGTCTGGTTGTGGAAGTGGCTGCCCCTGGGAGGAAGCAAAATCTTCTAGGGTAATTCTAAGTAATTCTGGGTAAAGATCCACCTACCAATGCCCACATTGGCTGAAGTCATGAGGACATCGAGCCAAAGTGATCTGGGCACCTCATTACTCCATCTACCACCTGAGAGGAAGAGTGTTTCATCAAAAGTTTTCCCAGTAAAAGGAGGTGCTTTTGAAAAATAAGGTCAACTATTATAGGCCTGCACTCTTTTCTACACTTTTTTGCTAATGTTCATACTGCATATTGTCTTAATTTCCTCATTTTAAATGGAAAAAAAAGACTATTTGAAGACGATATTATTTTCCTGAAAAACTTCATTTAGTGTTACTTTTGCATGCTCAAGTGCTTATTAGAACTAATCAGCAAAAGAAGAGAAAAATACAGTGAAGTTTCTTGGGAGTAGGCCCTCATAATCAGAACAAGGATGCTAATTGACTACAGCTTTGGAGGGCCACCTATGAATGCATACAATGAATACAGAGGTCACAATCCTGAAAGTAATGACCTGATAATTGGATTCAAAACCCTTGTTGCTCAAATGCTTAATTCCACACATATTTATTCAGCCCCTTGTTTATGTTCCAGCAACTGTTCTAGGTATCAGAGATTTGGCAGCAAAGAAAACCAACTCCTTGTCTTTGATGCCCGATATTTTAGAGGCCATTATCTTCGTTTTCTCATATCTTTCTCCCTATATTGCATATTTCTGGGGAGTGGAGCTGTTTTATTTTTCTTTATATTTCTATTGCTTAATTTCATACCTGGAATTTCAGTGTTTATCCAGTGAAAAAAGTACCAAACTCTTTCAAACACAGAGACAAGTATATGACTTTCAGCAATCATACCTCTAAATATTTAATTGTTGAACAAATGTTTTATCTCCAGCCCCATTTCAGAGACCTCATAAATCTTTCTAAGACTGACCATAAAAAAAAAAGAGAAATGATTCTAGGTGTGAAAAATACATAAAGAGAAAGAATATGATTTGCTAGTCACTGGAAGAAATAATGTTGCCTCTGATTTTTTTTTATTTTTGTTCTCATTTTTTCATGGTTATTCCAGCACCTACAGATTTTTTCTAAGAAAGAGAGTTTGCAACTTTGAGATTAGTTTTCACAAAGATCTAAAAGATTCCTATACAAATGACACATTCCTATTTAAACCATTTGCCAAGTGAGAAAAAAATATTTTCTTTCTATATTTCATATATATATATCCCTAAAACTCCGACTTGGAAAATCATCTAGGGCAAGACCCAGCAATGTAACATTTTCAACCTTTTATAACTGCTTAATACATGGAAACAAATAGAGATTTTGAAGTCAAAAGTTAAGTTTCTGTCCTGATTCTAGCATTTACTTTGTGACTTTGAACAAATCCTGTAGCTTATCTGTGCTTTTGTTTGCTCACATTTTTGAAGGAATAGTAAAAATAAATTTCTTAAGTGTGATGCTAAAGTGTATTGAAAAAGTGAGTGTGCATAGAAATGTTTTACGAGTCCTGGACAAATGTCCTTGTGAAATAAATTTATAAGAACTAAACATTATATTCTCTTTTTCATCACTATCTCCAAGCATAGGCTTTTTGAAAATTGGACAAAACTCAACTTTGCCATCAAATGAGTGCTTGGTGTCATGGGAGAGGGGTTCCATTCAGCTGTCTGCCTTTGAAAAAGTCTGCCAAACAAAGATATCTATATCAAAAGACAGGAATAATGATTGTCAAATATTTATTATTTATGTAATGGGATAGTCATATCACTATGTAAATTTTTTTAATTTTCAGATATTTTTCAAAATAATGAAGTGAGTTTATTTCCCAGCTTTGGTTCTGATTTTTTGTTTCCAAATGGTTTTGAAAATGCCTATGGAAGTTATCTCCTTCTGCTATTTCATAATCTTACTAGGAACACGGCTGATTCAACAGGTGGTTTTCTCCCCGCAGTGATAGAATTTAGCAGCTAGGGAGAGCAACATATGTGAATTTTGCATAGAAAATGTCTGTTTACATGATTAACATATGATAATACAATTGCATAAGTAATGAACATACTCTACTGTTCACTGGTAGAAGGGATTGTGCGGACCTATGAGTGCTTGTGTGTGTATATGTGTCTCTGTAATTGAGTTTTATTTCAACATATTTTACATCTTTTATTTCCTCAAGAAAGCAAAGTAGCACGATGGCAAAACTGTTATCAAATGTCATCAAATGAAGAGTTGAGTTACTCTCTGGTAATTTGAAATTGTTTTAGAGCTTTATTCACACATGGAAAATAACACCTTTTATGACCATATTCTTAAACATTCAGGGCACTAAACTACTAACTCGTTCTCCTTCATAACCCCTCCCCAAATTATTCTCAATTTTCAGATGAATTTGCTAGCAAATGTTTTTGTTACTGAAATTGACAGTGCTCCATGCACACCTGAAGACTGTTTCAGGTTTGTTATTGTTGGATGATTTAGTCCTCTCCATGGGAGTGGCTTCCATTAAGAACACAAGTGATCCAGATTATTGTTCATAGATAGTGGTAGATGTGTCATATTAAATTCTGCTACATTGAGACATTTTAATGAGTTCATGTGAGCACAAGTACCCCTCTTTGATAGGAGATGATTCCATCATTCCTGTAAACACCAACATGGAAAGCTCACTAGTAATCTGTGTGATCACATCACTTGGCATTTTGAGCAAATGCAATCCTTTCCTTCTTTTGCATAAGCCAGCGTGTTGAAGGCCTCTTGTCTGCTCAATATGTTGCTGAAACTGAAAGGAAAATAAGGTGAAATGCCTTTCCCACTGAAGGGGAACTAATCAGAAAAAGGAATGAGGCTTCTGATGACCAGATTGGTGAAGGCATTGAAGAAATGTTACAGAAATACAAACAGGCCACCACTGCATCTGTTCGGGTTACTCAGGAAAATTATAATTTTGCTCCAAGTGGTGTATTGACTACAGTTTGTGCTGCCTGATCTAATTCCCACTCAATTGACTCTGTGGCTTCCTGGCCATTGCCTGCAGCCTTTTTATCTGCAGCCTTATTATTGATTTTCTACTCTACTTCAAATTCTTACTATGGGTTATTTCAGTGGAAATGGTTATCCAAACCTAAAATATGTATAAAAAAATTAAATTACCAAGATTGTTATACTTTGTCCTTCACTAATAATACATTTCAATAATAATAAAGAAAATAGTCACGGAGTAACTTCCCATAAACTTTATCTTGTTTTTATGGGCTTTATTGTCCATGCACACATCCTCTCATGGTAAAAGTAATGTGTGTGAGTTATGAAATCTTTCAAATTTCTATATAAAAACATCCTTAAAATACAAGTATTTTATGACAAGATATTGTATTTATAGTTGTTACCCAAATTATATATGTATATATATATATATGTATATATATATATATATATATATATATATATATATATATATATATATATATATATTTGTTTTTCTTTTTCCGGTACCGGGAGTTGAACTCACGATCTTGCACTTGCCAGGCAGGCACTGTCCCGCTGAGCTAATCCAGTTATTCACCTTCTGGGTATTTACCCAGAAGAACTGAAAATATCATATCATGGCAATATATGTGCACCCATGTTCATAGCAGCACAATTTGTAATAGCTAAGTCGTGGAAGCAACCCAAATGCCAATCCACTGAGGAATGGATAAAAAAGTTGTGGTATTTTTACACAATCGAATAGTACTCAGCTACAAAGAAAGATAATCTCGAGGCTTTAACATGAAAATGGACACAAATACAGACCATACTCATATGTAAAATAAATCAGACCTGCATGTATAAACACCACATTATCTCACTAGTGTAAGAACCTAAAAGAATGACTAAAATCTAGGAGGTTAAATAGACATTGTGAAAGGGAAGGAAACTACTTTTATTTTAATATTATTAATATATGACTAAAATGTTATGTTTTTAAAACTACCCTCTCTCTATTGCTATTGCATTTCTTATTTTTGCCAGTAAGGAAACTAATTCCCTTTATGCTGTTGTTTAGATGGTATTTTGCCATTAGCAGCATGAGTTACACTTTATTTTGAACATTATACATATGTAATGTGTTATGGTTTGTGTCTGGGTGTCCCTGCAAAGCCTCATGCGGTCATGGGGCAGGCTTTTAGAGTTTGACTGATTATGGGTGTGAGAGCTACACCCGCCATGGGGTGGATAGTTTGCATATGTAAGGGAGAGGAAGAGGCTGCTTGCCGCCATTCTTCCCTTTTAGTGGCTGTTCTTTTTGCTGTGTTCTGCCGCCATGAGCTGTAGCCTTCTGCCATGTGCCACTCTGCCTTGTAACCTGCCAAGTATGGACTAAAACCTCCACAAACTGCAAGTGAAATAAACCTTTCCTTCCTTAATTTTGGGCGTCAGGTATTTTGTCCCAGCAACAAGAGAAAAATAACCAAGACATAACACAATATACATTTTGTAATCAAATAGATTTCTCTTTTCCCATTTAAAATCTTTAGTCCTATGAAGTTAATTATTACTTAGATTATGAAGACAAACTCTTTCTAGTTACTGTATCTTCTTCCTTACTTAAAAAGTTTTTCTAACTTCAGCTTATTTATATAATGTTTTATGCTTTTACTTTGATTTCTGTTATACGGCACTGACGCTATACCTGTGTAAGGAATACGTGTTTTTTTAGTGAGTAATGTGTTGATAATTGTTTTTGTATCTTGATTTGATAAGTGTTGTCCAGTGAATACATTTGTAGAGGTAACATTGTATATACGGATGAACTGACCTGTAGAAGTAAAATTTGAGAGTCTATATTTTTCTCAAAAAATATTCCCATCATTTTAGAGATAGGAGTTTACAGAGAAGTTATGCAGGGAGAACCTATATGATCTATGTGGAAATGGATAAGGGGTGGAGATGTTCTTATGAGTTTATGTAGTTTAATATAGCTACAGATAATTATACAGTGTATAAAAATATTTATAGACAGGTATATGTTTTTTGGTCAATGTATAAATATTTCCTTGCTCTATTAGGGTCATCTGAGAGAACAAATAAGTGACTGTACTTTAGTAGCAACGATAAATCTGTCCTTTAAGTGTTATTTTTCTAATAAAATAATCCAATAAATGGATCAAGAGCTTCTTGAAGAAATGGCAATTTTCATGATTTGGGCAGGGAATATACAAAATGAACCTACAGCATCTAATAGCGGTGACAAGCAAAGATTTGCTAAGTACAATACAAAACAAACAATATCCAAAATGTGAATAATCTGAGCAAGACAGAAAAGATAGTTGTATTGGCATTTAACCTAAACTACTAAATTAGTATAAAATTATTTAATTAGTAATTTTAAAAAGCAATAAATGAGAGCAAATAGACAAATCTCTTATACTAAAGCATTCCAGCTATATATTATATACAGTATACCATACCCTTGAGGAATTTGTAGATGATAGCCATTCCCATAAATTTAGGTTTTACATCGTGACTTCTTTCCAGAGTCCTAAATGGAAAGGGGTAAAAATAATTTCACAGTGGAAAAGCCTGAAAAACACTATCTCCATGGTGGATTGAGATTCAAGTCAACAATGGCAAGTCACGTTGACAGTACACGTGGTTGTGTTGTCAGGAGAAAGGCATTTACTTTTGTGGTCTTCCTCCCAAGAGTGCCTCTCCAGGCTAATTATGATAGATGCAATGAATAAATCCCAAAAAGTGGACTTTATACCAAATATCTGACCGATATGCCTCAAAACTGCCAAAATCATTTAAAAAAAGGAACACTTCAAAACATAAATAGTCAGGAAAAACCTAAGGAGAAATGACCACTCAACTGACTATAAAATTGTTATCTTGAGTAATTCTGGAATTGGGATGGAAGGAGGAGATTAGGTGAAAGAAAACAATAAAGAATGATATATCAATATTGGTCTATTAATTGACAAATGAGAGAAAGTAATGATAGATGTTAATAATAGGAGAAATTGGTGTCAAGTTTCTGCAATAATCTTTGCAATTCTGTCTTATGTCAACCCAAAACTCATCTAAACTTTTAAAAAATATGTTTTAAAATGAGACAATTTTGAACACCCTTCAACTGAAATACTGTGTGTTTTTACTCCCATCAGTAGTCCAAGAAATGTTTATTATATAAACGATTTATCAAACTTCTTTATTTCTGATACTCTGATAGCTTAAAGAAATAATCTCTGTGTAATTTTTATTTTTCTTCTTGTGAGTAAAGTTGAGCAGCTGTTCAGATATTTTTAAAATATTTATATGTTTTTCTGTCAACTCTCAAGCCAGACTCTTTGCTTATTTTTCCTTTAGTTTGTTTCTTTTGATTTTCAGGAGCCTCAGAGCTCAAAGTTTCAAACTTTGTATATTTTTTGTTTTGCTGTTTCCTGATATGTAGAGATATTTGTGTTTAAGTCAATTTAGTCAATCTTTTATATAGATTATGCATTTTGTAGTGTAAGGATTTCCCATTGTGAATTTAAAAAACTTATGCATTTTATCTAACACTTTTATAGTTTCTTTTTATAGTACTTTCTTCTGGTTGTCTCTATTGATATGATTATTAATTTTTAAAACTATTTTTTGTTTATATTTTTGCACCCTTCTCTTTTCCTTTGCTTTATACATTTACTAAACGAACATTTTGCTGGTTTTTTTTCCTTGTTACCTTGAGTGACATAAATAAATTATATTCTATTTGAAATTTTCTGAAAAATTAATTTTGCGTTTCAAAGATATTACACAAAATTATATTTATGAATCATCACTGACTACCTACAGTGTCCTGCGTGTCTCCTCTGCCAGGTATGACATACAGAATTCTCACAATGTCCACCCAAGATTCCACCCACTCATCATTTAATTGACAACTAATCCAGGTGATTGTATAAGTCATTTTCTCATCCCTGGGTCAGAATTCCCAAAGTCCACAACTTAAATGAGGACAGGATTATTTTGATTCATGGTTTCAGTATATAATGAGCAGACTTCCAGGTTGAACAGCATTGTGGACAGACCTGGCATAGAAGAGCTGTTTCCCACGTGGTATTCAGGAAGTAAAAAGAAAAAGGTGGAGCCAGGGATCAGAATAACCCCTTCCAAGTAATATTCTCAGTAACCAGCCCTTTGGAACAAGATAGCAGCTCTGAACATGAGACTTTTGAGAGACGTTTTAGAGCTAAACCATAATATTCTGCCCTCAACCTACCAAACTCATTTCCATCTCATTATGTGAAATACATTTAGTCATCTCCATAAATTGCCAAAGTCTTAATAATTTCAACATTGCTTAAAGGTCAAGTCTGGAGTCTCCTCTGAGACTCTTAGTTGCGAGCCCCTACAGAAAATGAAATAGAAGGTTATAGACTTTAAACATACAATGGCCAAGGTTTATCATTCCCATTCCAAAAGGGAGGAATAGAGGAATGGACACAAATTATATCAAAGATAGACTGAATCCCAGCAAGGGTAACATTAAATCCTGTAGCTATGTGTGCAGCACCCAGGGTAGATTGTGGTGAGATATGAGCTCCAAAGGGCTTAGGCTATCTCCTTATTGGTTACAGCCCACATGGCCTGGATTTACTCACTGCCTTTGGACATCATCAGAAGATGATGCGTACTCCTGGCATTTCTATCTCCCTGGGTTCTTGACCATATCTTCACCTTTGCTTTCACACTTTCATGCTTTACCCCCTTGCAAGGACTGTGACCCTGTCACACACTTCTACCTGGCATCCCAAGCATTCTTCCAAAGTCTTAATGGAAACTTCTGTGACCATATACCTCTTGTATTCTGCATGCCTGAAAAACCAGCACAAGGTGGGTGGTACCATGGTTGGCTGCCAGCTTGAACAACAAGTTGGCCAGACCATCGTGGACCAAAGCTGTAGAGGCTTCTGACTCTCTGGATGGCTGAACTCAGGCATACATTTCCTTAGACAGCCCTGAATAAGCAGGCATTCCAGGGACTCTCTTCTCAAATAAAATATTTACATTTTTCTATCTTTGACTCTTTCATGGGTAGGGTTTTGCTGATGCCTGAGAGACATTCAAAGCATCTTTCTTCTTACCCTTAAGTTAAATTTTAAATGCTAATTTTTCAGCAACCATGGTCACCAAGGCCACAAGTTTGCAGGTGATTCCTTTCTGGTGAAACTGAAACTTTTTAAATCATTCGGGGCTATCATTTTCTCCTGATTCTTACTGTAGATCTGGCTTAAATTAGCGAGCATTACCTGTGTGACAGCCTGAATTTTGGGCTGCTGTGAAATTTCCTCCAACAGATTAATAAGTCTACCACCATTAATTTTAGTCTTCCAAGAAGTGTGGAGACATGAGCCAAATATGGACAAATTTTCTGCCAGGTTGTAATATATTTTGTACTGTATGTCGTCAAACTACCAATGGAGTTCCTGATCTCAAATGAAATTTATCATGCCTGGCCTTTATTGTCTACATTCCTGATAGCATTCTGGTCTTCTGAGCTCTGACTAGTGTCACACATCAAGCACTGCCCCCAAAACCCTAGGGCTTCTCTCACACACATTTCTAAACCCTTCTAAACTTCCCCTACAAAGCAGTCCCAAAGATTTCTGAAGCACATGATGAAGTAGAGACACTTTAGTGACCCCACTCCTGGTACCAGCTTTCTGTATTAGTCAGCTTTTCTATTGCTGGGATAAAATACTCAAAATTTACAGCTTAAAGAAGGAGATTATTTTGTCTTATGGTTTAAGTTTATGTTCTGCTGGCTTTCATGCAGAAATGACATAGTGAAAGAGCATAGCAAAGAAAGTTGTTTACCATATGATTCAGAGAGAGAAGGGAGCAGTGAGGGATCAGAATATACCATTCTAAGTCATGCCTCCAGGGACCAGTCTCATAACCTGGCCCTACCTACTTCTGAAAGTGAAACATTTAAAATAACCCTCAGCTGGTTATAGTGGCATGTTTCTGTAGTTCAAGATACTCAAAGGGCTAAAGTAGAAGAATCATTTGAGGAGTTTGAGAACAGCGTGGACATCATAGTAACATCCCATTTCAAAAAAAAAGAAGAAGAAAGGAAGAAAGGAAGGAAAGGAAAAGATAAAGAAAACAAATGAAACCTCCAAGTTACTAGGGTAAGCCCCATGTAATTAAAAAGACATTTTCAGGTAGAAGAAGATAGAAGAGCTAAAAAGATAAGGTTGGAAGCAGATGGTAAAGCAGAGTTGAGATAAGAGAGAAATTCTTGAGACCGACGCAAGGGAAAAACTCCATGTGCCATGACTGGCTTCAAAGGTGAAAGAAGGTGTCCATGAGCCATGAGATGCTCATAGTTCCAGAAGCTGAGAAAATCCACTGACAAGAGTGACAAAACAGTACCCCACTTGTGCAACTAAAATGTGCGAACAGATTAGACAGGTTTGGAAGCAGATTCATCTTAGAAGCTTCCCGAAAAGAAAGAAGTGCTACCAATACCTTGATCAAGAACTTGTGAAATTGTTCTGAAGACAAATTTCCTGAGCCCACCAGCATTCTAATCCACAGAACTGTAGGATCATGAATGTATGTTGTTTTAAGCAACTAAATTTGTGATTTTTTTTTAAGTAACAATAGGAGATAACTTCAATAGATAAGGAAATTAGCTTGATCTCAGATTCCCTTACACAGCCATCTTGGCATTGTTGGTATGATATTGAGATTTAAATTACATGTCAAGTGTCATTTTGGAATAATTTTGTATTTAAATTACTTCTTTACTCAATGGGGTCCTTTTAGTAATTTTATTCAGTTTGTTTTCTTAGCACTTGAATATGTAAGAATATTTACATCTTACCATAGATAAAAAAAGACAACATATTTCGATAATGCTTTCAAAGTTACACTTTTTTATTTTTAATGGAAAAGAGATGAAGCAAATTTCAGGGCCAGGACTTACCTCAGCAGCACAATGCTTGCCTGGAAACTACAAGGTCATGAGTTTGATTCCAGGTACCAAAAGTAAATAAGCAAATGAAACAAAATTTCGTAACAAAATAATAGGAGAATAATGATAGTTAATACACTACATGTGGTTATCTTTGAAGTAGTTTCTCAGGGTACAAGAAATGGGCATAAAAATGTCTCCAATTAATATTAGCACAAACCTTCCTTATTAATAAACTAAAAGAAACTAATAATATAACTGACTTGCATTTCTCCCTGTTCTCTATGGTCCTTTCCTCTTTTACACATCCTAATTCCTTTTTGCTTTTGAACAACTCTTCCCATTTCACAATATTTATTGTACATTTTAGAATTTATTTACTCTTTCAGTTTCTCACACCAATATGATGTTTATACATCTGAGATGATTTATTTCACTTATGAGTACAATCTCAAGTTGCATCCATTTACTTATAAAAATCTCAAATTTATCCTTCTTTATGGTTGAGTAGTACTCCATGGTATAAAAGTATCATATCTTTTTTATTCATTCCTCAGTTGATGGGTATTTAGGTTCTTTTCAATATTTACTTATTACAAATTTTGCTGCTATGAACATCGGTGTACATATATCATTGTGGTATGATGATTTTAATTTTTCAGGAAAGATACCCAGGAGGGAAATAGCTGGGTGGAATGGGACCTCTAACCCTATTATTTTGAGGAATCTCCACACTGATTTGCACAGTGGCTGTACCAGTCTATACTCCCACCAACAGTAGAGAAGTGTTCCTTTTTGCCAGCAGCCCCTCCAGCTTTTGTTATTGGTTGATTTCCTGATGACAGCAATTCTTTCTAGGCGAGATGGAATCTGTGTTGTTTCAAAATGCATCTCTTAAATGACCAGTGATAGTGAACATTTTTTCATCATTATTTCCCATCTGTATTTCTTCATCTGAGAAGTGTCTACTCATCTAGATGCCCATTTTTGGCTTGGGTTGTTCAATTTGGAGAGATCTGATTTTTTTCAATTCTTATATGTTCTAGATAGAAGTCCTTTGTCTGCAGGACAATTGGCTAAAATTTTTTTCCCACTCTGTGGGTTGTCTTTTTATTCTGTTGGTGATTTCTTTTGCTGTGCAAAAGCTTTCTAATAACATGACATCCCAGTTATTGAACATTTTAAATATTTTTCATGCAGTCAGGGGTTTGTACGTAACTCTCTTCCTACATCTATATTTTCAAGTTTTCTAACTACTTTCTCTTCCAGTAGGTTTAGTATTTCTATTTTGTTTTGTATTTTAAAGATAATTTAAAAAACAAAAGAATAAAAGTGATAAAGAATTTCAAAACAAGGTGATAGGAAGTCGACAGTGGTTATTATATTGCTGTTTTAATATTTAGAACTTTGATCCATTTTTACTTTCGTGCATGGTGATAGACATGGATCTAGTTTTAATTTTTGGCATGTAGAGAGCCATTTTTTCCAGCACCATGTATTAAAGAGGCTATCTTTCTTTCAATGAACATATTTGGCCCCTTTGTCAAAATAAGGTGGCAGAGTGTGTTTTTAATTGGGTCTACATCTAACCTGTTCTCCGGTCTGTTTTTTTGCCAGGACATCTGATTTTATCACAGTAGCTTTGTAGTACAATTTCAAGTGAGGCATTGTGATGCCTCCTGACTTTCCTTTGTTGCCCAGTATTGTCTTTGCTATTCTAGGTCTTTTTTGGTTCCAGGTAAATTTTAGGAATGTTTTCTCTAGTTCTATGCTAATGGTATTTTGATAGGGATTTCATTAAATCTGTATAACAATTGTGGGACTGTAGCCAGTTTCCCTGTTGGTTCTTCCTAACCATTTGCAAGTGACATCTTTTCATTTGCTGAAATCTCCTTTGATCTTCTTTTTCAGAGTACTATAATTTTCAATATATAAATCCTTTACTTCCTTTATTAGATTGATTCCTAAGTATTTTGATGCTATTGTGAAAGATGTGAAATCACACATTCTTGTTCTCATAATTTGATTTGCATTATTAAACTACTATTGAAAAAGAAACCACATATTTTTTCTGTTTCAACAATCATATTTTTCTATTTGGATATTTGTTCTTGAACTGTATATACTGACTAATGTAAATACAGGGATATTTCCCTTTAATCTGTGAATTAATGGGTAAGAACTGTTGATCAGCACTCTGAAAAGTTCTTATATTAAACTACACATTTTGTTTTCCTTTTATTCTAGTCTTCTGAGGATTGCTAATCTAGGTTTTGTTTCATCCTACTAGCCATGCTACCATTCAATAAATCTTATTTTCATTGATACAAATCCCTCCGAAAACCCTGGAATAGTTTATAAGCTTCTGTCTTGAAACACTACAATACTACAGTATTGTGTTTCTTCACTGTTCTTGGAGCAACTTTTAGTTCTACTGTGGCATCAATAAATACCACCTTCCAGTTTATCCTCCATTTATGCTCTGCTTTATATTTGATTTTGTTGATATCAGTTTTTTCAGGCATCTTTTCCAAAAGTAAGCTCTTATCCTTGAATTTGTGTTTTTTCCTTCTTTCTTATGGAGCAATTTTATTGTGTTTTGTTTATCTTTACATGGTATGATCTTGTCTAAAACATTAATGGGAAGAGCATCCTGTGCCCTGTCATTGTTGTAAGTATACCCTTAGAATTGGCTTGTCAAATTTTAATGTAGAGAACTAGATGACAGAAGTGCATAAAGCCAGATGATGTATTTTCCAAGAGAAAAACTGCGAGGAGAAAGCAATAGCTGCAGGCTGTTGAGACAAGGAGACTGTTTTTCGCAATTTCTTTATATTGGCCAAGCTGATCTATTTTAACTAATTTTCTTTTCCACTTGATCGCTGTTTCTTATAAACAATATGGATGCTTATGAATTCTATCCAGTTGCTTTTATCTGTTAACTGAAGGAGTACCCTAAATATCTATGAGTGTCTCGTTGATGTCTTTCTCACCTTTGATCTTTCTAGAAAAACTATATCTAAAATGTGCTGGTCTAGTTCTGCCATAATTCCACAGTAGAGATCCCTATAGATCACACTACTAACCCTGATGTTTCATGCTTTAGTAACTACTTAAGAAATATAAGAGAAGGCAAGTGGAACAGAAAGTGTTAACTGAGCAAACTGTATTCCTTTGCTTTGATTCCACAAACAAGCACTCTTAGCAAAATATCTATAATTTGGGGGATTGTCATAGCACACATTTTCACTTCAAATAATTATGGAGGATCTTTTCTGTCTTTATATTTCTTCAATTATGTTTATGTAGCTTTTAAAGTATGGTGGAAGTTATTTGATGGGCATTGTGTAATGGGGTTGGAGCAAAATTATACAAATAATTGCTCGCATAAGCTTGAGTCACCATCCATTCTCACAATAAGAAACATTTCATTAAATTCCATGATGTTTTGCTTATTCTTTTTATGTCTTTATGTTGTACTTTCTGTATTTCATGCTATATACTAGAACATATTAGTTCCTTTCTTGTCTTATAACTACTTAATGTGATAATTCAGTTAATCTATTCTTCATAATCTGCTAGACTATCTCCGCAGTGAGTCACATTTTGGTTGTTTGTTCTCTTTGCTGCTGCAGAAAATATTGGAAAGGATATTTCAATCTTATTGCTTCCTTTGACTTTTCATTCTTATCTATTCTTAGCAAGAGAAGCATTAAATATTATAAGGTATGGACTTTGCCTTCATAACCCCCTTTATACTTTTCATACTGCTTTTCTAAACATTCACATCACCTTACAACATTTTTTAGCTATGCGTGATTGTCATTTTCACCTCAAGCTTACCAGCTTTGTATATAATTTCATTATATTTTAAGCAAAATAATTAAATAAAGATGAGCATCTCCAAGTTGCCAAAATGATTAGTTTCATAGGGTATTGTGAGTTTGCTTATATGTTAAGCAACTTTCAAATGGTTTCAAAGAATTAATGTATACTTCTCTCATTTACAATTTAGTGACATCTTGTAAACTATTACAGGTGATATTCTAATCTTTGAAACTTAAGCATTCATATGCAAATGACACTTGAACTCTTAAACTCCACTTGAAATTACTCTATCTTGCTCTCTATGAGAACAACAAAAATGTACTGTGAGCAGTTTAGCAGGTTTCTATCTTACCCATCGATCTTAATGCCTTTTTCTGAAATAGAGTATTTATTGGGTTGGTAGCCTGGTTTTAAAATATGACTTCACTTACTTAGCTGATCAACATTGACTGTGTACCCACTACGTGACAGGTCTTGAGGTTCATCAAATATATAGAAGAACATGAATTTCGGAGCAGAAACTGTAATGGTTTTCTATTGATATGTAGGAAATACCACACATTTAGAGACTGAAAACAACACACATGTATTATCTCACAGTCATCCTAATACGCAAGTCCAGGCAGAGCTACACATCTGTAATCCTGATTTCACAACATTTTAGTCTTGACTGAGGAAGAGTTAAGTGCCATGCCCATTCAGAACACTCACAGAATTCTTTTCCTGTGGCTGTAAGACTCTTGCTGTCCGTTGACTAGAGACACCCTAGGTCGCAGAAGTCTCATAGGTCTTTGCCACGTAGCCTTCTCTATCATCATTGTTTTGTCAAGACCAGCAGATAAGTGTCTCCTCTTTTAGTCTGCTCTGATTGGTTCTTGTATAATACAATTTAGCAGTAGGAGTGCTACATCATGGTCTTTGTCATTTGGAAGACTTACCTGCACTTCAAGTGAAGGAAGTATTCTATGGGAAGACTTACTGTGTTGCCTTAGATATGTCCACTAAAGGAGGTAATCAGAAAACTTGAATGCCCTATTTGAAGTTGTATAAACCTAGCTTCCTTCCCTACTCTTCATTCTGTTCAATTGCTTCCCTCATTTATCTACTTTGTTACTGTGAAAGTTCTCATGCTGTGTTATACTCTATATTCTGCTTTTGGCAAATTTGCATGATAATAAAACACTATTTTAAGGATTTGTATTGTTTCATTACAAACATTTGCTTCAGGATCAAACTGTACAAAGCCTAAGTGTGGTATTGCTCTAAATTGGTCCCACAAATAAACTTACATTAAGCATATTCCAAGGGCATTCACAAGGGCATTTTGTTATTGCTAAGGCTGATTAGAGGTTAAGAAATTAACTGGAGGTTGGAAGAATATGGATTTCAACAGAGCCCTCTGGTTATAACAATTATTTAAACTATTTTAATAATAATAAAAGTTTCTTTGTGGTTTTCAACCGGTTTAACTGTAGATGTAGTTTAAGTTCATATTCATTATTTTTACACTAGGTATATATTTTTCACATTGCCATTGGAAATTTATTTATTTATATGAATCCATAGGGATTTTTAGGGGGTTCATGGTTAAGACATTTAGAAAATGAGGTACAACCATTTTATTCTAGAATAATTTGATGAGTGCATACAATACTGTGATTGAGGTAACTGTTTCCTCTGCAGGGGATCTTCTTGTGTCATCATGGTCTTTCTGTCTAACTTAATCACCATCTTGTCTCATAGAAAATAGAAGAGATAGACTGAGAATAGAGAGACCTACTGCTTTACCCTCTGCCCATTTAATTCAAAATAACTTTAAAGAAAATACTCTTTTTTCTGAAAAATGGGAATAATACCATCTGCCTCATGTAGCTGTCATTCATTTGTTAAATTAAATAGAAATTATAAAATAGTTATGAACATCAAAAATCACATTATAAGAACTCAACAAATGGGAGTTTTGTGGGGTTTTTTACAGTCATTCTTGAAGATCATAATTGGTTGTGTTACTGTCAAGCTTTGGTTAGCACTAGAAGTAAATTGGGAGGGGAATTTTCCCTGCCTATTGTATTGAATAAGACTAGTTCTGTTGCAAAGGACAGAAATATAAGTCATAAAAATGATAGAAATGTAAGATAATGGTTTAGATGATTCTATGGTATAAGAGTGGTTCTGAACTTTAGATATAGTTAATTGCTTGGGTTTTAATAGTAATGAAATTAGTTCCACTGTTTTGTGTCTACTTTAATATAGATATTCATTCTAATGTGCCCTTCTCTCAAAATGAGTATTTTGAGCTTATGGGTTCCCAATTCATTCCCACAAAGTACCTTTGATTAACTCTAATGTATCCAATTTATGTCATTTCCATATCAGTGTGACTATACCTGTGGAGAAAGGAAATTACTGCTAGGACTGTCCAACCACAGGACCTGTAGGCCAGTGCAAACTGAGGCACATAGACCAAAAATGAAAATGGGAAAATGTTGCTATCATTAGAGAAGTGCAATGCTAGGCATCATATTATGAAATAAAATCGTAGGTGTTTAGTACAGAGACATTTAGGGTAAACGCCCATTCGTGTATTGCTCATAGTTCACTGGTAATGTACATATATCTGTTCTAAATAACACTACCAAAAATCAAATTGATTAGAAACAAAATCCCAGAAAACAAGTAGAGAAAAAGTTCAGGCATATTAGGGAATATCTTTAGGAATCTTAAATGCAGAGATTATTGGGCCTTCACTGAAAAAACTTCCATAAATTTGTCCTGAATACCTATTGATAAATGAAAAATCATACTTGTACTGAATGATTAGCTTAGATTGGATGACTTTTCCATCCTTTGTTCCGGTGTGAAGAGACTACAATCCTGCTAAGAACATATCCAGTGGGAGAAGGGGAGTTAAGCAGTGGAAAGCATCATGGATTAAAATAAGTAGACTTCAGTGATCTTCTTGACATCAAGTGTGTGATTGTCTGTATACCCTCTTAGAAAAGACCATTTACTCTTCTTGACTTTAATTATAAATCTGAGAGATGAATATGAGTTATTAATGGATTTATCTTACAGCATTAATTCAACAACAAAATAGAGAGACAGAGTATTCATTGCACAGTAATATTTTTACCACTAGATAACATTTTGGGCTTGATATTGTAACAGGAACCAATTTAAACTCTTCCATATATTAATTCATTTAATCCTCACAATGTCCCAAGGAGATGAATCTTTTATTATTTTCTTATAGTTAAGAAACGGAGCCACAGAGGGTTACATAAGTGGTCTCTTACTTCATTTAGAAGTTGCAGAGCTGAAAGTCAAACCTTAGCACTGTAACATCCTGCAAAGATACTAGTCCTTGGTCCATACGTGGCTCATTAAGCTCAATAGGAGTTTTAAAAGTGTTCAGATATGTAGAATACTTGCAAGAATAATTCAAGAGTAGATGGATTTTCATTGGAAGAAATATACTCTTAGGAGAAGAAAAATGACACCCTAATTCTACTCACCCTACACACAGTTTTTTCCTGGTAGACAGATGTTTAATGTGTTCTTTTTCTAAACTTCATGAATCAGCAATCTCTCATCTTTTGCTTGAATTCTCACATAGGAAAGAAATTACCTACTCAAATTGATTAAATTATTTATGAATAAATATATATTCACAATCTTTCCAGCATATAAACAAACAAAATATTTGTACTTAACCCTTAGGTGGAATTAAAAACTGAAGTAAAATAGGCGTTGTTGAGAGTCTTACTACTGCATTAAGAATAAGTATCCTAAGATCAAGGAAGGTGATATCATCTTGGGTTTTCATATCATCTGTCAGGGGTCAACAGATAGCTATTGGGTTGATAGCTCTTTTCATTCTTCTCATCTGATTAAAAATGTACCAACAACTGTTCCTGAGTTTTTAGCTCTGAATGAGAGTTCCTTTTTCAAATGAAAGAGCATTTGGTGTAACTTGACAAATGTCCGAAACTCCTCTGAAGTCAGTGGGAACTGTGTACATGGTAAAGAGAAATCCAGGCACAAATTAGAAGTTGGATAAGGGCCAGTGGCTTGAAAAAGCCTTCAAAGAGATCTTGTTTGTATAAGAATAGATTTTTTTTTTTTCTAAGCAGCATTTTGAGTTGACAACTATCTGGAAAGACTTAAAATCTGATGTGGTAAGACGTTTTTGCAAACAGCACTAAGCATGCCTCAGGGAAGAAATAACGGAGCAAACCGGAGTTGTGAATGTAGGAGTAATTCTGGGAAGCAGCTATTACATAAATCTCTTTAGTACGGTTAAGAATCTGGTGCGTTTGTGTGTGCAGAGATACTGAGTGATAAGACACCATTGCCACTTCCGCCTCAGATGGACCAGCTGAAACAGCATTCACTCTCACCCCTTCACACAAGAACAAGAACAGGGAAGAAAACCACCCGTACACTGTGCTTACACTCACAGTTGTGTGTGTGCATGTGTGTCTGTGTGTGTCTATGTGTTAAAGGGTAAGGTTTGTGAGATAAGGCAGGTATAAAAAGAGAGAAGGCCTCTGTTTGCTGCAACCTCCAAAGAAATAGTTTGAGTGTCATCCTCCTTTGGGACCCTCTAGGCATGAGCCCTGAACACTGAATTAAATATTTGGCATGTATAGTGGTGATTCCTGGACTCCACTGAATTTTGCTCTTGTAGTCCATCCGTAGGACATGTGCCCTACAGAGATTATTTGAGTAAATTCAATACCCAATCAACGGATTTAAAAGTGAGATGTGTCTTAGTCTCTCTTCTGTTAGTGTAGTAAAATATTTAAGTCCTGGTAATATATAGAAAAGAAGTTGATTTGGGCTTTTAGTACTAGAATTTGGGAAGCTGAAGTTTTGGCAGCTGCAAGTATTTAGGCCCTTGTGCTAGAAAGCTCAAACAGTGCAGAGGGGCAGAACATGAAGGATTCACTTTATAACAACTCATTCTCGTGGTAACAAACCCAGTGCATTAACAGGGAGAACACACCACCATGAGGATCAACCTACTCTCACAAGAAAGAAGTTATTCCTTGTTAAGGAACTGATCGCCTCTCAAAGGCTTACCTCCCATTACCAACAAAATGACACTCAAACTTGAAAGAGCAAATAAAAACCAGGAGGTATGATAGACATTGTGAAACGAAAGGAAAATGCTCAAAAGTGAAGGGCAACTGGAGTGTGGGAAAAGAGAAGCGAAAGAAAGGGAAATTATATAAGTATGTATATACAGGATAGCTAACATATTTGTACTACTGTCTTCTATTGCTCTACAGAAAGAAACAGTTAATGATTACTTGTTTGATCAATCTTGTATGTCTCTATTTGTTTTCCTGAGAAAACACTTTGAAGATATCAATAAGTAATACAACAACCATGGTTAATTTCCTACAAAAAAAAAAAAAAAAAAAACCTGACACTCTAATTTCTACATGTATCTCAGAGCAGGAAAACCATTTTCAACCTGGAGCAACATTTAAATGCCTTTTTTAGCATTTCATAAAATAAACCACCTTAACATATAAACAGATTACATTCTCAAATATATTTATCTGAAATCACTTTCTTAAGAATTGAAAACTATATAAGTCTATACATTTTGTACAGGAACTGTCTGTATTGGTCAAATTCCAAAGCTAAGAATTTGGCATAGTGTCATAGCTTAGAGGTAATGCATTTATCTAGCATGTACTAGCACCTGGATTCAATCCCCTGTTTTACAAGAATAAAACTAAATAAAAATATGAACCACAGTGACCTGACAGTTGTGGAGAAGTGAACCACTACTACAACAATTATCATCATAACAGCTGGCAAACAATGTGTTACTATATTAACTATGAGGAAGGTTCTGATCTAAGAATTTTACATTCACTGATGTACTTAATCTTCAACATGTCCCTGTAAGATAGAGAAGATTGCCTATCAATTTACAGATGAAGAAACTAAGGCATTTAGTCTTTAATTAGCTGCATAAAGTTCTCAACTTGGAAAGAGAAGCCAGATTTAACCCAGACTGGACAGCTCTAAATCTTCCCCTTAACTACCGTCCAGTTGCTCAGTATTTCACTTCAACACTGTCAAGAACCAGCATATGCTGAGCTCTTCTCTTAGTCCCCTGGATACAGTGGAAGCCCATTCCAGTCCATGGGAAGCTGCTATGGAAGAAAGATGTAAGCATCTGAGCAGAAATTCATGGAAGATAACAAAGTAGGAGACTGAAATACGTGATTAACTCTTGGTGAGTAAGGAAAAGAGATTTTATGATGCAATAACACCTGAGATGTCTTTTGACGCATGAGTAGGCATTTTAACAAATGGTGGAAAGGAATATAATAGGCAAAGAAGTGGCATGCACGTGAAGGGTGTCTTGAAACTGGTCTCTCCTGTGTGTACGAGCATCCTTGATGTGAGTGAACTCTCTTCCAAATTTTTTTTCTCACTTCTTTATGAACTTGAATTCACAGTGTTGGCTCCAGATTAAGTCAAAATATAGATCATATTTTTAAAGTTGGGCTGGGATTTTTATGGTGGGAATTGGGACATGATAAAAAGCAGGAGGAGGGACTACCAGTATCTCTCTTTCCTTTTGTCCACCAAAGACTATTTTCTGGATCAGGCCAGATGAAAACGCACATGTGGAAGTAGGAGAAAATGGACTGAAGAATCAGGTGGTAACAAAGCTATAAAACAAGGGGAAATGTTCTTTAAGGTCAGTTTATACTACCAGCATGTATACTACCAGTTTATACTTTCAGAATTTATTCTACCAAATCTGTCAACATCATTTTAAACTTCTGTCATTTCTGGAAGACAGTGGAAAGGTTCTTACTTTTTGTGATGTAAGTTTGTTTTATTTTATTGTAGGTGGTGTGTATCAAACCCCTGAGCTGCAAGCACTCTACCAGTGAGCCAAAGCTAACCTTGAATTCCCACCCTTCTTGCCTTAGTCACTCAAGTATGTGAGATTCCAAGAGTATGGAACCATGCCTGGCTTGAGAGGCTGCTTAATCGTTGGCTCCTTATCCTGTACAAAGTACTGTGCTTGGTGCTTTGCAAAGTTTAACTAGATTTATCCATTTGCTAACTAGATTATGATAGCCACTTTCTGGCAAAATTTTGAAAATGGTAGTTACACAACTTATAAAAACAACGACAACTCTAACTCAAACTTTATTGATATGAACTTAGATTTGCTTGAGATGAACTTTAAGGCCACCTAACGTAACGTTTTTCCATCTCTTCCTGGTGATGCCTTCATTGGTGAATCTTTAGATAATAGTGAAGTATGGATACCCATGAGTTCCCCAGTGGGAGTGTTTATTTGGTAGAGAGCCTGTATAAATAATATACTTTTTTATTCATATAACTGTCGCAGCATTAAAATAGTTCTTTTTTTTTTTTTTTTTTGGTTTTTCTCTGGTACCAGGAACCGAACTCACGACCTTGCGCTTGCCAAGCAGGCGCTTTTGCCATTGAGCTAAATCCCCAGCCCTTAAAATAGTTCTTTATGTTGAACGCATTTAAAGCTATTACTAAATTTGGATTAAGACTACTATATAAAAGGAATTTTCTTTTTAACTTCAAAACTGATTATATGTTCTTGAAATAAAGAATAGAATGTATATGTCCTAGTTTAAAATTCTCAGAAACTTTATAATTGAAGTTACAGCATTACATTCTGAATAGAGAAAGCCCAATTTATTTAATCTGCTTACTGCAGCTTTCCAAGATAAGATTTGTCAGAAGGCTAAAAAGTCTTCTTGATCAGGGTAAGTTCCTCTAAAAGGGCCTTTGGATTAATTATGATCCTTTCACTGATTAAATATCAGTGACTAATCCTCTGATATAGTGGGAAGAATCCACAGATGTAAATATTGGAAAATGCAGGGATAAAAATGAGAAGACTTATTTTAATCATATAAAGTTATGATTATGATATCAGATGGTACCTGGCATTGTAATGTGAAGGTTTCTTAAAGTCTTGTAGCCTATTTAAGCTGATCAAGAAGAAGAAAAATCTGCAAGTTATTTTGAAAGACTATATAGACTTTTTGTAAGTTTATCTACTCTGAGTAATATAGCCATTGGCATTTACTGAATGCCCACTCTTCATGAGAGAGTATGTTGGTAAGCAGAAAAGTGTGTAATGACCAAAACTGCTCTATACAGTTTCTTCAGAGTTTGATTTAGAAGAAGTAAGTATCTTTCTTTTCTCAAATAACTGCAAACTGAAGTAAGTAAACATCAGTTATTGGATTTTATAGTATCTCCAAGATAGAAGGGAAGCCATTTAACCCAACCCTTCCTCAGCAGTGGCTTTAATACTTTTTGATCTGCATCATGTCTTCTTTGGAACTATGTAATCTTTTCTTAAATACCTCCCACAATGAGTAGTTTACATATCTTAAAACTACACAGCATTTGCAAATAAAAGTTTTATCATTGCAACTTTAACTGTTGCTCCTAATTTGATTGACCTTCACTTTAATGATATTAATACAATTCCTTATGAATTATACCTTTGTGATAAGCAAAAAACATAAATGTTTAAGAAGTTGGCTTAAGATCTAAGATAACAAAATTATGTTATATATTTACCAGAAAATAGTGTGTCAATATAACACTAAAAAGTAAGGTAACTTTCAGAAATAAAAAATGAATTTAAATTTTAACCTGGATTCTGAAGGCCACTTAATAAAATATATATGCCTAGTTAGCAATGTTAACTTCAGTTAAGCAAAGAAGGATAGTGATTAATCCAGAGATGGGGATTCCAGCTACCCAATTTTGTTTCTTATTTGTCTCTACTACTTACTAACAATACCATTTTGGTGAGTTCTTATCTCCTTCTTTTCTTAATCTTCGGTAGTGGTACCAGCCTTATAGAACTGTTGTGTGATTGTGATAAGGTAATTTTTATGCCATGCTTAAAAACTAGCCTAGCCTATAAACAGTCTTCAACAATATCTTCATCAATAAATATCTGTTGATGATACACATATCAGATATTTCATCTAAAGAGTGATTGCATAGATCACCTTGTTGGAACAAATTGTTGCAGGAAATCTTTTAAAAAGTGTTTTTTTCCACATATTCTTCTGGCAAGACCCAAAAAACATATGTTTTCTTCATGCTTTCAGAGAGTGGTTATTATGTTACAACTATTTAGTTGCAAATCACTTACCATTCAGGGTTCATTGTTCATGCAATAGTCAGAATAAGAAAAGATTCATGACATATTCTCTATACTCTTCATTAGAGATGATTTTTTTGCTTCACATCTTAGTATTTTTGAAAGATATCAGATCAAAGAGTCCCTTATTGAACTCATTGCTTTATTCTTTGACTCATTTTTGATAAGCCTTTGCATATGATGTTCCTCTCTCTTTTTGTTGCCTGTAATGAGGTAGAACTCATTATAATATTTATATGTGCCACCCCTCTGTAGATCTATCTTGATACCTAATGATTATTTAATCACCACCCTTATCAGAATAAAAACTAAAGTGTCTAGTCTTGATATTAGCTAGGTTTTACAGCTTTTTAAATTAAACCTATGCTACCTTGTTAGTTATTACTAGTCCACCCAATGATAAACTGCAGGAGTGACCAGTGCTTCCCTCTCTTTATGTTTACACGGACTGTCTTGATTATTTGCATATAGCCCTGCATGCACTGTGTCTGAAATTTTCTCCCCTTGGGACTTATGCAAATAATTTCTTGTATTTGGCACAGCACTTTCCATACACAAGTTGGTGTGGAGAATTTTGCCTTTAAGCATCTCTGAAGAGATCTCGCTATTCATCCCAAAACTTGGTCAGTACCCCTATGGTACTAATACTCACCCATAGGTTCCCCACTATGCTAATTATTTAGGGAACTTTTCCTGCAACCCTCAATGGGTGACGATGCAGCCTAGTCACCCTGAAACCTTCAGCCAGTGTGACCTAACCCACCAGACTCATCCCTCACAGACAGTGGTAGCGTACGCCTCACCATGCACCGGTAACTTGCTTCTGTACTTCGCACATCACAGAAGAGATGCAAATACATTCAACACAGAGGAAATGCACCTTATTTTTGGGCTGCCTAAACAGATAATATTCATCATTTCTAAGCTAAAGGAAAAGAATATAACACAAATATAATTTGTTATTTACCCAGAATTAAGTCTATCTGGAGTTAGATAGACTTTCTCTTTGAAAGAAATGTTTGCTGAAATGTGTGTACATAGATTAGGTCAATACAGGGACTCTCTTAGCTTGTTTCTCGTGCTGTAAGCAAAATAACTTAGACTGGGAAATTTATAAACCACAGAAATGTGTTTTTCACCATTTTGAAGGCTGGGATGTACAAGATGTAGGGGCTGGCAGACTTGATTTTTTTGGCCAGGGCTTTTCTTCTTCTAACGTGGTCCCTTCTTACTGAGTCCTCACATTGTGAAACAGTTGGAGGGGAAAAGAGCTTAACAGACTCCCATAAGCTTTTTTATAAGAACAATAATCACCTTCTAAAGGCCTTACCATGTGTAATACATCTTGGGTGGACAACATATTTAAATGAGACCAGGTACTAAGATTTTCTGGATGTGAAACAGTACTCTAAATCTTTAAATACTTTATCTGATTTGTTATCACAAACCTGACAAAGGTTACTGTGGGTTTGTTGGTTTATTTATTTATTGCAGCACGAGGATTGAACCCAGGGGCACTTTATCAGTAAGCTACATCCCCAGTGTTTTCTTTAGTTTTTATTTTGAGACAAGTTCTTGTTAACTTTTCTAGGCTAGCCTTGAAGTTTGACCCTCACGCCTCAGTTTCTGAGTTGCTAGGATTATAGGTATACGATACTGCAACTAGCTTCTATGTTTTTTGAAGAAAAGAGTCTCTTTTAATATACCTTCCTATATCCGTGCCTTATACAAAGTAACTTGACAGCTCCTTCTATCAAAAGATGAGGTCTTCTCTGCACCTCTTCTTGAACATGGGATGGTATGTTGGAGAACAAGGCAGTACAATGTGTAAGAATTAGATAACACACCAGCTTCAAATCTAGCTCTCTAGAGAATTTGCCTCCTTTTACAGTCACTGAACCCTGGTTAACATCCACAACAACCTTAAAAAACAAAAGATACAAAGCCCAGTGAGTAGCCTATGATTGCCAAAAGCAGCCACGCAAGGACATATGAATGATGCCTGGCTTCTTAGAACACCCAGCCTCTAGCTCTGTATCCACTGACCACAGAGATAATTAAACCAAAGAGATCAGCCAGGCCTATGCCAGGTCAGCAGAACCAACCAATAATTAATAGCTTTCTTTTTTCCTTTCCCTTCCCTTCCCTTCCCTTC